>NW_024396743.1:1946814-2271283 GCF_004115215.2 Ornithorhynchus anatinus | reverse complement strand
CGTCGCCTCTCAAGCGCTCGGTACGGTGCCCCGCACCCGGTCCTCCCTGTGGATGCCCGGAGCCCCGCTTCTCCGGCCCCGGGAAGGCGCGCCCCGCCCCCCCCCGGCGCCCCGCGAACCCACCTGTCCTGGTTACGGAGGAAGTGGCTTCTGTCCAGACACTCGTAGACCCAGCCGGGGGCGAACAGCGCGGCCGAGAGCTTGTGTTTCCGGATCAGCGCCAGGGACTGTGGCCGAGGAGGAGGAGGAACCGGGGGAGACGTGAGGTGGGGGTCCCTCGCCAAGGCACGTCCCCGCCCTCCCCGTCCCCCCGCCCCCAGCAAGACCGGAGGGCCGGAACCCCGGCTCCGACAGCTCCCCGGGGCCGGACACAAGAAGATGCCGCGAGGGAGGCCGGGCCGGAGATCGCCATCAGAGACGGTGCCTGCTACTTTATCCAACTCTCCCCTGGGTGCGGTGCTCTGTACCCAGAAGACTGTAATCAATCCAAATGGTAGTTACTGAGCGCTTACTACGTGCAGAGCACTGGACCGAGCGCTCGCGAGAGTCCAGAACAACAGAATCAGCGGGTGCGTCTCCTGCCCCTAACGAGTTTACGGCTTAGAGGGCTTATAGAGACAGACGTTAACCCGAATAAATTCATCCTGTATAAAATGTAATTTAAAGATCTGTACCTAAGTGCTGTGGGACTGAGGGCGGGGTGAACAGTAAATGCCCGAAGGGGAAGGTCCAAGGGCAGAGACGACGCGGAAAGAAGAGGGAGCCGGGCAAAAGAGGGGTTGGGCGGGGAAGGCCTCCCGGAGGAGATGTGACCTCGACGGTGGTCTGAAGGTGAGGAGAGTGGCGGTCTGGTGTAGAGGGCCGGGGAGGGAGTTCCAGGAGAGGGGTCGGCGGCGAGACCGACGAGACCGAGGCCCTGTCGGAAGGTTGGCATTAGAGGGGCGAAGCGTGCGAGCGGCAAGGTGAGGCGAGGTAAGAGGGGGGAGAGCCGATCGAGGGCTTCAAAGCCGACGGTGACGAGTTTCCGTTTGATACGGAGGTGGAAGGGCAGCCCCCGGAGGGGCTCGAGGACGGGGGAGACACGGACCGAAAGCTCTCGGAGAGAAACGGCCTGGGCGGCGGAGTGAAGTACGGGGGGAGGCGGGGAGGTCGGCGAGGAGGCCGACGCCGTAGTCAAGGCGGGACGGGGTAAGTGCTTGGACGAGCGCGGTGGCAGTTTGGACGGAGAGGGTGGATCTTAGCGACGTTGTGAAGGTTGAACCGACGGGATCCGGCGACAGATTGAATGTGTGGGTTGAATGAGAGAGAGGAGTCGAGAATAACACCGAGATCACGGGCCCGGGAGACAGGAAGGATGGTGGTGGCGTCTACAGTGACGGGAGAGCCGGGGGGAGGACGGGGTCGGGGAGGGAAGATGAGGAGTTCGGTTGTGGACGTGTTAAGCTTGAGGTGACGGGAGGATACCCAGAAGGCAGGAGGACATGCGGGACTGCAGACAGGGAGAGAAATCGCGGCCGGAGATGGAGATTTGAGTATCGTCCACGTGGAGGTGGAAGTTGAAGCCATGGGAGCGAATGAGTCCTCCAGGGGGCTGCGGGTGGAGAAGGGGACCCGGAACTGAGCCTTGAGGGACCCCCACAGCCGAGGGGGTGGGAGGCGGAGCCCGCCAAAGAGAAGGAGAGGACAGACTCAGTGAAGCCAAGGATAATGTTTCCAGGAGAAGGGGGTGGTCCACAGCGCCGAAGGCAGCTGAGAGGTGGAGGAGGATGAGGACGGAGTAGAGGCCGGCGGATTTGGCAACAAGGAGATCATTCGTGACCTTAGAGAGGGTGGCTTCTGTGGAGCGAAGGGGGCAGAAGCCAGATCGGAGGGGTGCACGGAGAGAATTGGAGGAGGGGAAGTGGAGACGGTGGGTTTAAACACCCGTCTCAAAGAAGTCCGGAGAGGGAGGGTTGGAGGGAGCCGTGGCGTCACGGGAGGGATTTTTCAAGATGGGGAGACGTGAGCATGTTTGAAAGCAGTGGGGATGAAGTCGCCGGAGAGTGAACAGGTGAAGATGGTGGTCAAGGAAGGAAGAGAGTGTAGTAAAGCAAGTGTTTTAAAAAATGCTTTAAGGACTGGGGTGTACTTATTCTACTGTCCTCTCCCAAGCACTCAGCACAGTGCCCTGCACCCGGTAAGCGCTCAGCGAGTCCCTCCGCTCGCACGAGGCGTTGCGGCGGATGGGAGGAGGAGGTCGGGGCCGGGCGGGAGGGGCGGCGGTGCCCACCTTGTCGGTTTCGAAGCGCCCTCCCACGACGGACCCGCGGGCGAAGACGTCGACGCCCACGTAGACGTCCTGGGGCCGGGCCCCCGCGGCCGCCGCCGTGCGCTCCAGGTGCTCCTCCCGCCAGTTGTAATTGGTGAACAGCCCGTCGCACGCCTCGAAAAACACCCTGCGGGGACCACCGGGGCCAGGGGCAGTGCCGGGGCAGCGCCGGGGGGGGGGGGGGGCCGAGCGGCCCACTGACCGGCCATCACCGTGACGATGACCGGGGCAACCACTAGGTGCGTCCTGGGCGTCGGGCACTGGGCTGGGCCCCTCCTCTGTGTCAAGAACTGGGTTAGGGGCCTCCTGAGTACCAGGCACTGGCCTAAGCACCTCCTGAAGGTTGGGCACTGGGCTAGGCGTCTCCCGTGAGCCAGGAACTGAGCAAGGCACTTTCTGTGTACTGGGCACTGGGCTAAACACCTACTGCGGGCCGAGCACTGGCTAAGCGTTGGATAAAGGGGGGGCTCCAATCCAATCGGGTCGGGCCCAGTGTCCGCCCACGCGGGCTTGAGGTGTAAGGGGGAGGGAGAATCGGTATTTCATCTCCATTTGGCCCCCTTCTAGACTGTCTGCTCGTTGAGGGGAGGGAACGTGCGTACCCACCCTGTTAAGACTCTCCCAAACACTTAGTTCAGTGCTCTGCACCCAGCAAGCGCTCCATAAACACCATTGGTTGATTGGCTGTGGGCAGGGAACATGTCTCCCAACTTTTATTGTACTCGGGATCCCAAGTACTCGGTCCAGTAAGCCCTCAATAAATGCCACTGACGGACTGATTTTGCAGAAGAGGAAACTGAGGCCCAGAGGAGCAGACTGACTTGCCCGATGTCACCCAGCAGGGATTAGAACCCAGGACTCCTGCCTTCCGATCGACGAATGGTATTACTTGTAGGCCGAGCACTGCACGAGTGATTGGGAGGGTCCCCTGCAGTGGAGCTCACAGTCTAGAGGGGGAGATGGACATCAAAATGAATTACGGGCAGGGGAAATAAGAGAGCGTAGGGATACGTATGCAAGTGCTGTGACATGGAAGGGAGAGGGAGGAGAGGAAACCAGGGCTCAGTCAGGGAAGGCCTCATGGGAAGAGACGGGATCTTAATAAGGTTTGGAAGGTGGGGAGAGGGGTGGTCTGTCGGATAGGAAGGGCCAGAGAGAGGATGTGAGGGGTTGGCGACGAGAGAGACGACGGAGGTGACGTGAGTAGGTGGGCATTAGAGGAGCCAAGTGTGCGGGCTGCGTTGGGAGTAGGAAAGCAAGAAGGTGAGGTAGGAGGGGGCGAGCTGAGGGAGGGCTCTGAAGCCGCTGGTGGAGGAGTTTCTGTTTGATATGGAGGTGGGTGGGCAACCACTGGAGGTTCTTGAGGAGTGGGGAGACGTGGCCTAAACGTTTTTGTTGGAAAACGATCCGGGCGGCAGACTGAAGTATGGACTGGAGTGGGGGAGAGGCAGGAGGTCAGCGAGGAGGCTGGTACAGTTCTGTTCTCCCTCCTGTTTAAACCGTGAGCCCCATGAGAGACCTGATGAGGAGCTTTGTACAGTGCTTGGCCCACAGTGAGGAGTTAACAAATATCACGGTCGTCATTACTATGCAGTTGTCAAAGCAGGCTAAGTGCTCATCCTATAGGATAAAATAGGAAAAGCACTTACAAGAGCGGACAGAGCACGGGCCTGGTCAGAAAGACCCCGGCTCCACCACCCGTCTGCTGGGTGACATTCGGCGAGTCACTTCACTTTTCTGTGCCTCAGTGACCTCATCTGTAAAATGGGGATTAAGAGTGTGAGCCCCATGTGGGACATGGACTTTGTCCAACCTGATTGTTTCTACCCCAGCCCTTAGTACAGTGCCTGGCATATTAGTGAGCGCTTAATAAACACCATTTTTTTTTAAAGAAAGTGCTTGGATCGGCGTGGTGGCACTTCGGATGGAGAGGAGAGGGTGGATTTTCGGGATGTGGCGAAGGTAGAACCGACAGGATCTGGTGACAGACTGAATATGTGCGTTGAATGAGAGAGAGGAGTCGAGGAGACCGCCGAGGTTACAGGCTTGAGAGACAGGGAGGAGAGTGGTGGCGTCTTCAGTGGCGGGAAAGACAGTGGGGGGACAGGGTTTGGATGGGAAGATGAGGAGTTCTGTTTCGGACGTGTTCAGTTCGAGGTGTGGGTGGAGTAGAGGGAACCTGAAGGTAGGAGGAAATACGAGACCGAGGAGGAGGAGCGCGATCGGGGCTGGAGATGGGCCATCTGGGAATCGTCCGGGGAGAGAGGTAATGCGAGACTGCGGAGGAGGAGAGAGGTCAGGGCTGGAAGGGGAGATTTGGGAATCACCCGCCTAGAGGTTGTAGGTGAAGCCGCGGGTGTAGATGGAGAAGAGGAGGGGACCCAGAACTGAGCCTTGAGGGACGCCCAGAGTTAGGGGATGGAGACAGAGGAAGAGCGCGCCGAAGGGACCGAAAACGGACCGGCCAGAGAGGTAGAAGAGTACTCTCACCACTAGGCAACTGGCCCCTGCCACTTTCCCTCTCCTCCAAGAAGCCTTCCTAGATTCACCCCGCTCAGCCCTCCGGGAACAGTGTGCGTCTGTCTTGAATGCCCACCCCCGGCCGGGCCGCCACAGGGCGGGCTGGTAAAGGCCCGAGCTCATCTGCGAGATCGCCTTAGACTCTGAGCTCTGGGGGCCTGGGTTCGAGGTCCCGGGGGGCTCCCCGTCCACGCCCCCGCGGCCGGGCCGCAGGCCTGCTTCGCCCCTCTGTGCCCCGGCGCTCACCTGTTTTTCTCGTTCAGCTCGTCCTGCCACTTGAGCTGCCCGCCCTCCACGACGCTGTCGTACCACAGCACCAGGCTGCCGGGTACCTGCCGATGCAGCTCCTCCGTGAGGTACCTCAGGAAGCGGGGCGCGTTGCTCACGGCCGCTGCCTGCCGGGAAGCACGAGGAGGAGGGTCGGACCGGGCCCTGGGGCGAGCCGGGGAGCGGTGGGGGGACGGAGGGAGGGCGCCAACCCAGCGCTGGGGCGGACGACCGCCCGGCCGAGCAGGCGAGGGGCCATCTGGGCGTGGAGGGATCGTGTCTGCTCGCTCTACTGGACTCTCCCAGGTGCTCAGCCCTGTGCTCCGCACACGGCAGATTCTCAGCTCCCTCAGGGCCAGGATCGTGACTACTCACGCTACTGGACTTTCCCAACCCGGGCCTGGGAGTCAGAAGGACCTGGGTTCTAACGCCGGCTCCGTCACTCATCTTTCGGGTGACGTCGGACAAGTCCCTTCACTTCTCTGGGCCCGGTTACCTCATCTGGACAATGGGGCTTGAGACTGGGAGTCATGTGATGGGACTGGGACTGTGTCCAACCCGCTTATCTTGTATTTACCCAGCATTTAGTACAGTGCCTGGCCCATAATAAGCGCTTAATAAATTCCACAATTATCATTATTATTACATTGCTCCGCACATGGCAGATGGTCAGCTGCTTAAGGGCAGAAGTCACGTCTACTCACTCTATTGGATGTTTCCAACTGTTCGGTCCAGTGCTCTGCACGCAGTAGATTGTAAATTCTAGGCTGTAAGCTCATCGTGGGCCAGGAATGTGTATGTTTATTGCTGTATTGGACTCTCTCAAGGGCTTAGTACGGTGCTCTGCACACATCAATGCCATAAATGCCAGCGAGGGCCGTTGGACTGAGCGGCGGCCGGAGGGGCCCGGCTGCAGGAAGCGGGGAGGGGTCGGCGGGGGCGGCGTGTGGCGGGGGAGGCGTCACTCACGGTCAGTACGTTCTCGATGTTGACCAGCCAGCCGTCGAAGCCGAAGAACTGGGCGATGCGGACCAGCTGGTCGGCCACGGCGCGGAAGGTGTCCTCGGTGCCCCCCAGGAACATCTCGCAGATGCTCGCTCCCTCCGTCCACTCGGTGATCAGGGTGCCTGCCGGGGGAGGGGATCATCCCAGTTATCATAATTGTGGTATCTGTGAAGCGCTTACTGTGTGCCAGGCACTGTACTAAGCACTGGGGTGGATACAGTGCTGAACTTCTGTGCCTCCCTCCTCTATCTCGCCGCCGACCCCTAGCCCAAGTCCCGCCTCTGGCCTGGAACGCCCTCCCTCCTCAGATCCGATGGACAATGACTCTCCCCATATCCAAAGCCTTACTGAGGGGCCATCTCCTCCAAGAAGCCTCCCCTGACTAAACCCGCCTTTCCTCTTCTCCCACTCCCTTCTGTATTGCCCTGATTTGCTCCTTTCGTTCTTCCCCTCTCCCACCCTCAGAGCACTTACGTCCCTATCCCTCATTTATTTATTTTTATTAACGTCTGTCTCACCCTCTAGACTGTTAGGTCGTTGCGGGCAGGGAATGTGTCCGTGGATTGTCCTCTCCCAAGCGCTTAGCGCAGTGCTCGGCACAAGGTAAGCGCTCAATAAATACAACTGAATGAATACGAGATAATGAGGGTGAACACAGTCCCTATCCCACATGGGGTTCACAATCTTCATCGCCATTTTTCAGATCAGGGAAGTGAGGCTCAGAGGAGCGACGTGACTCGCCCAAGGTCGCCCAGCGGACAAGTGGCAGAGCCGGGATTAGAACCCATGACCTTCTCACTCCGAAGCTCCCCTCCCTGCAGAACATCTGAGCCACCCCGGGGTCAGAATGGGGTCCCCCCCAGACCAGAGTTCTGCCTTCTCTGGGGCAACAGGACGCCCCCCCCCTCCGTCAGAGCCCTCCTCAGGGTGGCGGTCCCCGCCCCCAGCTCACCCAGGACGCTGACCCCGTGCCGGTGGGCGGCGTTGGTCCAGCCCACGGGCGGGATGGTGAGCAGGCGGTGGCTGAAGTAGACGAAGATGTCGATGTGCTGCCAGTGGTAGAAGACGTAGGGGTCGGGGGTCGCCGAGCCCTGGACGAACCTGGAACGCCGGTGGGGTCAGGGGGGATTGCCGGCCCCGGGCCCCCCTCGCTGCCCCCGCCCACAGACCCGAGACCCCACGGGGAGGAGTCGATGCTAGAGCCGGTGCCTCGCCCGGCCTCTGCCTGCAATCCACCTCTCCCCCGAGGCATTCTCACCCCATCCCCGCCCGGGCAGACGCCTCTGGGGATGGCAGGGGGGACCCCCCCCCCCCGGCCCTGGACCACCTTTGCCCATCCCGCCCCCCGAGGGCAGACCGTCTGCTCACCGGTCCTCCAGGTAGCCGCCCATCATGTCGTGGCACACCAGCGTCCGGGGTCTCCCGCTGTGGAGCGGGGGCTGGCGGGGGGCCAGGGGCACGTTACAGATGTTGAAGGCATCGTCGCTCGTCGGGGTCCAGGCCAACACCTCCTCCAGGGAGGAAAAGTAGAAGCTGATTGGCTCTGTGGTGTCTCTGTCGAAGTTTCTCACTGCGCAGATGACAGAGGGCCAGGTAAGGGTGAGGGTCCCGGGAGTAGAAATGGCATTTATTAAGCGCTTACTGGGGGTGGAGCACTGTACTGAGCGCTGGGAGACAGTGCACGGGAACCCCTCTCTCCGATCACAACCTCCTCACCTACTTTCTCCCCGACGCAACCCCCTCCCCGCAGATCTGCCCTGTTCCCCCACAGAGACCTCAATCTTTGGACCCCATTCAATCTTAAGTCAACGTGCCCCATTCAGTCTTCCTCCTATCCTTCCTCTCCAAACTTTCTTGAGAGAGATATTTACACCCACTGTCTACACTTCCGATCCTCTCCTTGACCCCCTCTAAACTGGCTCCTGCCCCCTTCGTTCCAAGAAACCGCTCCCTCCGAAGTCACGAATGATCTCCTTCTTGCCAAAGCTGACGGCCTCTACCCATCCTCATCCTCCTCGACTTCTCAGCTGCCTTCTGCGCTGTGGACCATCCCCTTGTCCTGGAAACGTTATCCTTCCTCGGCTTCGCTGACACTGTCCTCTCCTGGTTGTCTCCCTACTTCTCTGGCCGCTCCTTCTCTTTCTTGGGCACTTCCTCCATCTCCCACCCCCTGGGGGTCCCTCAAGGCTCAGTTCTGGGTCCCCTTCTATTCTCCATCTCCACCCACGCCCTTGGAGAACTCATTCGCTCCCATGGCTTCAACTACCACCTATGCGGACGAGACCCAAATCTCCATCTCCAGCCCTGATTTCTCTCCTTTTGCCATCTCGCATTTCCTCCTGCTTCGACACACCTCCACTAGGACGTCCCACCATCAACTCAAACTAAATATGTCCCAAACAGTACTCCTTTTCTTCCCACCCAAACCCTGTCCTCCGCGACTTTCCACCATCCTTCCCGCCTCACAAGCCCATAACCTCGGCGTTATCCTCGACCCCTCTCCCTCATCCAACGAACAGAGTCAATCTGTCACTAAATCCCGTCGGTTCGACCTTCGCAACTTTGCTAAAATCCGCCCTTCCCTCTCCATCCAAACGGACACCACGCCGATCCAAGCACTTAAAACAGTCCCGCCTTCTTACATCAGCCTCCTCCCTGACCCCCGTCTCTCCCCACTCCGGTCCATACCTCGCTCTGCCACCTGGATCATTTTTCTACACAACTGTTCATTCCTCGTTTCCCCACTCCTCAGGAACCTCCGGTGGTTGCCCACCCACCTCTGCCTCAAACAGAAGCTCCTCACCATTGGCTTTAAAGCCCTCAGGCAGCTCGCCCCCTCCTACCTCACCTCCCTACTCTCCTATTCCAACCCAGCCCACACACTTTGCTCCTCTAGTGCCACCCTTCTCACTTTACCTCCATCTCGTCTCTCTCGTTTCTGACCTCTCACCCACATCCTGCCTCTGCTCTCCCTCTTCACATCTGACAGACCATCCCTCTCCCCATTTTCAAAGCTTCACTGAAGGCCCATCTCCTCCGAGAGGCCTTCCCCGGCTAGGCCTTCATCTCCTCTTCTCCACCTCCCTTCTGCTTCACCCTTGCCCTTAGATTTTCCCCCTCCCTCAGCCTCGGAGCGCTTACGTCCATATCCGTCACTGATTTATTTCTATTAATGCCCGCCTCCCCCTCTAGACTGTCAGCCTGTTGTGGGCAGGGAGCGGGTCTACCAACTCTGTCGTACTGACCTCTCCCAAGCACTCAGTCCACTGCTCTGCACGGAGTAAGAGCTCTATAAATACGACTGATTGAACACGGTCCCCGTCGGATTCAAAACCTATGACGAGGGGGTGATTCTTGGGCACCCTGCCCCTCTCGGGGGGCAGACGGAGAAGCTGTGGGGGGCGGGAGGGGGCACCGGTCTGTGTATCTAACGCCTTCCCCTCTCTCCCCAACTCACGTGGCAGGGGGACCGGAGAGATGACAATCACTTCCTCCACGGCCGCATCTTCCTGGCTCTCTTCGACCCTGAGAAAGGAAAGAAGCACACATAGAGGTGGTCGGTCGGTCGATGGTATTTACTGAGCACTTACTGTATGCAGAGCACTGTACTAAGCCCTTGGGAGAGTCCACTAGAACAATACGTCGGACTTCCCTGCCCACAACGAGCTGGCGGGGTCGACGCCGAGCGTCGATTTTACGGCCTCCGTGGGTTTTCCCCCCTCCCTCGGGAGCGTGTAATCACTGGGGCATCCGTTCAGCGCTTACTACGGGCCACGCACTGTGCTAAGCGCTAGGGGAGAATCGAGATCGTCGGGCCGGGCCCAGCGGCCCGGGAGCGAGGAGGCGGGAGGATGGGGCTTTAACCCCATGGCACAGCTGAGCAAACAAGCGCAGAGAGGGGCATTAAAACGAGCAAGACTTCAAGGAGTCAGAGGACTTGGGTTGTTATCCTGACCCTGCTGCTTGCCAGCTCTGTGACCTTGGGCAAGTCACTTCCCTGGGCCTCGGGCCCACCACCCACACCTGTCTTCCGTCCTAGTTAGACTGGGAGCTCGTGAGGGATAGGGACTGTGTCCAACCCCATTAACTCGTTATCTACCCCTGCACTTAATAAGTACCATAATTATTATTATGATTTTTATCATGAGGGCCCCGGGGCCCCGGGAGGGGGGAATAAAAGGAGCAAATTCAAGCGCAAGGGCGACGCAGCTTGGATCTCCCCCAGCGTCTGGCTCACAGCAAGCGCTCAACAGATGCCGTCAAATGGCCGATCCTCCCGGCCTCGGCGTCTCCCTGACCGAGTCACCCCGCTGGGACGCGGCGTGCCAGGCCGGCCGTGGCAAGAAAGGTGCCCTCCAGGTGCCTGGGCGGGGGAGGGAGTGACGGAATCCGGAGGCGTGGATGAATGGAAATGAAAATACACCTGTCGTCTAAACCCCAGGGCAACCCGGAGACAAGCCGCGGTGGGGGCTCAGGATCGGGTCGCCTACCCCCTGGCCGGGGTCCGCGGGCACCGCCCCGGAGCCCCCCGCCCGCCCTGGGCTGACTGGTATAGAGAGAAGCCCTGCGTGGGTGGGAAAGCGAGGATTAATAATAATATTACTGAGCGGCTGCCCTCTAGACCGTCAGCTCGCTGTGGGCAGGGAATGCGTCTGTTTATTGTTCTATTGGACTCTCCCAAGCGAGTGCCCTCCACACAGTAAGTGCTCAGTGAATATTACTAAATGAACGAATCCTTCTCTTCCTCCACCCTCTGCCCACCTCTCGTGGCGCGGTGGAAAGAGCACGGGCTTTGGAGTCAGGGCTCATGAGTTCGAATCCCAGCTCTGCCACTTGTCAGCTGGGTGACCGTGGGCAAGTCACTTCACTTCTCCGTGCCTCGGTTCCCTCATCTGTAAATGGGGATGAAGACTGTGAGCCCCACGTGGGACAACCTGATTCCCCTGTGTCTACCCCAGCGCCTAGAACAGTGCTCTGCACATAGTAAGCGCTTAACAAATACCAACATCATCCCCTCCTCTTAGCTAAGGGGTGGGGAGATAATCAGACGGGACAGAGTCCTCGTTCATTCATTCGGTCGTCTTTATTGACCGCTCACTGTGTGCAGAGCACTGGACTAAATGCAGGAGTCACAGCCTAGGAAGAAGGAAGAGGAGGAACCTTATCGCCGTTTTCCAGGGGAGGAAACTGAGGCACAAAGAGTGACCTGCCCGTACTTACACAGGTGGCAGGGCTGGGCATAGCAATGACTCACTTCAGTGGTATTTATTGAGTGCTTATCGTGTACAGGACATCGTACGGGGGTGGGTGGGGGTAGCGTCTCAGTGTCGGAAGGAGGAAGAGCAGGGATCTTACCCCCATTTTCTAGGGCAGGAAACTGAGGCACAAAGAGGTTAGGTGACCTGCCCACGGCTGTGACTCAATCCAGTGCTACCTATTCATTCGATCCTATTTATTGAGCGCTTGCTGTGGTGCGAGCCCTCTTGAGTGTTTATTGGGTGCAGAGCACCGAACTAGGGACTTAGGAGAGTATTACGTAGTTAGGAGATACGGTTTCTTAGCCTGAAGGTCCTTCCAGTCTACTACTACTACACAGCCTAGAAAGGAGGGAGACCCGGGATCTTATCCCCATTTTCCAAGGGAGGAAACTGAGGCACAAAAGAGGTGGGTGACCTGCCCCAGGCTGTACAGGCGGCAGGCCGGGAATATCAGTGACTCGATTCAATGGGATTTATTCGTTCGGTCATATCTGTTGAGCGCTTACTGTGTGCGGAGCACCTTGGGAGAGGATTATGGAACTGGTAGATATGATTCCTGCCCTCAAGGTCCTTCCCGTCTACTGTGTGCAGAACACTGTACTGGGGAGGCGTCACAGTCTAGGAAGGAAGGAAGAACAGGGATCTTGTCCCCGTTTTCCGGGGGAGGAAACTGAGGCACAGAAGCCCCCTCCCCCTCTTCTCTATCATTGCCCCATCTCTTACCCCTTCCCTCGCCCCCTTCATGAGAAACAGCGTGGCTCAGTGGCAAGAGCCCGGGCTTGGGGGTCAGAGGTCATGGGTTTGAATCCCGGCTCTGCCACTTGTCAGCTGTGTGACTGGGGGCAAGTCACTTCACTTCTCTGTGCCTCAGTTCCCTCATCTGCAAAATGGGGATTAACTGTGAGCCTCACGTGGGACCACCTGATGACCCTGTATCTCCCCCAGCGCTTAGAACGGTGCTCTGCACCTAGTAAGCGCTTAACAAATACCAACATTATTATTACCTCCCCCAGCGCGTAGAACAGTGCTCTGCACCTAGTGAGCGCTTAACAAATACCAACGTTATTATGGGTTCGAATCCCGCCTCTGCCACTTGCCAGCTGGGTGACTGTGGGCAACCTCTCTGGGCCTCAGTGACCTCGTCTGTAAAATGGGGATGAAGCCTGTGAGCCTCACGGGGGCCCACCTGATGACCCTGCATCAGGCACAGAGAAGTTAAGTGACTTGCCCACAGTCGCACAGCTGACAAGTGGCAGAGCTGGGATTCGAACTCATGAGCCCTGACTCCAAAGCCCGTGCTCTTTCCACGCCGCTTCTCCCCCAGCGCTTAGAACGGTGCTCTGCACATAGCAAGCGCTTACCAAATACCAACATTATTATTATTAAAAGGATAATTTTATCAATTACTACTAAAAGGGGGGATGAAGCCTGGGAGCCTCACGTGGGAGCCCCCTGGTGTCCCTGCATCTCCCCCAGCGCTTAGAACAGTGCTCTGCACATAGCAAGCGCTTAACAAATACCAACATTATTATTATTATTATTAAAATGATAACTTTATCAATTACTATTAAAATGGGGATGAAGCCTGGGAGCCCCACGTGGGACCCCCTGATGACCCTGCATCTTCCCCAGCGCTTAGAACAGCGCTCTGCACATAGAAAGTGCTTAACAAAGTATTATTATTATTATTAATAATAATTATTATTGTCCGTCCTCACCCCGGCGGCCTCCTGCTCCTCCTCGGCGGCTCCTGGTGCTCCTGCTCCCCGGCCTCCATGCTCCGTCCTCCTCCTCCTCCCGGGCGGCCTCCGGGCTCCACCGCCCCTCCCCCATCACGTGCCCCTCTCGGCCCCGCCCCCCGCCGGCCGCCCGCCAATCAGGAGCGTCCATCGCCGCGCGGCCGCCAATCAGGAGCGTCCTCGCCGCGCGGCCGCCAATCAGGAGCGTCCATCGCCGCGCGGCCGCCAATCAGGAGCGTCCATCGCCGCGCGGCCGCCAATCAGGAGCGTCCATCGCCGCGCGGCCGCCAATCAGGAGCGTCCTCGCCGCGCGGCCGCAAGTGGGTTCCTCGTGGCGGGAAGGGGGGGGAGGAGGGGGGGACGGCGGGAAAACGCAGAATGGATCGGGGGCAGCTCGTGGAACGGACTGCGCAGCCGCGGCTCCGCCCGGAACCCGGAGCCCGGAATCAGGATCCGGAGCCCCGACCTGCCGCAGGACGGGCAGCGCGCCTTTCATAAGAATAATGTTGGTATTTGTTAAGCGCTTGCTAGGTGCACAGCACTGTTCTGAGCGCTGGGGGAGATGCAGGGTCGTCGGGTGGCCCCCCCGTGAGGCTCACAGGCTTCATCCCCCCTTTTAAGAATAATTGCTAAAGTTATCATTTTAATAATAATAATAATGTTGGTAGTTGGTAAGCGCTCGCTATGTGCAGAGACTGTTCTAAGCGCTGGGGGAGATGCAGGGTCATCAGCTGGGCCCCAGTGAGGCTCCCAGGCTTCATCCCCCTTTTTAATAATAATTGATAAAATTAGCATTTTAATAATAATGTTGGTAGTTGGTAAGCTGTTGCTATGGGCAGAGACTGTTCTAAGCTTTGGGGGGAGATGCAGGGTCATCAGGTGGGCCCCCGTGAGGCTCCCAGGCTTCATCCCCCCTTTATAATAATAATTGATAAAGTTATCATTTTAATAATAATAATAATAATAATGTTGGTATTTGTTAAGCGCTTGCTATGTGCAGAGCACCGTTCTGAGCGCTGGGGGAGATGCAGGGTCATCAGGTGGGCCCCCGTGAGGTTCCCAGTCTTCACCCCCATTTTGCAGATGAGGGAACTGAGGCCCAGATAAGTGAAGCGACTGGCCCACAGTCACACAGCTGACGAGTGGCAGAGGCGGGATTCTAACCCGTGACCTCTGACCCCCAAGCCCGGGCTCTTGCCACTGAGCCACACTGCTGTGGCAAGAGCCCGTGCTGGGGACTCAGAGGTCCTGGGTTCCGATCTCGGCTCCACTTCTCTGCTCTGTGACTTTAGTCAAGTCACTTCGCTTCTCTGGGCCTCAGTTTCCTCATCTGGAAAATGGGGATTTCATCCATTCATTCAATAGTATTTACTGAGGGCTTACTATGTGCGGAGCACTGTACCGAGCGCTTAGATTTAGCCTGTGAGCCCCATGGGGGACCACCTCATTACCTTCTACCTACTCCGGAACGCGGAGACGTAGAACATCCTGTCGGCTGTTGTCTGTCGGTGGGGGGGGGTGGTCCAAGCCGGGCCCCCCCGCCGCTGAAGATTTCGGGGTAATAATAATGTTGGTATTTGTTAAGCGCTTACTCTGTGCAGAGCACCGTTCTAAGCGCTGGGGGAGATACAGGGTCATCAGGTCGTCCCGCGTGAGGCTCACGGTTAACCCCCATTTTACAGATGAGGTCACTGAGGCACGGAGAAGTGAAGTGACGTGCCCCCAGTCACCCAGCTGACAAGCGGCAGAGCCGGGAGTCGAACCCATGACCTCTGACTCCGAAGCCCGGGTTCTTTCCACTGAGCCACGCGGCAGGAGGGGAGAGGCCGAAGAATGGGCGGGGAGCCGAGGCGGGAGCGGAGCGGGTCCGGCCGGGGTCGGCGGACCCCATCGTGGCCCCCGCCTCGTCCCCCCACGGACACCCGGGCCCGGGTCTCCACCGTGGGGGGCGGAAGACCCCCGAGCCCGAAAGGAAAAGCGCGGGGATCGGAAGAACGGCAACCGCCCCCCGCCCCCACAAATCCCCCCTCCCCGGGTGCGAACCTCCCCTCCGCTGTGCATTCGTTCACGTTCACCGAGAGCTTACTGAGCGCCGAGCGCCGTACTGAGCGCTCGCCGTCCGTCTTCCCCCACTGGGCTGGGGGCAGGGAGTGCGTCTACCGACTCCGTGGTCGCGTCCTCTCCCAAGGGCTCAGTACCGTACTCCGCACACGGCGAGCGCTCGATAAATACCGTCGACCGATCGATCCGACGGCCGCTTCTTTGGTATCGTCCTCTCCCAAGTGCTCAGTACAGCGATCCGCACGCAGTACGTGCCCGGCGAGTGCCACGGACGGCTTATTGAGCACTCCCGAGGTCCAGGACGCCGTACTAAGCGCCCCGAGGGCTGTTCGGAGAGGACTACCCCGCCCCGGCCAGGGCCACCGCGAGCAGAGAGAGCGGAGCCAGACAGACGGAAGTGATTAGGACCGTACTGGACGCCCCCGTCTCCCCGACGCAACCCCCCGAGACCCGATCCTCCCCCCCCCCGGGGGACCCTCCCGATTTCCTTTCACCCCATTCTCGACATCTTTTTGAAACCCCGCTACTCAGCAGGGCGCGGCGGGTGGGGTGTCTTCCCTCCAGACCGTCCCCCCTCTCCTAGACCGTCGGCTCGTCGCGGGCAGGGAACGCGTCCGTTTATCGGTCTACCGTCCTCCCCCAAGCGCGGCGCTCGGCGCACAGTGAGCGCTCGATAAATACGACCGGATCAACGAGCGGGACGGTCTTCCCGCCCCCCCGCCTGGGGAAATCCGACCGGATTATCGATAAATCATTTATGGGCCGTTAAGCGACGGACAGACGGAGCCCCGGGCCGCCCCCCCCGCCTCCCGTCCCGCCCCCCGACCTCTTCCCCGCCGCGACCCGCCTGGTCCGTCCACGTCGGGCGAGGGAGGGACGCGGGTCGGGGCAGAGAGCGGGGAGAGGTCAGGGCTCGGCGCTGTGCTTGACCAGGTAGCCGCTGAAGGTGACGTAGGTGTCGAACTCGTCGCTGAAGACGGCGTTCTCCCGCTCCCCCTTGTAGATCCGCACCCAGACCTCGTCCCCCTCCCGCAGCTCCAGCATCAGGCTCTGGCTCTGCATGATGCTGCGGTCGCTGGCCTGGGCGTAGAGGATGACGGCCTCGGCCTCGTTCTTCATCACGTGCAGGTAGGTCTCCTTCTGGTTCCAGGTGTGCACGTTGAGGCTGAAGAAGTACACCCCGGGGACGGAGCAGTAGAAGTGGCCCGTGAACATGTTGAAGTGGCGGTACAGGTTGACGAACTCCGTGTCGAAGATGAGCGTCTGGTAGTAGTCGTTGCTGTGCAGGGCCTTCCTGCGGCCCACGGAGAAGGCGGCGTAGTGGTTCTTGCACCCGGATCCCGGGGCCCCCACGGTGCCCTTCTGACCCTTGGGGCCCGCGTGGCCCCTAGAGCCCACCGACCCGGTCTTGCCGAACTTGCCCTGGAGGCCTCGTTCTCCTCTGTCCCCCTTCTCGCCTGCGAGGGGGGCGGGGAGGAAGGTGAGGATCCGGGCCGGGGCCGGGGGGGAAGGGGACGGTCGCGTCCGCCCGCTCGCTCGCATCGGGCTCTCCCGGGCGCCCGGGCCAGCGCTCGGCCCGCGGGGACCGCTCGATGGACGCCACCGATTGGGTAGGCGCTCGATAGGTGCCACGCGCCGCTCCCTTCTCTCCCCCCCCGGAACCCGCCCCCTCTCGGCGCGGCGGCTAGAGCCCCGGGAGTCACGGGGTCACGGGTTCGGATCCCGGCCCCGCCACCCGTCCGCCGGTGTGACCTTGGGCGAGTCGCTTCGCCTCTCTGGGCCTCAGTTCCCCCTTGCGGGATGGAGACCGCGAGCCCCGCACGGGACGGGGGGCCGCGTCCAACCCGATTTGCTTGTCTCCGGCCCGGCGCTCAGGACGGTGCCCGGCGCGCGTAGTAGGCGCCTCACGGAGACGACCGTTATTTTTACGGTCCCTCTTCCCGCCTCTGGGGAGCTTTTACCGAGGATCGGGGCCCCCTTTCGGGATGGTTTTCCAACTTCCCGCCCCCCGAGACCCCCCGACCCCCCCCAGCTGACCCTCTGACCTTTGAGGATGGTGATGTTGATCTGGGGCTGCGGCAGGGGCTGGAACGTCACGTATCCGGAGTCGCAGCAGCGGGTGCACTTGGAAGGCGGCGGTAACTTCTCCAGCTGCGGATCGTATCCCTCTTCCTTCTCCTCGACCCTGGGACCCATCGAGAGTAGCTACTGAGCGCCGGCTGGGGTCGGGACGCCGTACTGAGCGCTCGGGGGAGGGGGGTAGAGTCAGGAGACACGATCCCTGCCCTCAAAGTGCCGGCTTGCCGTTTGCGGGGCGCTGTGCTGGACGCTTGGGAGAGTCCGACTGAGTCAGCGGACGCGCAAGCTCGTCGTGGGCAGGGAATGTGTCTGTTTTTATACTGTACTCTCATTCGTTCATTCACTAGTATCGAGGGAGCGCCTACTATGTGCAGAGCGCTGTACTAAGCGCTTGGAATGGACAGTTCGGCAACAGATAGAGGCAATCCCCGCCCAGTGAACGGGCTTACTCTCCTAAGGGCTTAGTGCAGTGCTCCGCGTACAGTAAGCGCTCAATAAATACGATCGAATGACTGAGTAAATGAAGGATCCCTGCCTTCCGGAAGCCGAGACGAGAAGCAGCGTGGCTCCGCGGATAGAGCAGAAGGCAGAAGGCCCTGGGTTCTAATCCCGGTTCCACCACATAATAATATCGGTATTTGTTAAGCGCTCACTATGTGCGGAGCACCGTTCTAAGCGCCGGGGTAGACACGCGGGAATCAGGTTGTCCCACGTGGGGCTCACGGTCTTAATCCCCATTTTACAGATGAGGGAACGGAGGCCCAGAGAAGTGAAGTGACTCGCCCCCAGTCACCCAAGTAGCAGAGCCGGGATTCGATCCCATGACCTCTGACTCCAAAGCCCGGGCTCCTCCCACTGAGCCACACACGTCCGCTCTGTCGCCCGGGGCAAGTCACTTCATCTTTCTGGGCCTCGGTTACCTCGTCCGCAAAATGGGGATAAAGACCGTAAGCCCAGTGTGGGACGGGGACCGTGTTCAACCTTGGATCCACCGCGGGGCCGAGTACGGAGCCCGGCACCAAGTGAGCGCTTTACAAACGCCAAAAGGAAATTTAAAAAAGCTAGACGAGATTAATGGACAGGGCTCACGGTCTATTCTATCCCCATTTTCCAGTCGAGGTCTTCGAGGCTCAGGGCAGTCGATCGATCGTATTTATCAGTGGTATCTGTTGAGCCCTTACAACAGTGCTCTGCACATAGTAAGCGCTTAACAAATACCAACATTATGTGCAGAGCACTGTACTAAGTGCTCGGGAGAGTCCAATAATCGATCGTATTTATCAGCGGTATCTGTTGAGCCCGTACAATGTGCAGAGCACTGTACTAAGTGCCCGGGAGAGTCCACTAATCGCTCGTAATGTAATGTTGGTATCTGTTAAGCGCTCACTCTGTGCAGAGCACTGTTCTAAGCGCTGGGGGAGATCCAGGGTCACCAGATTGTCCCGCCTGAGGCTCACGGTCTTAATCCCCATTTTACAGTTGAGGTAACTGAGGCCCAGAGAAGTGAAGTGACTCGCCCACAGTCACCCAGCTGACAAGTGGCAGAGCCCGGATTCGAACCCATGACCTCTGACTCCCAAGCCCGGGCTCTTTCCACTGAGCCACGCTGCTTATCAATGGTATTTACTGAGTGCTTACAGAGTGCAGAGCACTGTACTAAGCGCTTGGGAGAGTCCAACTGGGAGAGGCCACATTCCCTGCCCTCAACCAACTTCCAGCCTAGAGCGGGGAAACAGAGGTGAATAGAAAATAGAGAAGCGACGTGGCTTAGTGGAAAGAGCACGGGAGTAGGAGTCAGAGGTCGTGGGTTCTAATCCCGGCTCCGCCACTTGTCAGCTGTGTGACCTTGGGCAAGTCCCTGAACTTGGAGAAGCAGCGTGGCCCAGTGGAAAGAGCCTGGGCTTCGGAGTCAGAGGTCACGAGTTCGACTCCCGGCTCTGCCACTTGTCATCTGTGTGACTGTGGGCAGGTCACTTCACTTCTCTGGGCCTCAGTGCCCTCGTCTGTAAAATGGGGATTAAAAGCGTGTGAGCCCCACGTGGGACAACCCGATGACCCCGTATCTCCCCCAGCGCTTCGAACAAGCGCTCGGCACCTAGTAAGCGCTTAACGATTACCAACGTTATTATTATTATTCTCGGCGCCTCAGTTCCCTCATCTGTAAAATGGGGATGAAGACCGTGAGCCCCACGTGGGACAACCTGATTATCTTGTGTCTCCCCCAGCGTTTCGAACAGCGCTCGGCACCTAGTAAGCGCTTAACGACTACCAACGTTATTATTATTATTCTCGGCGCCTCGGTTCCCTCATCTGTAAAAGGGGGATTAAAAGTGTGTGAGCCCCACGCGGGACAACCCGATGACCCCGTATCTCCCCCAGCGCTTCGAACAGCGCTCGGCACCTAGTAAGCGCTTAACGACTACCAACATCATGATTCTTCTTCTCGGCGCCTCGGTTCCCTCATCTGTAAAATGGGGATGAAGACCGTGAGCCCCACGTGGGACAACCTGATGACCTTGTGTCTCCGCCAGCGCTTCGAACGGCGCTCGGCACCCAGTAAGCGCTTAACGCCGACCAACGTTATCATTAGGAAGCAATCCGTTACGGCTCCTTACCCGCCGGTGTGAATCAACAGCTCCTCCAGGGCGAGTTCTCCCTGAGAGTCGTCCGGGTCCTGGCGGGGATGCCCGCCGCGGGGGCTGCGGCCCAGGGCGCCGCCGGCCGAACACAGGGCCAGCAGCAGGCAGGACCCCAGTGCCAACGTCCGACCACCGGGGCCTTTCATGGCCTGTGGGGGTGAGGGGATTCTGCGAGACACACGGGGAGGAGGGACCGGTTAATAATAATAATAATAATAATAATGTTGGTATTTGTGAAGCGCTTACTATGTGCCGAGCACTGTTCTGAGCGCTGGGGTAGACACAGGGGAATCAGGTTGTAGAGGGGACGGAGGTGGACCGAGGAGCCGAGAGCGGAGGGCTCCGTCCGTTCCTAGGTACCGAACGTTGCCTCCGTGCACAGCACTGTGCTAAGCGCTTGGGAGAGGGGGCTACGACCACAAGCAGGCGCCCGCCCTGCCCACGGGGAGTTTACAGTCTAGCGGGGGAGACGGACGCGAATAGAAATAGGTGACAGGCGGGGACCTAAGCGGTGCAGGGCTGGGGATGGAGAAAGGGAGCGGGAGAAGAGGAGAGGAGGACGCAGGCCGGGAGGGCCTCTGGGAGGAGGCGGGCCTGCAAAAAAGGCTTTGGACAAGGTCGGGGTGGGGGGGGAGTCGTCTGTCTTGACTCTATTTATCGCCATCGTTCTCGTCTGCCCGTCTCCCCCGATGAGTCCGTAAGCCCGTCAAAGGGCAGGGGCCGTCTCTATCTGTCGCCGACTTGTCCGTTCCAAGCGCTCAGTCCAGCGCTCTGCACACTGTGGGCGCTCGATAGAGACCGTTGAACGAACGAATGATTAGAAGGAGGAGGGTGTTCCAGACCAGAGGCGGGATGCGGGCGGGGGGTCGGAGGCGAGACCTGCCCCAGGTGGGGCTCCCACTCTTCAAACCCATTTTACAGACGGGGGACCTGAGGCCCGGAGAAGCGAAGGGACCTACCCAAGGTCACCCGGCCGACAAGTGGCGGAGCCGGGATCAGAGAAGCGAGGCCGACTTTCCCGGAGTCGCATCTCGGACAAGTGGCAGGGCAGGGCCGGGGACCCGGGTCCTCCGACTCCCGGGCCCGGGCCCCTTCGCCGACTCCCCGAGAAAAGAGTCGCTCCCCGTCCGACCGGGGCCCTGAGCAGCTCAGCTTGGGCTTGGTGTTTGACAGTCGGTCAGGCGGCCGACCGGACTCACTGAGCGCTTACTGGGTGCAGGGCACTGTACTGAGCGCTGGGAAGAGGACGGTATAATCATAAACGGACAGTCCCTGCCCGAGGGCTGATGAATTAGTCTTCAACCCCAGCAGGGGGATCATCTTCCTACATTTCTGCGGCAAGGACGCCAAACGGAGGCCGAGAAGAAGGATCTTCTTTTGGTACTTGCTAAGCGCTTACCATGTGCCAGGCACCGTACTGAGCGCCGACGAGATACAAGTTAATCGGGTCGGACGCCGTCCTCGTCCCGCATGGGGCTCACAGTCTTCATCCCCATTTTACAGATGAGGCCCGGAGGAGTGCTTAAAAGATACCACAGATATCATTATTATTTTTCTCCCTCCTACCTAGTCTCTGAGCCCTACGTGGGGCCTGATGATCTTGGATCTACCCCGGCGCTTAGGACGGTGCTTGACGCATAGTAAGCGCTTGGCGAATGCCACAATTATTATCATAACCACTTTGGATGGCTTCCTCCTCCCCTTCCCTAGAGCCCATCAGTCTCGCTAATTGCCCACTTACCAAAATCTTTCTCCTAGGGAGAGGGGGAGGAGAGGGCTGCTTCCGGTTGATAAATGACATTTATTCCCCCATCCGGAAGGCCCGTTTAATATCTAATTTCCCTTCCGATGATTGGGCGGCATCTGCCGACTCTGAGTTCATCGGAGAGGGCGGCTGCGGGAAGGAACGGGCGGACAAGCGGCGTGGCCTAAAGGTCAGGCCGCCGGCCTGGGAGTCAGAAGGACCCGGGTTCTAATCCCGGCCCTGCCGCTCGTCTAGGGTGTGAGCTGGGGCAGGTGGCTTTATTCATCCAGTCGTTGGTTCGGTTGTATTTCTAGGACAGTGCTCCGCACAAAGTAAGCGCTCAATAAATACCACTGAAGTACTTACTGCGTGCAGAGCACTGTGTTAAACGCTTGGGAAAGAAGTCTTCTCTGGGCTTCAGTTCCCTCGTCTATAAAATGGGGATTAAGACTATGAGCCCCATGTGGGACACGGACTGTGTCTGGAAGCAGCGCGGCTCAGTGGAGAGAGCCTGGGCTTCGGAGTCAGAGGTCATGGGTTCGACTCCCGGCCCTGCCACTTGTCAGCCGGGTGACTGTGGGCAAGTCACTTCACTTCTCTGTGCCTCGGTGACCTCGTCTGTAAAATGGGGATTACCTGTGAGCCTCACGTGGGACGACCTGATGACCCTGTATCTCCCCCGGCGCTCAGAACAGTGCTCTGCACATAGTAAGCGCTTAACAAATGCCAACGTTATTAGGGTATACTAATAATCTTCTATAATCCCTATGTGTCAAGCACTGTTCTAAACGCTGGGGTAGATACAAGCTAAATCAGGTCGGACGGAGTCCCTGTCACCCCCGGGGCTCAAAGTCTTAATCCCCATTTTACAGATGAGGGAATTGAGGCCCCGCGAAGGGAAGCGACTTGCCCGAGGTCACCCAGCGGACGAGTGGAGCGGGGATTAGAACCCGGGTCCTTGCGACTCCCAGGCCCGGGCTCTCCCCGCTAGTCCGCGTTGCTTCTGTACTTCATTGGAAAGAGGTCTGTGAAGACAACAACAAATGGTTGAACTTTTCCAAAGCACTCCTCCGCCGATGACCTCATTCCCCATCTATCGTCTTCCGTCTCTCCGGGACGGGAGGCCGGAAGCAGCTGGGACCGGGGAAAGGCAGGGATCGGCGCTTAGAACAGTGCTTGGCGCATAGTAAGCGCTTAACAAATACCATCATCATTATTATTATCCTGCTGCCTGAAAAACCCTCTCTTGGATGCCGGTGAGAACGATCTCATCCGTTCGATGGCAAGCCCTCGGTCTGACTTCCGCCACAGCACCCTGAATAACACAGTGCTTGGCGCTCAGCGCCCATCAGTCATCTTTTGGGAGTGCTTACTGGGTGCAGAGCCCTGCGCTAAGCGCTCGCGAGAGTCCAGTATAAGCGTATCGGGAGAGTCGGCACATTCCCTGCCTACGGGGAGCTTACAGGCTAGACGGGGAGACGGACGTTATCGGGAATAAATCAGTGACGGGTCTGGGCGTAAGTGGTGTGGGGATGAAGGAGCGGGGAATAAAAGGAGCAAATCCAAGGGCGGGGGCGACGCAGAAGGGTCTGGGAGAAGAGATGAGGGATTAGTCGATAAATAGTAGTAAGGGAAATAAAACCAATTCCACTCCTTCCAGACCTCTGCCTCTCAAAATGGCCTCTTCGACTCTGTTTCTGTCAATCAATGGCATCTATTGAGCGCTATCAGTACTACTAATAATAATGGTGGTATTTGTTAAGCGCTTACTATGTGCCGGGCACGAAGCGCTGGGTTGGATACAAGCAAATCCCAGCTCTGCCACTTGTCAGCTGTGTGACCGTGGGCAAGTCACTTCACTTCCCTGGGCCTCAGTCACCTCATCTGTAATATGGGGATGAAGACCGGGAGCCCCACGTGCGACAACTGATGACCCTGTATCTCCCCCAGCGCTTCGAACGGTGCTCCGCACATAGCAAGCGCTTAACAAATACCAACGTCATCATCACATCGAACTGGACACGGTCCCTGTGGGGCTCCCGGTCTCAATCCCCATTTTAGAGATGAGGTAACGGAGGCCCAGAGAAGGGAAGTGACTTGCTCGAGGTCACGCGGCAGGCAAGCGGTGGGGCCGGGATGAGAACCCCAGTGCTCTGACTCCCGGGCCCGGGCTCTAACCATTAGGCCTCCCCGCCCCCCCCCCCCCCGGTGTTGCTGTTGGCCAGCTGAGAGTCCGTGACCGGCCGGAGTCCCTCCGTGGGCCGGCGGCGTCGGCCGGCGAACAAAGTGCCGAGTGTTTCGGAGGATCCCGCGGGTGGATCCCGCCTCCTCTGCCCGGAGCCTGGACGACCGGCCGGGAAACCTGTGGCCCCCGGACCGCCCCTTCTTCCCCCTCTCGATTATTTCCATTCGTGTCTGTCTCCCCCTCTAGCCCGGAAGCTCGCTGTGGACGGGGAATGTCTTCTATCGTTCTCTTGGACTCTCCCAAGCGCTTAGTACAATGCTCCGCACGCAGGAAGCGCTCAGTAAATACCCCTGACCGACTACTCTCTGAAAGGCCGTGCCCACGGCCCCAAAGCCGCTGTGGCCTGTTTTCCCACCGAGACGCGGCGGGAAGAGAAGGCGGGAGGGAAAACGAGCGCTTCTGGGCTGTGTCCTGGAATATGCTGAGCGCCTGCTGAGCGTGGAACACTGTACTGAGCGTTGGGGGAGCTCAACTTCCGTGGCATCTCCTGACCTCAAAGAACTTACAGCCTAATGGCGGGGGTGTTGCCAATCTGGTTTTTTTTAAAAGGGTATTTGTTAAACACTTACTATGTGAATTTTTTTAACGGTATTTGTTAAGCGCTTACTGTGTGTCTTTTTATGGTATCTGTTAAGTGCTCACCGTGTGTCTTTTTTACGGTATTTGTTAAGCGTTTACTATGTGTCTTTTTTAAAAAAATGGTATTTGTCCAGCCCTTACTATATGCCAGGCACTGTACTAAGCGCTGGGGTAGATAAAAGATCATCAGGTTGGACACAGTCCATGTGCCACGTGGAGCTCACAGTCTTAATCTCCAATTCACAGACGAGGGAACTGAGGCCCAGAGAAGTGAAGCGACTCGCCCGAGGTCACACGGCAGCCAAGCAGAGCCTGGGTGAGAGCCCAGGTAATAATAATAATAATAATAATAATGCTGGTATTTGTTAAGCACTTACTATGTGCAGAGCACCGTTCTAAGCGCTGGGGTAGACACAGGGGAATCGGGTTGTCCCACGTGGGGCTCCCGGTCTTCATCCCCATTTTCCAGATGAGGTAACTGAGGCACAGAGAAGTGAAGTGACTCGCCCACAGTCTCACAGCTGACAAGCGGCCGAGCCGGGATTCGAACCCATGACCTCCGACTCCAAAGCCCGGGCTCTTTCCACTGAGCCACGCAGGTCCTTCTGACTCCCGGGGCCGGGCTCTATCAGATAGGCCACGCCGCTTTTCAATATGTAGGTAGCATTTATTAAGTGCTCACTATGTGTCAAGCAGTGTTCTAAGTCCTGGGGTCAGCATGGCTCAGTGGAAAGAGCACGGGCTTTGGAGTCGGAGGTCATGGGTTCGAATCCCGGCTCGGCCGCTTGTCAGCTGTGTGACTTTGGGCGAGTCACTTAACTTCTCGGTGCCTCAGTTACCTCATCTGTAAAATGGGGATGAAGACTGTGAGCCCCACGGGGGACAACCTGATTCCCCTCTGTCTACCCCAGCGCTTAGAACAGTGCCCGGCACATAGTAAGAGCTTAACAAATACCAACATTATTATTATTATTATTATTAGGTTGGATCTAGAACAGTGCTAGACACATAGTAAGCACTTTATCACAGGGCCTAGCACCTAGGAAGCGCTTAACAAATACTATTAAAAAAGAAGGCACATAGTAAGCGCTTGAATACCATTAAAAAGAGGACATAGAGTAAGTGCTTAAGAAATATTGTAAAAAAGACCCATAGCAAGTGTTTTTTAACAAATACCCTTTCAAAAAAACCAGTTTTGCAACCCCTCCCCAGTTAGACTGCAAGTTTCTTGAGGTGAGGGGGGCGCGGTGGAATTCGAGCTCCCCAAAGTGGCCCCGCTACTTGCCTGCTCTGCGACTTTAGGAAGCTCGATTTCCCTGCACCTCAGTTCCCTCGTCTGTAAAATGGGGGTGTGAATCCCGGTTCTCTCTCCGCCTTAGACGGTAAGCTCCCCGGAGCACAGGCGCTAGGTCCGATCTGATCGGATTGCATCTCCCCACTCGGTCCGTCAACTGTATTTATTGAGTGCTGGCTGTGTGTAGAGCACCGCGTTAAGCGCTCGGGAGAATCCAATAGAACAATAGAAATAATATTCCCTATCCACAACGAGCTTACAGTCTCGGGCGGGAGACAGACAGATATAAATAAATAAATTACCGACGCGTTCGTAGCGCTTGACACAAGGTAAGCGCTGAACGAATCCCTTCATTCCCACCATTATCATCTTGAGCTTTCCCAAGCGCTCAGTACAGTGCTCCCAGTGGGCGTTCAGTAAGTACCCTCCTCCAGACGGCTAGCTCATTCCGGGCAGGGAATGCGTTTGCTAATTCTGATGTCCGGCTCAGTGGCGGAGCGGGGATTAGAACCCACATCCTCTGACTCGCTCTATCCACTGAGCCACGTCGCTTCTCAGTGATAGATTATTACGATTGATTATCATTACTATTCCCCGGACGGTCTGTCGGGCGGGAAGGAGCTTGTCCTCTCCCCGCGGCCTCTCTCCGGCGGCTCGAATTTTCCCTCCACTTTTTCCTCCTTGCAAGAGGCCCCCGCCTAAGGGAAAGGGTAATTGGCAGCAACGGCGTGTGCAGTTTGCCCACGGCCAAAAATAATATTTGCGCAAGTCCGTGGCACCGAGAAATTGGCTTTCTCAGAGCCTGTTTCGCCCGCCCTCCCTGTCTGACTCTCCCTTCCTCCCTGGCCGTCTCCCGTTCCGTTCCGTCTCATTTCAAGGAAAAGTCTTCCGGCAGCCAGAGACGAGGAAAGGTGTCCCCGAGCCTGGGTTCGTTTATTCATTCATCCGATCGCAGTCCTTGAGCGTTTGCCGTGTGGACTGTGAGCTTGGGAGAGTCTGATAAAACAATAAACAGGCACAATCCCTGCGTCACGAGCTGACTACAGCGGGAGATAGATATTAATATAACTCAATAAACGACAGATCAGGGCACGAGGGGCGTGGGGCTGGGAGGGAGCAAATCAGGGTGATGCAGAAGGGAGAAAGGAGGGCGTAATCAGGGAAGGCTTCTTGGAGGAGATGGACCTTCGATGAGGCTTAAAGGGGCCGGGGGAGTCACTGTCTGTCGCATATTAGGAGGGAGGCCGTTCCAGGCCAGAGGCGGGATATGGGAGAGGTCTGCAGTGAGACAGATGAGATAATCAGTCAGTCGGTCGTACTTACTGAGCGCTTAAGGCAGGTGAGGCCGGGCTGGCAAGAGGGGCAGGGCGCAGAGAAGCCCAGGCCAGGCCCATCTGGAGGACTGAGTTCTAATCCCGCCGCTTGCCTGCTGCGTGACCTTGGGCTAGTCACTTCAGCCGATCAGTAAATCTGTCGTCTTTATTGAGCGCTCGTGTGCAGAACACTGGACTGCGCGCTTGGGAGAGGTGGATTCATTCAATAGTATTTATTGAGCGCTTACTACGTGCAGAGCACTGAACTAAGCGCTTGGAATGGACAAATCGGTAACAGATAAAGACAGTCGATACAACAGAGTACTCCCCCGGCACTTAGTACGGTGCTCTGCTCACAGTAAGCATTCAATAAATACCCTTGATGATGATGATGATGATCACCTCAAAGCCTCCTACTCTCCTGCTCCCTGGAAGCGATGTCTTCATTCCATCTCCTCTTCTGCATTTATATTAATCCATCAATGGTATTTACTGAGCATTGACGGTGTGCGGCACACTGCACTCAGCGCTTGGAAGACGACAGTGCAACAGAATGGGCAGAAACGTTCCCTGCCCACAAGGAGCCGACAGCCCGGAGGGGGAGATAGACGCTATTAATCAGTTGATGGTATTTATTGAGCACTTACTGTGTGCAGAGCACTGTACTGAGTGCTCAGGAAAGTCCAATACAACAGAGCTGGTCGACAGCTGGTTTTTACGAGATGTTCTTCCCCTCGACTCTGTTTATCGCCATCGTTCTCGTCCGTCCGTCTCCCCCGATTAGACCGGGAGCCCGTCAAACGGCAGGGACCGTCTCTATCTGTTGCCGACTTGTTCATTCCAAGCGCTTAGTACAGTGCTCTGCACATAGTAAGCGCTCAATAAATACTGTTGAATGAATGAACGCACTTCTCTGCCCTCAACGAGACCGGAAGCCCGTCAAACGGCAGGGACCGTCTCTATCTGTTGCCGACTTGTTCATTCCAAGCGCTTAGTACAGTGCTCTGCACATAGTAAGCGCTCAATAAATACTGTTGAATGAATGAATGCACTTCTCTGCCCTCAACGAGACCGGAAGCCCGTCAAAGGGCAGGGACCGTCTCTATCTGTTACC
The DNA here is from genome assembly GCF_004115215.2 of Ornithorhynchus anatinus. Classification (NCBI taxonomy): domain Eukaryota; kingdom Metazoa; phylum Chordata; class Mammalia; order Monotremata; family Ornithorhynchidae; genus Ornithorhynchus; species Ornithorhynchus anatinus. The sequence goes on along the minus strand of NW_024396743.1, from coordinate 2,243,118 downwards.
GATTTGTCCATTCCAAGCGCTTAGTACAGTGCTCTGCACATAGTAAGCGCTCAATAAATACCATTGAATGGAATAGAAGGGAGATTATGGCCTAGGGCTTCCAGTCTAGATATAAAGTGATATAATTATTCCACATTATCCAAGCAGCTGGGCCAGGCTCATTAGGAGAAGCAAGCATGGGCATGAACCTACAGATCTAGCCAGGATGGAGATGATTCCGGATGTCTAGCTATTTCTATGCTTAACAACTAAAATATAGTTCCCGTGCTACTCTGACAATTTCCTCTGAAATTATAACAATGCTTCCCTTCTTGTTCCCTTTCTTCCCCTTGCTCCCACCACCCTACTCGTAGTGGGCTCCGTGGCTTAGCTGGTTAAAGCCCCTGTCTAGTAATAATAATAATAATATTGGTATTTGTTAAGCGCTTACTATGTGCAGAGCACTGTTCTAAGCGCTGGGGGAGACACAGGGGAATCAGGTCGTCCCACGTGAGGCTCACGGTTAATCCCCATTTTCCAGAGGAGGTAACTGAGGCACAGAGAAGTGAAGTGACTCGCCCGCGGTCACACAGCTGACGAGCGGCAGAGCCGGGAGTCGAACCCGTGACCTCTGACTCCGAAGCCCAGGCTCTTTCCACTGAGCCACGCTGCTTCCCTAGTAAACAGGAGATCCTGGGTTCAAATCCCAGCGGGGCCTCGTTTTCCCCGATCTCCCGGGCTTCTCCAAGGCTCCTTTCTCGTTTAGACTGTGAGCCCGTTATTGGGCAGGGATTGTCTCTTCTCTGTTGTCGTATTGTACACTCCAAGCGCTCAGTACAGTGCTCTGCACAGAGTAAGCGCTCAATGAATACTACTGAATGAATACCACTACCTCTAATAATAATGATAATTGTGGTGTTTGTCACTGGGGTAGATAATGAGGCAGATACAAGACCATCAGGTCAGTCACGGTCCTTGTCCCGCATGGGACTCCCAGGCTAAGTAGGAGAGAGAACAAGTATCGAATCCCCATTTTACAAAGGACAAAACTGAGGGACAAAGAAGTGAAGCAGCAGCATGGCCTAGTGGATAGAACCCAGGCCTGGAAGTCAGCAGGACCCGGGTTCTAATCTCGACTCCGCCACTTGTCTGCTGTTGGCCAAGCCGCTTCACTCTTCTGTGCCTCAGTTCCCTCATCTGGAAAGTGGAGATGAAGACTGGGAGCCCCATGTGGGACAGGGACTGCGTCCAACCTGATTAACCTGTATCCGCACCAGTGCTTAGGACAGTGCTTCAGTAAGCGCTCCATAAATACGATCGAATGAATGCCTGGCACAGAGTAAGTGCATGACAAATACCATTAAAAAATAAAAATAAAAAAGGGGAGGGACTTGCCCAAGGTGACCCAGCAGGCGAATGTCAGAGCCAGTATTAGATGTCGGGTCCTCTGCCCGTGCCCCGGACTCCTGCCCGCGACTCTAGCTGCTGCCGGGCTTTTCCTGGGATTGAAATGGAAGAGAACGGGAGACGTGGAGGGGGAGAGGGGCAGGGCGGAAGAGGGAGTCAGAGAAAGCAAGAAGGAAGAGGATAAGAGGAATTTGGAGGCATTCGATCCCCCAGTAAAAGCCCTGGCCTTTCGGTTTGGGGTGCAGAAGAGGGGAGAGAGAAGAGAGAAATCTCTTCATAAAATTCCCTCCTCGTCTGCACCGTTCAGACTCTTTCCGATTCTTTAAGCTTTAAACATAGAAGCCCTAGGGAAAGGGTGGAGAAAAATGGAAGGTTAACAACTGTGTCTTACAGGCAAACTTCTTGAGGATAGGAAAGTGTAATTAATCAACATTCATTAAGCGCTTATCCTTTGCTGTGCACTGCATTAAGTGCTTGGGGGATTATAATGGGGTTGGTAGACACCATCCCTGTCCTTAAGGCGCTGACAGTCTACTAGGTGCAGAGCTCTGTACTGAACAGTTGGAAGAGGACAATAGGGTTAGTAGACATGATCCCTGCCCTCCGGGGCTTAGAGTTTATCCGAAACTCCCCCGGGTGCTTTGAACAGTGCTCTGCACACGGAAAGCGCTCAAAACACATCCTAGACTGTGAACCTCGTGTGCATCAGGGACTGCATCTACCCTGATTATCTTGTATCTTCCCCAGTGCTTAGAACAGTGCGTGGTACATAGTAGCCGCTGAAGAATTACCACAGTTATTATTGATTGATTGGATAACTCGGTATCTGACCAATGGTTTTCCTCCCCAAATGAAGCGGCTCAGATGACAGAAGGTCCTGAAGGAAGTCACCCCCCAACTCGAGACTACAGCAGGTTTGTTTCGGGCCGGGAAACGGATCTTTCCACGGGACAGTTTGACAGATGAAGGCGGGGGGAAAGGGGTGGGGAGTGAGCCGTGTGAGCCGGACCCCAGGTCTCGCTCATCTCGTCTCTGACAGGACCAGCGAGTTTCCCGACAGGGCAGAGGAGACCCAGAATGGTGGCTCTCAGGCCTGTTGGCTCCTTGAAGCCTGCCCCTTCCCAACCCTCATCCCTCCAACAATCCCTGTCCCCTTTCCTTCCCCCTTCTCGGAGTGAAAAGGCGGCTTGCCGGTACCAAGCAGTGGCAAGATTTTCCTGTCGGGGCTGAAGAGGCCCAAAATGGCAGCTCTCGGGCCTGTTGGCTCTTTGAGGTTTGTCCCTATCGATCGTCATTCCTCCGGCACTCCTGTCCCCTTTCCTCCCTAGTTCTCGGAGTGACAAGGCGGCTTTCTGATACTAGGCGATAACCAGAGTTTCCAGCCAAGGACGAAGAGGCCCCAAATGGCGGCCTGGGGGGCTGTTGGCTCTTCGAAGCCTGCCCCCTCCCAATCCTCATCCCTTCACCCCACCTCCTGCCCGCTTCCCACCCTCACACTCAGAGCGAGAGCTGACGAGTCCTGAGAATTTCCAGTCGGGACCGAAGAACCCCCAAATGGCGACTCTCAGGCCTGTCGGCTCCCCGAAGGCTGCCCCCTCGCAGTCCTCATCCCTCCAACAATCCCTACCCCCTCTACGCCCCCCGGTTTTCGGAGTGACAGGGCGGAGCTCCGGCCCTAAGAGCCGACGAGAGTTTCCAGTCGGGGCCAAAGAGCTCCAAAATGGCGACTCTCGGGCCTGTCGTCTCTTTGAAGCCTGCACCCTCCTCTTTCCTCCGCCCTGGCGCTCCAAAATCGGGCACCGATACTAGCAGATTAAAGTCCACCCGGGCCCTGATGTAAGAAGTCGGCAGACCGACGGCGCCTGGAAAAGAGGCATCTCCGCCTTATCTCTTCCCGCCCCTACCCGTCCCACCCCGGCCCCCCATCCTCTCCAACTCACCCCTCTCGTGCAGACCCCGACCCGGGGGGGGATCCCGTTAGGGGTGGCGGGGGGTTCCCCGGAGCCTCTCTTCTCCCCTCCCCGGAAGCCGGGAGCCTCTCCCAGCGGTAGTAGCAGCGGAGGACAGGCCAACGGGGGCCAGGGTAGACCCCGAGCCTCGATCTACGAAATTCTTTTCATCTGTGTTTTGATGGGTTGGCGCTCCAGGCCCGGAATATTTGGTTGGTGAGTCACGGTAATTACAGCTGAGGGAGGCACCGAGAAGAACAGAAACCAGGCACGCTCCCGAAAAAACCCTCCTCGCGGATGCCTTACCCTGGAGGAGCACGGGAGAGGCTCCTCTGTTTCGTCAGCTGGGCGAATCCGTGGCCTACACTTTTCTGAACGCGACTGGACCCCGAGAGACAACGTCCAAGGCGGAGGTGGGAGATTTGAGCATCTCTCTCCCTCTCTGGGCTGCTCCTCCTTGCCGGGGACGTACACATCTCCCCGGGCAGCCAACCCGTGTTCCGTCACCTTCTCGAGGCTGTCAGCTCACTGTTGTCTCCCGAGCGCTTAGTACAGTGCTCCGCACACAGGAAGCGCTCAATAAATACGATTGGAGACCGAATGAATTCTGGGGCGAGATGGTAGAGAGGGAAAGATGTCTCCATGACTCTGCGTCCCGATGTACAGTCCCTCCCGACCTCACTGTCTGCCCTTCTCTTCTTTCCCGGAATCCTTCTCTCTCCTTTCCCAGAACCCTTCCCTCTTCCCTTGCCGAGCGGGATCTCCTGGAGAATTTCCCCGCTTGCTGTCCTTCCCCGGAGGACCCCGCCTACTCCGTCCTTCCAGCCGCAGCTGTGGACGTGCAAGGGAGATACGCGGACGCGGACGGGGGTAGAGATGCACACGCGGGCTTGAGCGGTTTTTGGCCGACGGGGAGAGAGGGCTTCTCTCCATGCTGGTAAGCGAGGGCGGAGGGGTTTTCCGGGATGCGGCAATAATAATAATAATTGTGGTTTTTGCTAGGGGCCTCCTGTGTACAAGGAGTGATGATATCTGTTAAGCGCTTATTATGTGCCGGGCGCTGTACTAAGAGCGGAGGGGAGATACAAGCACATCGGGTCGGATGCAGTTCCTGTCCCGTGTTGGGCTCGTGGTCTCAATCGCCATCTTAAAGATGAGGCAACTGAGGCCCAGAGACGTGAAGTGACTTACCCAAGGTCACACAGGCGGCGGAGCCGGGATTAGAACCCATGACCTTCTGACTCCCAGGTCTGTGCTCTACCACTTAGCCATGCCGCTCCAATAATAACGATGGTATCTGCTAAGTGCTTACTACGTGACGGGCACTGTACTAAGCGCTGGGGTGGATAAAGGCCAATCTCGCTAGCCCCGTGACCCATCTAATCTCTGGGGTAACTTGGGGTGGCTCTGGGTGATGATAATGATAATAATAATAGTGGCATTTGTTAAGTAAGGACTTTTTATGGTATTTGTTAGGCGCTGGAGTGGATTACGAGGAAATCGGGCTGGACACGGTCCCTGTCCCACATGGGGCTCACAGTCTTAATCCCCATTTTACAGACGAGGGAAGTGAGGCATAGAAGTGAAGTGACTCACCCAAGACCACACAGCAAGCGAGTAGCGGAGCCAGGGTCAGGGCACGTTGCCTCTCAGCATGGCCCAGCGGATAGAGCCTGGGCCCGGGAGGCAGAGGGACCTGGGTTCTAATCCCACTCTGAAATCCCTACCCTCAAGGAGCTTACCGTCTACCACGTGCAGAGCACGGAACTAAGCACTTGGGAGAGTCTGACGGAGCGGGGAGACAAGATCCCTGCCCTCGAGGGCACTGCCCTGAGCGTTCGGTGCGTCCAATACAGTCTGCAGACACAATCCCTGCCCTGGAGGAGCTCAGTCTCCCGTGTGCACTGTACCGAGCGCTTGGGAGAGTCCAAAAAAAGTTGAGAGACAGGATCTCTACCCTGGGGAGGTTTCCAGTCCAGGGGACCCGGTGGGAGCGTCCCCCTCTCCCTGACATGGTTCCAGCCAAGTGGCCATGTTTTTTCCTGTCTCTCCTGAAAATCTCCACTATCTAAAGAAGATAGTGACAATCTGAGAAGCAGCGTGGTTCAGTGGCAAGAGCCTGGGCTTGGGAGTCAGAGGTCATGGGTTCGAATCCCGATTCTGCCACTATTTATTTTGTTAATGAAATATACATCGCTTTGATTCTATTTAGTTGCCATTGTTTTTACGAGATGTTCTTCCCCTTGACTCTATTTATTGCCATTGTTCTTGTCTGTCTCCCCTGATTAGACTGTGCGCCCGTCAAACGGCAGGGACCGTCTTTATCTGTTGCCGACTTGTTCATTCCAAGCGCTTAGTACAGTGCTCTGCACATAGTAAGCGCTCAATAAATACTATTGAATGAATGAATGACCTTGGGCGAGTCACCTCACTGGGCCTCAGTGACCTCAGCTGGAAAATGGGGATGAAGACTGTGAGCCTCTCGTGGGACAAGCTGATGACCCTGCATCTCCCCCAGCGCTTAGAACAGTGCTCGGCACATAGTAAGCGCTTAACAAATACCAACATTAATAAAAGACGGAGGCCGAGAGCAGCGCCCCCTGGTGGCCCGAGACGGGAAGGCACGAGCTGCTTGTTGGAAAAACGAATTATTATTATTATTAATAATAATAATGTTGGTATTTGTTAAGCGCTTACTATGTGCAGAGCACTATTCTAAGCGCTGGGGTAGACATAGGGGAATCAGGTTGTCCCACGTGAGGCTCGCAGTCTTCATCCCCATTTTACAGATGAGGGAACTGAGGCCCAGAGAAGTGAAGTGACTTCCCCACGGTCACCCAGCTGACACGCGGCAGAGCCGGGATTCGAACCCATGACCTCTGACTCCCAAGCCCGGGCTCTTTCCCCTGAGCCACGCTGCTTCTCAATTGATGGGGGGGCATTTGTTAAGTGCTTGCTAGGTGCCTGGAACTGTAATAATAATAATAATTGGGGCATTTGTTGAGTGCTTACTAGGTGCCTGGAACTGTAATAATGATAATAATTGTGTTTTTTAAGTGCTTACTATGTTCCTGGAACTATAATAATAATAATCATTGGAGTATTTGTTAAGCACTTATTATGTGCCTGGAACTGCAATAATAATAATCATTGGGGTATTTGTTAAGCGCTTATTATGTGCCTGGAACTGCAATAATAATAATTGGGGTATTTTTTAAGCGCTTACGTGCATGTAACTCTAATAATAATAATCAAAATAAATAAAAATGGTGGTATTTGTTAAGCGCTTACTATGTGCAGAGCACTGTTCTAAGCGCTGTGGGAGATACAGGGTCATCAGGTCATCCCACGTGAGGCTCACGGTTAATCCCCATTTTACAGATGAGGTAACCGAGGCACCGAGAAGTGAAGTGACTTGCCCACAGTCACACAGCTGACAGGTGGCAGAGCCGGGATTCAAACCCATGACCTCTGACTCCCAAGTGGGGTATTTGTTAAGCGCTTACTATGTGCCTGGAACTGTAATATGTCTGCCTGTCTCCCCTGATTAGACTGTAAGCCCGTCAAAGGGCAGGGACTGTGTCTATCTTTTGCCGACTTGTACATTCCAAGAGCTTAGTACAGTGCTCTGCACATAGTAAGCGTTCAATAAATACTATTGAATGAATAATAATTGGGATATTTGTTAAGTGCTTACTATGTGCCTGGCACTATAATTGGGGTTTTTGTTAAGCGCTTACTATGTACCTGGAACTGTAATAATAATAATGATAATTGGGGCATTTGTTAGGTGCTTACTATGTGCCTGGAACTGTAATAATAATAATGATAATTGTGTTTTTTAAGCCCTTACTATGTGCCTGGAACTAAAATAATAATAATTGGGGTATTTGTTAAGCGCTTACTATGTGCCTGGAACTATAATAATAATAAGTGGGGTATTTTTTAAGCGCTTACTGTGCGTCTGGCACTGTAATAATAATAATAATTGTAGTGTTTGTTAAGTGCTTACTATATGCCAGGCACCGGACCGAGCGCTGGTGGGAATACAAGCAAACCGGCTTGGACACGACTGTATTGTATTGTACTCACCCAAGCGCTTAGTACAGTACTTTCCACACAGTAAGCACTCAATAAATACGATTGAATGAATGAATGACACAGTCCCGGTCTCACATGGGGCTCAGAGTCTTAATCCCCATTTTACAGATGAGGGAACTGAGGCAAAGTGAAATGACTTGCCCAAGGTCACACAGCAGAGAAGGGGCAGGGCCGGGATTAGAACCCAGGTCCTTCTGACCCCCAGGCCCGGGCTCTATCCATTAGGCCATTCGGCTTTCGTTCATTCAGTAGTATTTATTGAGCGCTTACTATGTGCAGCGCACTGTACTAAGCGCTTGGAACGAACAAGTCGGCGACAGATAGAGACGGTCCCTGCCGTTTGACGGGCTTATCGGGCTTCTCACCCGAAGGGTGCTGGTTGGAAAATTGGGTTCGTGAAAACTTCAGGCGGGAGTTCCAGCTTTTGGGTGGAAAATTACCGTGCTTACTCAGAGAAAAAGTTCTTCTACCACAGCACTTATGTACACAGGTACTTATTATGCACTTTTAGACGTATTTGTAATTTATTTATTTATATTAATTGTCTGTCGAGACTGTAAACCCGTTGCAGGCAGGGAATGGGTCTGTTATACTGGACTCTCCCAAGCGCTCAGTAGAGTGCTCGGCGCACAGTAAGCGCTCAGTAAATACAGCCGACTGACTGACTGGGCTCTAGAGGAAAGAGCCCAGGCCCGGGAATCAGAGGATCTGGGTTCTAATCCGCTGGTCTGCCGTGTGACCTCGGGCAAGTTGCTTAATTTATCCGGGCCTCAGTTCCCTCGTCTGCAAAATGGGGATTCCATACCTGTTCTCCCTCCTAGACTATGAATTCCATGCAGGATAGGGATTATGACCCACCTGATTAACTTGTATCTACCCCAGCGTTTAGTACAGTAGTTTGCACACAGTAAGCGCTTGAAAAAGATGGTGGAGACACCCACAGGGAGAACGGGAGGAAGCTGAGCCATTTTGCCGTCCCGTTTACCAGCTAAAAGTGTCTCCTGGGATGAGTCTAAGAAGCTGCGTGGCCTAGCGGACAGAGCCCGGGATTGGGGAGTCAGAGGACCTGGGTTTTAATTCTGCCTCCACCACTTGTCTGGTTCGTGACCTCGGACAAGTCAATCGATCAACCGGTCGATGGTGTTTATTGAGCGCTGGGGCACGGAGCGCTGTACTAAGCACTTGGGAGAGGACAAAAGAATAGGCGGACATAATCCCTCCTCGCAAGGATTTTACAACCTTCTCGGTGCCTCAGTTTCCCCCTCTGTAAAATGGGGATTTACTACCTGTTCTCCATCACATTTAAACTGGGCTATACTCAGTGCCGTGCTCGGCACATGGTGCGCGCTTACCAAATTCCACGCTTGCTTTCATGGTCACCATTAACCCTGAAGTCCGCCACTTCCCTGCTGTGAGATCTTGGGCAAATCACTTCCCTTCTCTGGGCCTCGGTTCTCTCATCTGCAAAATGGGGATTCAATGCCCGTTCTCCCTCCTCCTTAGATAATGAGTCCCAGGCGGGCCCTGATGATCTTGCCTCTACCCCAGCGCTTAGTACAGGGCTCGGCACAGAGCTTAACCAGTACCACAGTTATTATTAAATCCCATCCAGAGGAGGCCTGGAGTTTGAGCTACTCCCAGTGAGTCCCATCTGTGAGACTGGTTGACAGAGGGGGGCTCCAGACTAGATCCCTGAGCCTCCTCCTCACAGGTCTGGGCAGCACTGGATCGATCGATCGTCTTTATTGAGCGCTTACCGGGCCCAGAGCACTGTACTAAGCGCTTGGGAGAGAACGCTACAACAGAGTTGGTAGTCGCGGTCCCTGCCCACGACGAGCTTACCGTCTAGAGGGGGAGACGGATATTAATACACGCGAATAAGTGACGGATGTGGACATGAGTGCTGTGGGGCTGAGGGAGGGGGCGTTAAAGGGAGCAAATCGGGGCAGAAGGGAGTGGGAGAAGAGGAAACCTTTGTCTTTGTCCGCTCTTTTTCCGCTCTGCAATTTGAGAGCTGGGGGAAACTGCTCTCCCAAGATCGGAGAGGGCCCGGTCCAGGGTCCCATCTGAGCCAGGGGGTCTCCTGCCCCCTTTTCTCCTCCTCCTCCTCCTCCTCCCAGGAACCCCCAACATCCCCGCCCCTCGCCCCAGCAGCCCCTAGGCCCGCTCCGTTTACCTCAGGGGGCGTCTTCCTGGGTCCCGAAACCAGCCTCGCCCTCCGTCCGGGGTTCTGGGAGCCGAATCCCCGCCTTGACCGAGGCCCCGTCTTTTAGACCATCTCCGGGGGGGGGGCCCGAGCCTCCTCCCCCCGGCCCCCCGCCCCAGCCCAGGTCTGAGGGGAAAGCGCAGGCTTGTTCCGAGGCGGTTGGAAGTAAGAAGGCCGTGTCCCGTGGCAGGGGGTGATAGGAGCGAGAGCCGGGGAACAGAGGGACCACCCGGTCCCCTCGGCTCCGAAGCCTCGAAGGGAGCGCCGTCTCCCGAAAGCCAGGGAAGGGAGAAAGAGACGGAGCCGGGACGGGAGAGAAGTCGGGCCAGATGTGAGCGGCAGCAGCTGCGGTGAAGTCTCAGGGCCCCGGGTGCGTTTTATCCAAACAGCCACGGCTGAGCATTAACCGTGTGTGTGCCCGGGGCCTGCTTGGCGGAAAGGCGGCCTCGCTGGCAGTCGGTTGTATTTATTGAACGCTCGCTGTTTGCGGAGCGCTTGGGAGAGGACAGTGGAACGGTAATAACAATCCCGACGGCATTTCTTAAGTGCTCGCTACGTGGCAGGCGCTGTACTAGGCGCTGGGGTGGATACGAGCAAATCGTCCCTGTCCCGCGTGGGGCTCACAGTCTCCATCACCATTTGACTGGTGAGGGAACTGAGGCGCAGAGAAGAGAAGCGACTTGCCCCGGGTCACACAGCAGACAAGTGGCGGAGGCAGGATCGGAACCCGTGACCTGTTGACTCCAACAGGCGCATTCCCTGCCCAAAAGGGACACGGCCTTAGGGAAACGGACCCCCACGGAGGGGCTCAGAGCCCGGCATTGGAGTTGGGAGGTGGGGGTGGACTGGTTTTCCGGCGGGGGAGGAGGGGAGAGGCCGGGATCGAGGCTACTCGGGGGACCCTTCAGCCCCGTCTAGACTGTCAGCTCCTTGTGGGCAGGGAACGGGCCTACCGACTCTGTTATATTGGACTCTCCCAAGCGCTCAGTACAATGCTCTGCACACAGAAAGCCCTCACTAAATACCACTGATTGACCGATCGACTGATCAATAGACTGTAAGCTTAAGGGGACGTGTCTACCAACTCTGTTACATTGGACACCCCCCAAGCGCTTAGTACACTGTTCTGCGCACAGTAGGCTCTCAGAAAATACCACTGATTGATTGATTGATTGAGAGACAGTAAGCTTGTTGAGGGCAGAGGATGTGTCTCCCGACTCTGTTATATCGGACTCTCCCAAGCGCTTAGTACAGTGCTCCGCACACTCTAAGTGCTCAACAAATACCATTGACTGATTGATTTCCACCTGTAGTCGGCCCCGAGGGCCAAGGCAAGGAAGCCGATGTCACTTAGGGAATCGCGCAGGGGGAGTCCCTGAAGCCAAGCAGTGGCTGTTTCGGCTGGGAGTGCAAAACACCTGGGTTCTAATCCCAGCCCCGCCACTTATCAGCTGCGTGTCCTTGGGCCAGTCACTTCACTTCTCTGGGCCTCAGTTCCCTCATCTGTAAAATGGGGATAAAGACGTTGAGCCCCATGTGGGACAGGGACTGTGCCCGACCGGATTAGTTTATATCTGTCCCAGCTCTTAGTACAGTGCTTGGCACTTAGTAAGAGCTTAACAAATACCATTAGGAAAAAAAAAAGAGATTGGGTCCACCAAGCTGGTGGGAAGGGAGGGGACCCTTTGGAGGCTGACACTTACCCTACCCAGGGAGCGAGACCACCCCCCCCCATCTCCACAAGGCAGGCACCCCCTAATTCCCAATCCGGCCGAAGGTCGGGGTGGAAAATGCCCCGGGCGCCCTCTGTGAGTAGTAACTGTACCTTCCGGAGCGATCCCTCGATCTCGGCTCCTGAAAACACAGCTCCTTCTGGATCTGTTGTGGAGCGAGCCCTCCGCCTCGGGCTCCAGAAAACACCGCTCCCTCTGGGCCTGTTCCGGAGCGATCCCTCTGCCTCGGCCTCCTGAAAACCCAGCTCCCTCTGCTCGGTTCTGGAGCGATCCCTCCGCCTGGGGCTCCTGAAAGCACTGCTCCTTCGGGGCTGTCCTGGAGCGATCCTTCCGTCTCACCCCCCTGAAATCACAGTTCCCTCTGGCCTGTTCTGGAGCGATCCCTCTGCTTCGGGTTCCTGAAAACCCAGCTCCCTCTGGTCTGTTCTGGAGCGATCCCTCTGCCTCACTGCTCCTTCTGAGTCTGCTCCAGGAAAATCAGGGTGGGAGGTGGGGCAGCTGGGACCGGGACTTTGGGCTACTAGGGCAGAGGTGCCGGGCCGGACCTCCGCTTGTTGTCTCCGAATGTCCTTCCCCCAGCTCCTCCTCCCCTCTTCCCCGTGCCCGTCGGCGGGTTATGCCAAATACCGGCGGCAGGGAAGGCCCAGGACCGTGAGGCCCACGTGGGACAGGGACTGTGCCTGACCCCAATTTGCTTGTAATGATAACGTTGGCATTTGTTAAGCGCTTACTATGGGCAGAGCACTGTTCTAAGCGCTGGGGTAATCAGGTTGTCCCACATGAGGCTCACAGTTAATCCCCATTTTACAGATGAGGGAGCTGAGGCACAGAGAAGTGAAGTGACTTGCCCACGGTCACACAGCTGACGTGGCACAGCCGGGATTCGAACCCATGAACTCTGACTCCCAAGCCCGGGATCTGTCCACTGAGCCACACTGCTTCTCTAGCGAACCCAGCACTTAATACAGTGCCTGGCACACAGTGAGCATTCAGTAAATACCACAATTATTATTATTATTATTATTATTATTAGGCGCCCGGTGGGTAAGAGGAGTCGGGGGCCGGGAGGGCTCATTCTCTCTCTGGTGCCCGCAGCCTCGCCCTGGGCTGTCAGTCCATCAATCAATAGTATTTATTGAGCTCTTACTATGGGCAGAGCACTGTACTAAGCTCTTGAGAGAGGACAAGAGAATTAATTAGCAGACACGTTCCCAGCCCATAATGAGCTTACGGCGCAGAGGGGGAGACAGACATTAATATCAATAAATGAGTCATTTAGAATATCGAATTTAAAGATACATGCCTGTCAAACGGCAGGGACTGTCTCTATCTGTTGCTGACTTGTTCATTCCAAGCGCTTAGTACAGTGCTCTGCACATAGTAAGCGCTCAATAAATACTATTGAATGGAACATTGACGGCTAACACACTGACGAACATCTGAGGCCAGAAGCGGCTGGGGTTCGGGCAGGGAGCCGGAGGACGGCTGAGGTCAGAGGGATGATTCATTAGGCCTCGGCATCAAGCGTGGAGACCCCCGCAAGGAGAATAGATTGGGGTCACCCCCTCCCGCCCCCCGGGCCCTTCCGATCCCAGCTCACTCCGTCTCCCTGTTTCCGGACGCCTGGGCGTCTCCGGCTCAACGCCGGGTCCGTGTCCTGTTCGGGGGCCGGCGGGTCAGGGGGCCGGGGGGTCACGGGTACGGGAAGGGGAGTGGAGCCGATCGCTGAGGGAAAACTCGGAGATAACTCCACATCCGCCGCACGCGGGGGGGTTGGGAGCCGGGGAGGGCGGGGAAGCGTGATAAACTGACCATTTCTGGTCCTCGGGGCCACGGTCACCGTAGGGAAAGGTCAGGCGGGAGTTCGCTGAGCACGGACTGACCACGCGAAAGTCGCCATGCAACAGCTCACGCTTCCGTTGGCCTATCCCAATGTATTCAGTAGGCACTCGATGCAGACGTGGGTTCTAATCCTGACTCTGCCACTTGTCCGCTTGGGAGAAACACTTCACTTCTCTGGGCCTCAGTTACTTCATCTGTCAAATGGGGATTGAGACTGTGAGTCCCACTAGGGACAGGGACCCGTTTTGCTTGTATCCACCCCAGCACTTAGGAGGGTGCCTGACACACAGTAAGCGCTTTACAACTACTATTATCTAGAGACCGTGAGCCCGTTGTGGGCAGGGAGCGTCTGTTGCTGTAGTGTATTCTCCCAAGCGCTTAGTACAGTGCTTTTACGATTTACGATCGAATGAATAAATGAATGAGTTGGTGATCCCTGCTCTCGAGGAGGTTCTGATTTAGTAGGGGAGACAGGCACAGAAGTCATTTACAGGCCACAGGAAGAAGGAGACATAAGCATATGAAATCCTTAATTACCTGCTGCTAAACCCCTGGGGATTCGAGGTTTTAGGGACCTTCCCAAGATCTCTCAAGGATTGGGAAACTCCCTGGATAAAATCCTGGAAAAGAAACCGGAACCCCACCCACATCCCCACTTTCCCACCCAGGAGCTCCTAACTGCCAAGCTTCTAAATTGATTCCATGATGCGATATTGCAAAAGGCACTCGGAGAGAAGGGGAGGATGTGAGTGGGCGGAGGGTAACTTTCCCACCTAAATCAAAGCGCTTCCTCTTCCCCTAATACTAATAATAGCCAGGGTATTTGTTATTATTTTTCATCGTCATCATTAAAATGATAATGATAACACTTGTTATGCCCTTACTATGTGCCATGAACTGTACTAAGTGTTGGGGTAGATACAGGATCGTTCCTTGGTTCGTATTTATTTATTTAGCGCTTACCGTGTGCAGAACACTGTACTGCGTGCTTGGGAGAGTGCAGTACGACCATAAGCAGACACATTCACATTGCCTGCCCACAACGAGTTTACAGTCTAGAGGGGGGTCGTCTGGTTGGACACAGTCCCCGCCCACATGGGGCTCACAGTCTAATTAGGAGGGAGCAGGATTTAATCCCCATTTTACAGATGAGGAAACGGAGGCACAGAGAAGTTCAGTGACTTCTACGTGTTGAGCGCTTACTTTGTGCCAAGCGCTGGGGTAGATCCAGGACAGTCGGATCGTACATAGCGAACTCGTCTGTAAAACGGAGATTAAGACTGAGAGCCTCTTGTGGGACAACCTGATTACCTTGTATCTATCCCAGCGTTTAGAACAGTGCCTGGCACATAGTCAGCGCTTAACAAATACCATAATTATCATTATTATTATTAGATGGACTGTGTCCAACCTGACTAGCTTGTACCTTACTCCAGCGCTTAGTACAGTGCCTGGCACAAAGTAAGCACTTGACGTTCGGGGCTCACAGTCTACGTAGGAGCTCATTTCTAGCTTGTGAGCTGGTGTGGGCAGGGAATGTGTCTGTCTGTTGTTATATCGTACTCTCCCAAACGCTTAGCACAGTGCTTTGCACATAGTAAGTGCTCAATAAATACGACTGAATGAACGAGAACAGATACTGAACGCCCATTTTACAGAGGAGGAAACTGAGGCCCTAAGATGCAAAGTGACTTGCCCAGGGTCCCGCAGCAGGCAAGGGGTGGAGCCGGGATGTAAACCTCTGATTCCCGTGCTCTTTATCCTGGGCCACACCGCCTACTTTGGCCTTGCTTGCATAGTTAACTCCTCTTCCTCCATTTCTCCTCCTTTTGCTTTTCACGCGGGTCAGGGGAGGATCTCCTCGTCCTTCAAAGGACGGCGGCAGAGGGAGGGTGGCGGGGAGGAGAGGGGATTCCCCGGAGAGTCGCTGGACTCGAAATTCCCCAATTTCCTTGGCACGTTCCAAAACCAAGGATTCATTTTAATTCCCGGGCGCTTAAATCCACTGTTCAAGGCTCCAACCCAGCCTCAGCCCGGATTCGCAGGCCCAAGACCTGGACGACATTAAGCCTCTGTGACATCATGCCGGCAGCAAGGAGGGACAGGAATAAAAACGGAAAATAGCCCTCAGCGTTGGCCTATCATGCCTCCAGATGGTTGATTCTCTCTGCCTTTAAATATGTTGTTCCAGGGGTGTGACTAATTAAATACGGTATTCGTTGCGGGCTGGGGGGGAAGGTGACTTTTTTTAAAAAAAAAAATGGTATCTGTTAAGCGTTTATTACGTGCCCGGCACTGTATTACACGCTGGGGTTGATACAAGCTAATCAGGTCCAACATGGTCCATGTCCCACGTGGGGCTCCCAGTCTTAATCCCCATTTTACAGATGAGGTCACCGAGACCTAGAGAAGCGAAGCGACTTGCCCAAGACCGCACAGCAGAACAGGGACGGAGCCGGAATTAGAACCCAAGTCCTCTGACTCCCAGGCCCGAGCTCTTTCCACTAGGCCCTGCAAGCTGATAGACGTTTCTACCGCCGAGCGAGCGTCAAAATTCTGCTCCACCTCGACTCAGCTACACTGGGTGAGACGTGTGGGGAGAATGGATCAAGGGTACTTATTGAGCGCTTACTATGTGCGGAGCGCTTGGGAGAGTCCAATCCAAGAGAATTAGCAGACACGTTCCCTGCCCAGAATGAGCTGACAGTCTAGAGGGAGAGACAGACATTAATAAGAACAAATAACTAATTTTTAAACCGCTGGCGGAGGGACGGCTGAAATCGGGAAAGCCGGTGAGGGCACGAGGAGCGTTTTAAGGACACGGCGGGGGGAAAAATATCAAGCCTCAGCTGAAATGTGTCGGTTAGGGGTTGGAGACAGACCAGCATGGCAACCTGCCACTGAGAAGGGAGAGGCTTTTATCCCCGCCCCTTCCCAGACTCCCAGAACTCATGTCCACATCTGTAATTTCATTTATTTAGATTCACGTCCGTCTAGACCGTAAGCTCCTCGTGGGCAGAGAATGTGTGTTTCCTGTCCTCTCCCCAGCAACTCAGAAGAGTGCTCTGCACCCAGTAAGCGCTCAATAAATACGCCTGCCTGACTTTCTCTGAGCAAAAGCTTCGCCCGCAAAGATGAGGCAGAAGAGAAAATCTTGTCCGGTGATGTGGATATTCCACGTAACGAGAGAACTTTTTGTGTGTGCACAATGTGGCCGGGAGAGCGGGAAGCAGTGCGGCTTAGCGGGAACGGCCCGTGCCGGATCCTCCCTGCTCATGGATTCTAGATCCTAAAAGACCCTTCCCTTCCCCTAATTCCAGGTTGTCTAACTTCTTTGAAATTGAGAAGCATCGTGGCCTAGTGGTTAGACCACGGGTCTAGGAGTCGGAAGGTCAGGCGTTCTGATCCCGCCTCCGCCGCTTGTCTCCTGTGTGACCTCGGGCAAGTCACTTCACTTCTCTGGGCCTCGGTGACCTCATCTGTAAAATGGGGATTGTGAGCCTCATGTGGGACAGGGGACGGGGTCCGGCCGGATTTGCTGGCATCCACCTCGGCGTTCGGTACGGTGCCTGGCCCATAGTAAGCACTTAACAAATATCATCGTTATTATTGTTGTCATTATTAATGGAGCGCAGAACGAGGTGTCAGAGGACCTGCCACTCTGCCACTTGTCTGCTGAGTGACCTTGGACAAGCCACTTCACCTCTCCGTGCCTCAGTTTCCTCATCTGTAACATGGGATAATAATAATAATAATGTTGGTATTTGTTAAGCGCTTACTATGGGCAGAGCACTGTTCTAAGCGCTGGGGGAGACACAGGGTAGTCGGGTTGTCCCACGTGAGGCTCACAGTTAATCCCCATTTATAAAATTCCTGTCTTCCCCTCCTTGGACTCTAAGGCTCATGGCGGCAGGGATTGTGTCCAATATGATTATTTTGCATCGGACACAGTCCTCGGCACATATAAAGCGCTTAATAGATATCAGAGAAGCCGCGTGGCCTAGTGGAAAGAGCCCGGGCCTAGGAGTCAGAGGACCTGGGTTCTAATCCCGGCTCTGCCACTCGTCACTGGGTGACTTTGGGCAAGTCACGCCGCATCTCCGTGGCTCAGTCTCCTCATCTGTAAAATGGGGACTCAACACCTGTTCTCCCTCCTACTTACACCGCGAGCCCGACGTGGGGCAGGGACCTGATTTTCCTCCATCTTCCCCAGCGCCTGGCACAATGCTGGGCCCACAGTAAGCGCTTAACAAAGGCCACAGCTGCTACTGTTGTTCTGCCCTAAACCTTTCAGTCACACAGACCCACTTCGCCTCCTGTGGCGTGTTCTTCTAATCCGAAGGACGGCTCTCTTTATCTGGGGATTTTAGGAACAGATCAGCAGGGTTGCTGTGCTCCCTGTCTGCGGAGCACTGGACTGAACGCTTGGGAAAGGACCCGACAACAGAGATGGTAGACGACGTTCCCTGCTCGCGACGGGTTTACGGTCTAGAGGACTGCAAGAAGACTCTAAGTGGCTCTCTGTTCCCCCAAATTACTATCACCATTTTTAATGGCGTTTGTGTTAGTGCTTATAGTAATAATAATAATAATAATTGTGGTGTTTGTTAAGCATTTACTATAATAATAATGTTGGTATTAAGCGCTTACTACGTGCAGAGCGCTGTTCTAAGCGCTGGGGGAGATACAGGGCAACGAGGTTGTCCCACGTGAGGCTCACAGACTTCATCCCCATTTTACAGATGAGGGAACTGAGGCCCAGAGAAGTGAAGTGACTTGCCCACAGTCACACCGCTGACAAGGGGCAGAGTCGGGATTCGAACCCATGACCTCTGACTCCCGAGCCCGGGCTCTTTCCACTGAGCCACGCTGCTTCTTTTCCAAGCGCTAGGGTGGATGCAAGCAAATCGGGTTGGACGCAGTCCCTGTCCCACAGGGGGCTCGCTGTCTTAATCCCCATTTTGCAGGTGAGCCAACTGAGGCCTAGAGAAGTGACTCGCCCCAAGTCACCCAGCAGACGAGTGTCGGAGCCAGGATTAGAACCCAGGCCCTCTGACTCCCAGGCCCATGCTCTGATCCACTAGGCCCCGCTGCTTACCACGTGCCAGGCACTGTACTAAGTGCTGGGGCAGAAACAAGCTAATCAGGTTGGACACAGCCCCTGTTCCACGTAGGGCTCACGGTCTTAATCCCCATTTTACAGATGAGGTCACCGAGGCCCAGAGAAGTGAAGTGACTCATCCAAGGTCTCGCAGCGGACAAGGGGCGGAGCCGGGATGAACAATAATAATGACGACGTTGGTATTTGTTAAGCGCTTACTGCGTGCAGAGCACCGTTCTAAGCGCTGGGGGAGATACGGGGTCATCAGGTTGTCACTGGAGAAACAGTGTGGCTCAGTGGAAAGAGCACGGGCTTTGGAGTCAGAGGTCATGGGTTCGAATCCCAGCTCTGCCACTTGTCAGCTGTGTGACTGTGGGCAAGTCACTTCCCTTCTCTGCGCCTCAGTGACCTCATCTGTAAAATGGGGATTCAGAGTGTTACCCCCAGGTGGGACAACCTGATTCCCCCGTGTCTACCCCAGCGCTTAGAACGGTGCTCTGCACATAGTAAGCGCTTAACAAATACCAACATCATTATTATTATTATTGTCCCACGTGAGGCTCACAGTTAATCCCCATTTTACAGATGAGGTCACTGAGGCCCAGAGAAGTGACCAGTGACCCAGCTGCCAAGTGGCAGAGCCGGCATTCGAACCCACGACCTCGGACTCCCGAGCCCGGGCTCTTTCCATTCATTCATTCAATAGTATTTATTGAGCGCTTACTTCGTGCGGAGCACTGGACTAAGCGCTCGGAACGGACAAGTCGGCAACGGCTACTCGAATGGGGGTCAAATGCTGGCGAACTGACAAAGAGAAGGTGCTCAAGATAAACAAAATGGGATGTATAAAGAACACTCATGGGTCTTCATTTGGGATCGACATCGTGATCCAACCCGATCGGCTTTCCACCGAGCCGCGGAGGAGAAGCCGAGGTCCTTCTGACTCCCGGGCCTGGGCTCGACCCGCGGGGCCACGCCGCTTCTCCCGTCCTCCGAATCCCGCGTGGCTCAGTGGAAAGAGCACGGGCTTGGGAGTCAGAAGTCATGGGTTTGAATCCCGGCTCTGCCACTTGCCAGCTGGGTGACTGTGGGCAAGTCACTTAGTTAAGTGTGCCTCAGTTACCTCAACTGTAAAATGGGGATTAACTGTGAGCCTCATGTGGGTCAACCTGATTACCCTCTATCTACCCCAGTGCTTAGAACAGTGCTCCGCACATAGTAAGCACTTCACAAATACCAATATCATCATCCCTTGTGTCTACCCCAGCGCTCAGAACAGTGCTCGGCACATAGTAAGCGCTTAACAGATACCAACATTATTATTAGTAGTAGTATTCGACAAGGCGGGCGGCCTGGAAGTTTAGACTGGGGGGAGTTCGAGCGATACCGGCTCTCGGGCGGGTGCCGAGCTCCGGGGCCGTCCCGACCGAAACGGAAGAGCCAAACGAGACGCCGGATCCTCTAAACTGGGATTCCCCCCCGGGAGACCGGTCAGGGCCAGTGTTCCCAGAAAAGGGAAAACCGTCAAGCCGGTCCCTCTAGACCCCCGAGGCATCCACCCTTCCCGCCTGGCCATCTTGGAAACCGGGCCCTGGGCCCGCTCCCACGCTCCGGGGCTTGGCCCGGGGCAGATCCAGGGATCCTGGAGGGAAAGGAAGCGGTGCGGCCTAATGGGCAGAGCCGCCCGCGGGCCTGGGTGTCGGAAGGACCTGGGTTCTTCCAGAGAAGCAGCGCGGCTCAGTGGAGAGAGCCCGGGCTTGGGAGTCACGGCTCACGGGTTCGAATCCCCGCTCTGCCACTTGGCAGCTGTGCGACTGTGGGCGAGTCACTTCGCTTCTCTGGGCCTCGGTGACCTCATCTGGAAAATGGGGGTGAAGACTGGGAGCCCCACGTGGGACAACCTGATTCCCCTGTGTCCACCCCAGAGCTTAGAACAGTGCTCTGCACATAGTAAGCGCTTAACAAATACCAACATCATTATTCTTCTCCGCCGCTCGTCTGCTCTGGGACCTCAGCTTCTCTTAGAGAAGTGGCGAGGCCCCGGGGGCTGAAATGTAGATTAGAACCCGGGTCCTCCCGGGGTTCTCTTCGGTCAAAGAACCCACTTTCATCGGCAAGTCACTTCACTTCTCTGTGCCTCGGTTACCTCATCTGTAAAATGGGGATGAACTGTGAGCCTCACGCGGGACGACCTGATGACCCTGCATCTCCCCCAGCGCTCAGAACAGTGCTCGGCACATAGTAAGCGCTTAACAAATACCGATATTATTATAGAGCGGCACGGCCTAGCGGGTAGAGCCCAGGCTTGGGAGTCGGGAGGTCATCGGTTCTAATCCCGCCTCCTCCTCTTGTCTGCTGGGTGACCTCGGGTGAGTCACTTCACTTCTCTGGGCCTCGGCGACCTCATCATCATCGTAATGTTGGTATTTGTTAAGCGCTTACTAGGTGCAGAGCACCGTTCTAAGCGCTGGGGGAGATACAGGGTCATCAGGTGGTGCCACGTGAGGCTCACAGGCTTCATCCCCGTTTTACAGATGAGGGAACTGAGGCCCGGAGAAGTGACTTGCGCACAGTCACACAGCTGACGAGTGGCAGAGCCGGGATTCGAACCCATGACCTCGGACTCCCAAGCCCGGGCTCTGGCCACTGAGCCGCGCTGCTTCTCGAGTACCCCAGCTACGGGAGTAGCGAGGGGAAAAATGTAAAATGTGGGAGGGT
Organism: Ornithorhynchus anatinus; assembly: GCF_004115215.2. Lineage (NCBI taxonomy): Eukaryota > Metazoa > Chordata > Mammalia > Monotremata > Ornithorhynchidae > Ornithorhynchus > Ornithorhynchus anatinus. Next base: position 2,222,082 of record NW_024396743.1, on the reverse strand, counting down.
CTGGCATCTTCCCGCGAGCGGAAGAGGAACTGGAAAGCTGAGGATTGAGGTGTTCATCGGCAGCCATCCAATCCAGAATATTTATGGGGCACTTACTTTGTGCGGAGCACTGAGCCGAGCACTTGGACGAGCACATTAGTTAGAAGACCTGATCTCTTACCACGAGTGTGTTGCTCACCGCGTTCAGGGTGCTGTACTGAGCGCCGGGGTTGAGTCGAAGACCTGATCTCTTCCCTCCAGAAGTGTGTAGCTTACTACACTCAGGGTGCCGTACTGAGCGCTGGGTGGAGCACATCAGAGGTAGAAGGCACCATCTCTGCCCTCAAGGAGTGTGTAGCTTGCTGCGTTCAGGGTGCTGTACTGAGCGCTTGGTGGAGCACATCAGAGTTAGAAGACGTCATCCCTTCCCTCAAGGAGAGTGTAGTCTACTGCATTCAGGGTGCTGTACTGAGCGCAGGGTTGAGCACATCAGAGGTAGAAGGCACCATCCTCTCCCTCAAGGAGTGTGTAGCTTGCTGGGTTCAGAGTGCTGTACTGAGCGCTTGGTGGAGCACATCAGAGTTAGAAGACGCCATCCCTTCCCTCAAGGAGAGTGTAGTCGACTGCATTCAGGGCGCTGTACTGAGCGCTTGGTTGAGCACCTCAGGGGTAGAAGACACCATCTCTTCCCTCAAGGAGTGCATTCAGGGTACTGTACTGAGTGCTGGGGTGAGTTGAAGACACAGTCTCTTCCTTCAAGAAATGGGTAGTTTACAGTCAGGGTGCTGTACTGAGCGCTTGGTTGAGCACCTCAGAGTTAGAAGACACCATCTCTTTCCTCAAGGAGTGTGTAGTTTACTTCATACAGGGCACTGTACTGAGCGCTTGGTTGAGTTGAATGTAGCTCAGTGCAATCAGGGTGCTGTCCTGAGCGCTTGGTTGAGCACTTCGGAGATAGAAGACACCAGCTCTTCCCTCAAGGTGTGCAGTTTACTTCGTACAGGAAACTGTACTGAGCGCTTGGTTGAATTGAAGACAATCTCTTCCCTCAAGAAGTGTGTAAACTGAGCGCTTGGTTGAGCACATCGGAGTTAGAAGACACCATCTCTTTCCTCAAGACGTGCAGTTTACTTCGTACAGGGCACTGTACTGAGCGCTTGGTTGGCGACAATCTCTTCCCTCAAGAAGTGCATAAGCTACTGCTTTCAGGGCGCTGTACTGAGCGCTTGGTTGAGCACATCGGAGTTAGAAGACACCATCTCTGCCCTCGAAAAGTCTAAGGCCTGCAGGGCGCTGTACTGAGCACCTGAGAGAAGATAAAAGAGTCACTAGCCACCGTCCCTGCCCTGGAGGAACTTCAAAGAGTGTCTAAAGCTAAATAAGTGGCCAGCTGGGCTGCACCCCAACCTTTCCCTCACTGCGGATGGGGGGGGCATAGTGGGGGGAGGGAGGGGAGTCTACTGGACGCCACCGTCCCCCCCCCCCCTGTCAGGAGAATGAGGCGTCGAACGCCTCCATTTCCCCCCTCACTGTCTCCGCCGAGGGCCTATTTGGCGCGCAAACCGTGAGGAGGCCCCGGGGCCGGGACAGCCGGATGGACTACAACTCCCAGCAGCCCCCTCGCGGCGGCCGCACGCCCAGCACGTAGGGACGCGTGGCCCTGACGGCGAGCGCCCGCGCGGGGGCTGCCGGGAGTTGTAGTCCGCTCGGCCCAGGACCGGCCGGAAGTGCGGCCGCGGCCCTCGGCCCGCGCAGCGTATTGCAGCGTCCAGCTGCTCCTTGCAGCAGCTCTCTGCACCCCCCCAGCCCGGGGGCAACCCCCAGACGGGTGAGTCATGACCCCCCTCACTCCTTCTTGACTCCCTAGCCTCCCCTTCCTCTTTTTAGGGGATCTTTCACAGCGCTTGCAGGGTGCCAGGCACTGTGCTAAGCGCTGCGGTGCATCCGCCTTAAATCAGGTGGGACCCGGTCCCTCCCCGGCTCACCGAGCGCTCACGGGCTCAATCCCCCTTTGGAGGAGGAGATCGCAGAGAAGTAATAATAATAATATTGGTATTTGTTAAGCGCTTCCTATGTGCAGAGCACTGTTCTAAGCGCTGGGGGAGATCCAGGGGCATCAGGTGGTCCCTCGTGAGGCTCACAGTTAATCCCCATTTTCCAGAAGAGGGAACTGAGGCCCAGCGAAGTGACTTGCCCACAGTCACCCAGCTGACAAGTGGCAGAGCCGGGATTCGAACCCATGACCTCGGACTCCGAAGCCCGGGCTCTTGCCACCGAGCCACGCTGCTTCTCTCAGTGACTGGCCCAAAGTCACCCAGCAGAGAAGTGGCAGAGGCGGGATTAGAACCCAGGTCCTTCTGACTCCCAGGCCCGGGTTCTAGCCACTAACCCCGCTGCTTCTTCCCCTTTTCTCCTTCTCCTTCCCCCCCAGTCTTCCCTCTTCCTCGCCTTCCTTATGCCCATCCTTCCTCCCAGCCTCCTCCCTCCACCAATCTCCCCTCTCCCCATCTTCTCCCTCCCCCGCAGTCTCCCCTTCTTCCTCCCCTCCCTCTTTTCCCACCAGCCCCCCTTCTTTTTTTCCCTTTCTCCCCCTTCTTTCCCAACCCCTTTCCCAATTTTCTCCCATTCCCTCTCCCATCCTTCCTAATTCCCCCCCTTCCCCTCCCTCCCTCAATCTCTTTCTGACTGAACGCCCCCTCCTATCGCCCCTTGAGCCCATCAATGGGCAGGGACTGTCTCTATCTGTTGCCAAATTATCCATTCCAAGCGCTTAGTCCAGTGCTCTGCACATCGTAAGCGCTCAATAAATACTATTGAATGAATGAACCAGCCCCTTCTCTCCCCTGGTAGGCATCGCCCATCACCCTTCCTCCCCCCTCCCTCCCTGTCGGAGGTAAATCCGTTTTCAGGGACTCCACCAAGTCAGTCGTATTTATTGAGCGCTCACTGTGTGCAGAGCACTGCACCAAGCCCTTGGGAGAGGACAGTGCAACAGAACAGATACACGTTCTGCCCACCAAACCCACCCTCCGTCCAGGTGCCAACCTCTGCCCAGCATCACCCTGGCGTGAGGGGCCTGGGTCAAGAGATGGTGGCAGGAGCTGGTGGTCTTCCCTCAGGGACCACCTCCTCCTCGCTCTTGGCTACCATCCCCAGATGGGGCGAGAGAGGGTTGGTGGTCCGCAGCTTCTTCTCCTTTCTGAGACCCGGCCCTGCTGAGCTCCCGAGAGCACATGCCGGGTGTCTCTGTTCTTTCCCACCTCTCCCGCCGTGGAGTGAATGGGCCTCTATTCCCGCCAGGATCTGCCCACTGAAAGACACATTGAAGGAGCCGGTCAGCCGGCGGTCCCCGCCCCCTCCGTGCCTTGGCGAGGATTTCCTCCTCCTCGCCCCGTTAATTGTATTTGTTGAGCGCTTACTGTGTGCAGAGCCCTGTATTAAGCGCTTGGAAGAGTCCACAGACACATTTGCTGGCCACAATGACTGACGGTCTGGAGGAGGGGAGACAGACATGAACAGAAATAAATAAATGATGGCAATGGGCTGGGATGGGAATAAAGGGAGCAAATCAGGGCGATGCCGAAGGGAGTGGGAGAAGGGGGAGAAAGGTGTCATGGGTCATCTGGAGAGAGAGGGTTCTAGAGAAAAATAATAATGATGTTGGTATTTGTTAAGCGCTTACTAGGTGCAGAGCGCTGTTCAAAGCCCTGGGGTAGATAAAGGATCATCAGGTTGTCCCACGTGAGGCTCATAGTTAATCCCCATTTTACAGATGAGGTCACTGAGGCGCAGAGAAGTGACTTGCCCAGAGTCACACAGCTGACAAGTGGCAGAGCCGGGCTTCGAACCCATGACCTCTGACTCCCAAGCCCGGGCTCTTGCCACCGAGCCACGCGCCACTGAGCCACGGAGAATCGATCCGTCAATCCTCTTTACTGAATGCTTATGGTATGCGGAGCACTAGACTGAGCGCTTAGAAGAGTCCAGTACAGCACAGTTTGTGGATGCCCTCCCTGCCCACAAAGAGTTTACAATCTACAGGGAAAGATGGATATTACTCATCAATCAGTGGTATTTGTTGAACCTTTAATCTGTGCAGAATGCTGTTCTGAACGCCTAGGAGGGTCCAGTGCAACAGAGTCGGTAGACAGTCCCGGCCCACAACGAGCCGACAGTTTAGGTGTCCTCGCAGCCCACCCTTAGTCAACCGATGGTATTTATTGAGTGCTTACTGTGTGAAGAGCACTGTCCCAAGCGCTCGGGAGAGTAGAGTGCAACAGAGTCGGTAGATCCGTTCCTTGCCCACAACGAGCCGACAGTCTAAATGTCAGTGCCGGATGTTCTTTCTAGCAGCCCACCCTTATTCGATCAGTGGTATTTATTGAGCGCTTAGTGTGTGCAGAGCACTGTACTAGGTGCTTGGGAGAGTACGATGTAACAGAGTTGGTAGACACATTCCCTGCCCATGATGGACGTCACAGCAGTTCGCCCTTATTCACTGCCGCCTCTCCCGCTCCCCCCACCGCCTTTTCTCTAGGTTCCCTCACCTCTAGTCTCCCCGTCTTCAAGGCCCCCTGGAATCCCACCTCCTCCAGGACGCCTTCCCCCGTGGGAAGCAGCGCGGCCTAGCGGAAAGAGCCCCGGCTCCGGAGTCGGAGGACCCGGGTTCGAATCCCACCTCCGCCTTTTGGGAGGAGTCGCCTCCGTTCTCGGCGCCTCATCCGTAAAACGGGGTACCCGGTCCCCCGCCTCCTTCGACTGCGAACCCCGCCTGGGACGGGGCCCGGATCCGACCTCATTAACTAGGACCTTCCCCAGCGCTTAACAAATACCACAATTATATGTTAATCTCTCCTTTCCCCACCCTGTTTCTCCCCCATTTGGCATCTGAGCACTTCCTGGTCACCTAAGCCCTTGAATGTGTACATGTGTACACACACAGACACCGCACTTATGTACTTATCTTTATACTTTATTACTTCCTCCTATTTGTAATTCAATTTAGCCTCCGTAATCCCAGCTCCACCACTTGCCTGTTGTGTGACCGTGAGGCAAGTCACCTCACCTCTCTGGGGCTCACTTTCCAGGACACAGGGACTGCGTACAGAACTTGGCACATAGCAAACGATGAACAAATTAGCATCATTATTAATAAAGGGAGCAAGTCGGGACGACTCGGTGTTAGGGCTGTGAGGCCCGTGCGGGACGGGGTCTGTGTTTCCAACCTGATTCGCTTGGATCTACCCCAGCGCTTAGAAGGGACACCCAGAAAGCGCTTAACAAATACCCTGAAAAAAGAAAGCAGGTGATTTTGTCCGTGGGAGCAGGGGGAGGGTCTCCTCCCAACGCTGCTCTCAAGGTGGAGGGGCGGAACCTGGCTCTGCCGCTGGACCGAGTCCTGTTTGCTCAGCCACCTGTCACATGTGGCACCTCCGTGCCCGGGGCGCTCAACGGCTGTGTTTCCAGCAGCCCCGAGAAGCTGACGCTGGACCTCAGGACCTAAAGAGGTGAGGGGCGTCCCTGGACCGGCCCGGCGTCTAGTACGGTGCCTGGGTCCGAGTAAGCGCTCAAGAAATGCCCCGGCTGTCACTGTTGGCGTTGGTATTTGGAGGACGTTTTTTCCCCGGAGCCTGGTCTTCATGCCAAGTCAGAGCCAGTCGGTTTGGGAGTGGACGGGGAGGAGTTCCGGGTGGGAGGGGTGGTCTGCACACCTCGGTTTGCTGCGGGGGGCTGACGCTCGGCGGGCTGGCCGGTTTTCTGTCTGGGTGGGGGGAAGGGGGCGACAGGATTTTAGTTGGGGTATTGGTGAGGTGTTTACCTTGTGCTAGGTGCTGGGCCAAGTTTTTTTAATGGCATTTGTCAAGCGCTTACTATGTGCCAGGGACTCTACCGAGCGCTGGGGTAGATCCAAGCCGATGGGGTTGGACACAGGGGCTCCCAGCCTTCATCCCCATTTTACAGAAGAGGGAACTGAGGCCCAGAGAAGTGTAGCGACTTGCCCAAGTTCACCCGGCAAATCAGTGGTGGAGCCAGAATTAGAACTCAGATCCGTCTGACTCCGAGGCCCGGGCTTTATCCACTAGGCCAAGAAGTGCTCCGTAAGTACCACTGATCGATTGATTTCTTTTTTAAAAGTATTTGTTAAGCAACTGCTTGGTGCCAGGCACCGTACTAAGCTCTGGGGTAGATAGAATCTAATCAAGTTGGACCCACGGGACTCCCAGTCTTCATTCCCATTTTCCAGATGAGGTAACTGAGGCTCAGAGAATTGACTTGCCCAAGCACACACAGCAGACATGATTGACGGATTGATTCCTCCACGAGCCGGAGGGGCGAGACATCTCTCCGGGGCCCAGAAGGGGTTGTAATAATAATAATAACAATTATGGTACTTGTTAAGCGCTTTCTATGTGGCAAGCGCTGTTCTAAGCGCTGGGGTAGATACGAGTCAATCGGGTCGGACACAGCCCCCGCCCCACGTGGGGCTCACACTCTTCATCCCCATTTTTTACAGATGAGGTTACTGAGGCCCCGAGAAGTGAAGGGACTCACCCAAGGTCCCACAGCAGACAAGTGGTGGAGCCGGGATTAGCGGGGGGATGGGGAAACGGGGTCCCCGCGGCTGATCCGTGTCTCCTCCTCCTCCTCCTCCTCCCCCGCGACCTCCGGGGGCGCGCAGGTCTCCCCCGCCCGCTCCGGGTCCGATGCCCACGCCGCCCCGCGACCCCTCGGGATGGGCTGAGCCCCGGCAGGCCATGCGGATCAGCGTGGGCGGGCTCCCCGTGTTGGCGTCCATGAGCAAGGCGTCGGACCCCCGCTTCCGGCCCCGCTGGCGGGCCATCGTCCTGTCGGCCCTCAGCGTGGCGGCCGCCCTGCTCCTGCTCTGCCTGCAGCGGCCGGCCCCCCGCGCCCGGCCCCGGCCCCCCGGCCTGCCCCCCGGGGACCGCTACAACGCCACCTACCCGCTCTCCCCGCCCCAGCGGACCCCCGAGGGGCTCCGCTACCGCATCGCCCTCATCGCCGACCTGGACACGGGGTCCCGGGCGCGGGCGGAGAACACCTGGTTCAGCTACCTGAAGAAGGGTCACCTGACCCTGGCGGCCGGGGGCGAGCGGGTCAGCGTGGAGTGGGACCGGGAGGACGGCGTCCTGGAGTCCCACCTGGCGGAGGGGGGCCGCGGCATGGAGCTGTCCGACCTGGTGGTCTTCAACGGGAAGCTGTACTCCGTGGACGACCGCACCGGGGTGGTCTACCGGATCGAGGGCACCAAGACCGTGCCCTGGGTCATCCTGTCGGACGGAGACGGGACCGTGGGCAAAGGTGAGCCGGGCCTGGGGGTGGGCGGGGGGCACCCCTCCCCGCCCGGGACCCTGGATCGGCTGGTGGTGTCGATCGGGCGCTCGTTATGTGCACAGCACTGGACTGAGCGCTTGGGCGAGCGTTCAGTCAACGGTACTAAGCGCTTACCGCGTGCCGAGCCCCTAGTGGAGAGATCCCGAGCTTGGGAGTCGAGATCCTGGGTTCTGATCTTTGCCGCTTGCCTGTGTGACCTAGGGCAAGTCACTTCAGTTCTCCGTGCCTCAGTTCCCTCAGCTGTAAAATGGGGATCGAGACCGGGAGCCCCACCTAGGACAGGGGACTGCGTCCAACTCGATTTGCTCGTGCCCACCCCAGTGCTTAGTACGGTGCCCGGCACATCGTAAGCGCTTAACAAATACCATCATTATCAGTATTACCCCTTAGATCGACCCTCTCCTCCCCCCCGCCCCTCTCTTCCCCCCCGGGCCTGGCTGGGCCCGCTGTGAGCCGGATGTGGTTGCCCGCAGGTTTTAAGGCGGAGTGGCTAGCGGTGAAGGACGAGCACCTGTACGTGGGCGGCCTGGGCAAGGAGTGGACCAGCGCCACCGGCGAGGTCGTCAACGACAACCCCGAGTGGGTCAAGGTGGTCGGCCACAGGGGCAACGTGGAGCACGAGAACTGGGTGTCCAACTACAACGCCCTGAGGGCCGCCGCTGGCATCCAGCCCCCAGGTGAGCGCCGACGCCCCCCGCCCGGACCCCCCCGGCCCTCTCTGCCCCGCTCACACCCACCCCCGAACCCCAGAGCCTTGCTCAGCGTAAGCTGCAGCGAAGCAGCACGGCCCAGTGGCCAGAGCCTGGGCCTGGGGGCGTCAGAAGGCCCTGGGTTCTAATCCTGGCTCCGCCACTCGTTTGTTGCGGGACCCCGGGCAAGTCGTTTCCCTTCTCTGGCCTCAGATCCCTCATCTGGAAGATGGGGATTAAGACCGTGAGCCCCTCGGGACGGTGGCTGGGTCCAACCCTATTTGCTTGTACGATGGAGGAGATGGGGTAGAGGAAACGGGCGGATGTCCTGTGCCCACCCGTGCAGGCTACCTAATCCACGAGTCGGCGTGCTGGAGCGACACGCTGCAACACTGGTTCTTCCTGCCGCGCCGGGCCAGCCACGAGCGCTACAGCGAGAAGGAGGACGAGCGCCGGGGCACCAACCTGCTCCTCCGCTCGGCCCAGGACTTCGGCCACATCGCCGTCAGCCGCATCGGGGAGGTGAGCCCCACCCACGGCTTCTCCTCCTTCAAGTTCGTGCCCGACACGGACGACCAGGTCATCGTGGCCCTCAAGTCGGAGGAGGAGGGCGGCCGGGCGGCCACCTACATCATGGCCTTCACGCTGGACGGCCGCTTCCTCCTGCCCGAGACCCGCATCGGCGACGTCAAGTACGAAGGGATCGAGTTCGTCTGAGGGAGGATGGCGTCGCCGGCCCGGCTTTTAGGCGGACGGGGGAGAGGCCGGTTTGTGATTGTCGGGGTTTTTTAGGTTCTTTTTTTTTTTTTTTTTAAATCCTTTCGGTTTGGCCCGGCCGGGGGTCGCCGAGGACCCCCCGGCCTGCGGAAGGGCCGGGGACCGGACGGCTTGGCGGTGGTGACCTGAATGTGTTCCCGTGCTGATGCCTGGTGTCGGAAAGCGATCATTGCAACCGGTTTACATCCCCCCGTCCCGCCGACCTCTTGCCCCCTAGCATCCTCTGAGACCCTCCCACCACCCCCTCGCCTCCCGGGATCTTCTGGGGCTCTCCCGGCCCCGCGGTTTGGTGCCGCGGCAGGGGAGGGCCCTCCTGGTAGAGCCCGCCCTTTCTGGAGGATTCAGCGGCAGGGAGGGGAGCGGACTCCCCCCCTCCCCGGTGAATCGGAGACCCCCAAGGCTCTGTGACGGAGCAGACCGAACCCCGGGGCCGGGGGCGTCCCCGGAGAAGCCGAGACCCTTCCCGTCCCAGCCTGCCTCGCCGGGCTTCCTTCGGCCAAACCCACCTAGAGCCACAGAGCACTTTTAATCGCCTCCCCCTGAGTAAACCGCCCTCCCCCCGGTCAAGCAGAGCCCCCCCAGTGCTGACGGGGTCCGTCCCCCGCCGGGCAGCAGGCCCTGCCCTCGGGAGAGGCCGGACCTGAGCGAGACGGGTGGGGGGAATCGTCCTCCATTGGGGGCCAGACCCAGCCCCCTGCCCGGAGCAGGGTGTCGGTCCGACTCTGAAGCTTGGGGCTGAGGGAGCAGGGCCTGAAGCTCCCGGCGGGAGATCCGACAGGACCACCCGGCCCGCCGTCCCCTCCCGCCTCGCTGGGTGCGGACCCTGGAGCGGCGGGGGTGAGGGGGAGCAGGTCTCACCGTGGGCATCCATGCCGGGGGCGGAGGGAGCCGGGTACCTCATTCCGTGGACGGAGCCCCCACAGGCGCTACCTCATCCTCCTCTCACCTCTTCCCTTCCCCCATCCGACCATTCGAAAGCCCCTCTTTTCGGGTCTTCCTTCCCCGCTGGGACGAACAAAGCCCTTTCCTCACCCTGGCTTTGGGCAGCCGGAAGGGGCCTGCCTCCTCCAGGAAGCCCACCGGTCCCGAGCCCCCCTTCTTACTGCTTAGCCGCCTCTTCTCCCTCTCCTCTCGCTTCCTCAGGCTCTTCCTTCCAGGTGGGCGAGGGGAAACAAGGAGTCCCCCTTCCTTGGGAAAGTCCCGAGACCCCGAGCGGGAGACCCCCACCTCCCCTCTCCCAGCACCAAGCACCTGGAGCGTGAACTGGATTCCCCATTTGCACAGAGCGAATGAACTTCCCGATATCTTTAAATTATTCTCTCTCGGTCGCCCCACCGCCCTTCTGTGTTCCCTCCGTCCGAACGACGACCGTGCTTCCGCCTCCCGGATCCGTCTGTTTTCGAAACAATAAAGTTTCAGAGGGGAACCGTGAGTCCCAGCTCGAGTCCTGACCGCCCCCCAACGAGGTGAGGGGAGCCGAGGGGGTGGGGGAGGGAGGGCGGTGGAAGTGAGCCCCCAACCCCGTCAGCTCATCGAATGTTGAACGTTTTCCAGCAAAGCAGCTGGGCTTCGGTCAGAAGGACCTGGGTTCGAATTCGGGCTTCTCCACTTCGCTATGTGACGACCTCGGGCCGGTCATTTAACTTCTCTGGGCTTCAGTTCCCTCAAACGTAAAATGGGGTGGTGAAGAACGTGAGCCCTGTCTGGGACAGGGACTGTCCAACCTGATTGGCTTGTTTCTACCCCGGGGCTTAGTATAGTGCCTGACGCGTGGTAAGTATTTAAAAAATACCTTTTTTTTTTAAAAGGCCCCTGCATGCCCCGATCATGAAGAGTCAGCAAAGTGTGAGTGAGAGGCATCCAGTAAAGCGCCTTCCGTCTGCCCCTCGGAGTCAAGGAGGGTAGTGGGGGACAGACGGCAGACGGGGAAATCTCTCTGGATTGGCTCCTTTGAAGTCACTCTTTCTGCCTGCTGTTTGCAACAGCAAAAGATGTCTGGATCTGGCCAATGGCTCGCGGGAGGGGAAATTAATCCCTAAGAACAGGATTTATTGATCACTTAGCGAAGGGCAAAGAGCTGGGATGAATGAAAGATAATCAAGTCAACAGTGGTATTTATTGAGCGATTACTGTGTGCAAAATACTAAGCTCTTGGCATCGGACAATAATAATGATTATGGTATTTGTTAAACTTGCCATGTGCCAGGCACCGTAGTAAGCACTGGAGTTAATGGGGTTGGACAACACAGTCATCATCCCCATATTACAGATGAGGTAACTGAGGCAGAGAAGTGAAGTGACTTGCCCAAGGTCAAACAGCAGGCAAGTGGCGGAGCTGGGATGAGAACCCGGGTCCTTCTGATTCCTAGGCCTGGGCTCCACCCACTAGGCCACGCTGCTTCTCATCCTCATCAGAGGTATTTATTGAGTGCTTCCTGGGTGCAGAGCCCTGGACTAAGCGCTTGGGAGAGTACAGTACATCTCTTTGGGAACATCCAAGGAGGGGATACCTAGCACGCTAATAATACAACTAGTAGTTCGGAAAGACCCCGGGCCCGGGCGTGGGTTCTAATCCCGGCTCCGCCACTTCTCTGCCGAGTGACCTTGGGCGAGTAACTTCACTCGCCGGGGCCTCGGTTTCCTCACCTGTCAAATGGAGATTGAGTATCCGTTCTCCCTCAGACTTTGAGGTCTGTATGGGACAGGGACCGCGGCTGATCTGGTCTGCCCCAGCGCTTAGTACAGTGCTTGGCACATAAACACTTATTGCCACAATTATTGACAGTCCTCTAGACTGTAAATTCGTTCTGGGCAGGGAATATGTCTGTTTTATTGTTATATTGTACTCTTCCAAATGCTTAGTACGGTGCTCTGCACAAAGTAAGCACTCAATAAATACAATTGACTGACAAGTGTCATTATTATCGTAACTATTATTATCTTCCTAGTGAGCAGGGACCTCGAGATCCTTCTAGGTGAGGACCCACAGAATTCCCGGCTATCGGTGGGAAAAGAAAACTGCTCCTCCTCCCTCTTCCCCGTCCACTCTATCGTAATACTATGGATTGATTAAATTATACAGCCTTTAGTTTACTGTTTGTGTTCTTGCCTTTCGGAAGGCAGTGATGAATCCCCTGTCAGGGCGCAACTGGGGGGCTGGAAAATCGAGGCTTTGAGGGGTCATCGGGGCCAGGCTCCTGATTTGAGGCAAAACAGCGTGGCCCAGTAGATAGAGCTCGGGTCTGGAGGTCAAGGGAACCCGGATCCTAATCCCGGCTCAGCTGCTTGTCTGCTGTGTGACCTTGGGCAAGTCCCTTCGCTTCTCGGCCTCAGTTCCCTCATCTGTAAAATGGGGATTAAGTCTGCGAGCCCCACGTGGGACATGGGCTACGTCCAATCCGATCAGCTGCGCCCACCCCAGCGCTTAGTACAGTGCTTGGCATGAAATGCTTAACAAATACCAATAAAATAAAAACACCCCACCTACTCCAACCTTTACCAGCCAAAAGAGACATCCTTATTCTTCTGCAGTGAAGCACAACGTCCTATAGGAACGCCTCCCCAGTGCACTCCGTCCCCCAATCTAGCCTACATCCCTTGCACTGCAGCGGAGGCCAGCGGAGGCCGGGAGGCGTCGGGGTTCCGGCGAGAGGTGCCCATCTGCAGGGCTTCAGAGCTGGAATGGAAAGACTGCAGCAGTTCATCCCAGGAATGATTTTGGGGGTGAAGCAACGGGGAACAGAGCCAACCCAGTGGGAATTGCAAAACTTTCTGGCTAGGGCCTGGGAGTTTTTTGAGGCAGCTCCTTTCCCTAGCACGGCTTGCCTCTGAGTAGGGCTTTTTTTTTTCATTTTATATTTTAGTGGTATTAAGGCACCTTTTACATGCCAGGCCCTGTATTAAGCGCTGAGGGAGATACAAGTTAATCAGGTTGGACACAGTCCTTGTCCCACACGGGGCTCACAGTCTTAATTCCCATTTTTCCAGATGAGGGAACCGAGGCCCAGGGGAAAGAAGCCCGAGGTCACGCAGCAGACAAGTGGCAAAGTCAGGATTAGAACCTAGGCCCTTCTGACTCCCAGGTTTTCCCGCAGGGCTCTGGTGGTAATAATAATAATAACTGTGGTATTTAAGTGCTTACTATGTGCCCGTCGCTGTACTAAGCACCGGGTTAGATACAAAATAATTGGGTTGGCCACAGACCCCGTCCCACATGGGGCTCCGGGCCTTAACCCCCATTTTCCAGATGAGGGAACTGAAGCCCAGAGAAGTGAAGCGACTTGCCCGAGGTCCCACAGCAGACAAGGGGGAGCCCGGATGAGAACCCAGGTCCTTCTGTCTCCCAGGCCCAGGCTGTACCTACCGGACCACCCTGCTCCCTCTCTCCCACCCTCAGCCCCCTGGGCTGGACGTGTGCCGGACGGGGTGACCCCTTGGTGGGGATCCAAGAGATCCGGCCCCGGTTGGGGAGGGAGGGGGATTTAGGTCTGTTGTCGAACTACATTCCAAGCACGGAGAACAGTGCTTTGCACACAGTAAGCGCTCAATAAATAGGATCGAATGGATGCGTGATGGATGGACAGAACGGCCGAAGGGGCAGGGGGGCCCTGCTATGCCGCTGCCCACCAGCAGGGGCCGCTACGCGCCTACAAAACCCGCTCGTCCAACGCAGCCCAGAGGCAGAAACCGCCCGCTGGAAACCGGGAACTATAATAATAATTACGGTATTTGTTAATAATAATAATAATAATGTTGGTATTTGTTAAGCGCTTATTATGTGCAGAACACTGTTCTAAGCTCTGGGGTAGATACAGGTTCATCAGGTTGTCCCACGTGAGGTGCCAAGCACTGTTAATAATAATAATGTTGGTATTGTTAAGCGCTTACTATGTGCAGAGCACTGTTCTGAGCGCTGCGGTAGATACAGGGTCATCAGGTGGTCCCACCAGAGGCTCACAGTCTTCATCCCCATTTTACAGATGGGGTAACTGAGGCACCGAGAAGTGAAGTGACTTGCCCACAGTCACACAGCTGACACGTGGCAGAGCCGGAGTTTAAATAAATAAAATAAATGTTGGTATTTGTTAAGCGCTTACTATGTGCCGAGCACTGTTCTAAGCGCTGGGGTAGACACAGGGGAATCAGGTTGTCCCACTTGGGGCTCACAATCTTCATCCCCATTTTACAGATGAGGTAACTGAGGCACCGAGAAGTTAAGTGACTTGCCCAAATTCCCACAGCTGACAAGTGGCCGACCTCTGACTCCCAAGCCCGGGCTCTTTCCACTGAGCCACGCTGCTTCTCAATGATAATGTTGGTATTAATAATAATAAAAATAATGATGTTGGTATTTGTTAAGTGCTTACTATGTGCAGAGCACTGTTCTAAGCGCTGGGGAAGCTACAGGGTTCTAAGTGCTGGGACCTTCATCCATCTATCTACTTCGTCACTTAGTGGAAAGAGCCCGGGTTGGGGAGTCAGAGGTCTTGGGTTCTAATCTCCGCCCCGCCAGCTGGGTGACTTTGGGCCAGGCACTTCACTTCTCTGGGCCTCAGTCACCTCATCTGGAAAATGGGGGTGAAGACTGCGAGCCCCACGTGGGACAACCCGATTACCTTGTTGTGTCCACCCCAGTGCTTAGAACAGTGCTTGGCACATAGTAAGCGCTTAACTAATGCCATTATTATTATTATTTTTATCTCTATCCATTCATCTATTTATTTTTTCTCTTCATCCATCCATCCATCTACTTATTTATTTTCTATCTCTCTTTCCATCCACCCATCCAGCTATCTACTTATTTATTTACTCTATCTCCATCCATCTAGCTACTTATTTATTTTAATGCTTAGAACAGTGCTTGGCACATAGTGCTTAAGTACCATAATAATTATTAATATTATTTACTTTATTTATTTACTGTAATTCTTTATTCATTCCCTTATTTATTTACTTATGGAATTTGTTAAGCGCTATGTGCCAAGCACTGTTCTAAGCTTGGGGTCCGTGATCTATCTATCATCTCCATCCATCTATCTACTTATTTAATCTCTATCCATCCACCCATCTACTTATTTGTTTTCTCTCTCCACCCTTCCACTTATTTATTTCAGTGCTTAGAGTAGTGCTTGGCACATAGTAAGTGCTTAAGTACCATAATAATTATTCATATTATTTACTTATTTACTTGATTCAATTCTTTGTTCATTTCCTTATTTATTTACTTACGGTATTTGATAAACGCTTACTATGTGCCAAGCACTGTATTAAGGGCTGGAGTGGATAAATTTTAATCAGATTAGACCCAGTCCCGGCCCCACGTGGAGGTCACAGTGTTCATCTCCATTTTACAGATGAGGAAACCGAGGCCCAGAGAAGTGAAGTGACTTGCCCGAGGTCACACAGTAGAAAAGGGGCGTAGCCGGGATAATAATTATGGTATTTGTTAAGCACATACTATGTATCAAGCCCTGTTCTAAGCACTGAGAAGTAGCGTGGCTCAGTGGAAAGAGCCTGGGCTTGGGAGTCAGAGGTCATGGGTTCGACTCCCGGCTCTGCCACTTAGCTGTGTGACTGTGGGCAAGTCACTTCACTTCTCTGTGCCTCAGTGACCTCATCTGTAAAATGGGGATTAACTGTGAGCCCCACGTGGGACGACCTGATTACCCTGTGTCTACCCCAGTGCTTAGAACAGTGCTCTGCACATAGTAAGCGCTTAACAAATACCAACAATATTATTATTATTATGACAAGCTAGTCGAGTTGGACACAGTCCCTGTCCCATATGTGGCTCACGGTCTTCATCCCCATTTTCCGGATGAGGGAACTGAGGCCCAGAGAAGTGACTTGCCCAGCAGACAAGGGGCAGAGCTGCAATGAGAACCCGGGTCCTTCTGACTGCCAGACCCGGGGTTCTAGCTTCTAGGCCATGCTCCTGCTTCACGCTGCTCCACGCGGCGGAAACCTGGCTGCAAGCAAACAGAGAAAGAGCCAACAGGGAGCCCTGGGCTTCTAAGGGCCTGAGTGGGAAATGGGAGTAGTGACTCCCAACTGGGTGGAGGGGGAGGGTCCCGGAGGGGTCCGGATCAGGGAGAGGGGCTCCGAGAGCCCGCAGCAGGTGGGAAGAGGAGGAGGAGGGGTGGGGGAACAGGGGAGCGAGTTAGATTGGGGGCCAGGAGAGGGGCGAGCGGGCAGTGAGGTGCCCCAGAGCCCACCTGGCACGGCGGGTGAAGCCCCCCGCGCTCCTCCCCTTTCTCCAGCCCCAGTGCTTGCCCCAGCCTCCCTCCCCGGCCCTATCGGAGTCCCAACCCCTTGTCCAAGAAGGACCGGGCCTTGTCTCAAGCAAGGACCCTCCTGATGATGATGATAATAATAGTATTCGTTAAGCACCTACTGTGTTCCAGGCACTGTACTAAGTGGTGGGGTGGAGACAAGCAAATTGAGTGGGCAGTCACCGTGCCACGTGGGGCTCTCTGTCTTGATCCCCATTTTACAGATGAGGGAATTGAGGTCCAGATAAGTGAGATGACTTGCCCAAGGTCACACAGCAGACAAGTGGTGGACACAGGATGAGAATCCATGACCTTCTGAGTCCCGGGCCCATGCTCTGTCCACTACGCCATGCTGCTTCTCGTGATGATGATGATGATACGCCATGATGATGATACTGGAGGTATGTATTAAGTGCTTACTATGTGCTAAGTGATGGGGCAAATACAAGATAATCAATGCCGCCCCTTCCCCTGGCAGAGGGGAATGTTGAACGTGCCCGAGCTTGGGGCCAGACCCTCCTAATAACCCCAGGCTACACAAGGGACCCGGGTTCTGATCCCGGCTCTGTCGCTCACCTGTGGTGTGACCTTGAGCCAGTCTCTCTGCTTCCTCAGTTTCCTCTTCTATAAAATGGAGAGACAGTACTTGTCCTCCCTCTGTCTTTGACGTTGAACTCCATGTGGGATCAATGTATAACAGAATGTATAACAGAAGGTAGACACTTTCCCCGCCCCAGTGGAACTTGGATGTTCATGGGGGAGTCAGACAAAATATTTGCAAATAGTGGGAGCAGGAAGGAGAGTGAGGAGCAGACGGGGAGGAGAACAAATATGCTGGAATAAAATATTAGAATAAATCACTGAATAGACTGGGAAACCTGCTCGGGTTGGATTCTAGACCGTGAGCTCGCTGCGGGTAGGGAATATCACTGTTTATTGTTGTATTGTACTTTCCCAAGCGCTTAGTACAGTGATCTGCACAGAATTAGCGCTTAAAAAATACGATTGAATGAATGAATGAATGAGTGAATTATCCCCGGCACTCAGTACAGTGCTCTGCCCTCAGAGATGCACCACTAAGTATCATTACTGCTGTTCTCCCAAGAGAAGCGAGCGGGACCTAATGGAAAGAGCACGTGCCTGGGAGCCAGAGGATCTGGGTTCTAATCCCGGCTCTGTCACTTGTCTGCTGTGTGACCTCAAGGAAGTCATTTACCCTTCTTTGGGTTTTATTTCCCTCATTTGTAAAATGGGGATTAAGTCCGTGAGTCCCTTGTGGGACAGGATAGGATCCAATCTGATGAGCTCGTATCTACTTCAGGATTTAGTACTGTGCCTGGCACATACTAAGTACTTAACAAATACCATATGAAGGTTCTCTGTCCTCAGGAGGTGTCCAAATGTCATAAAAACAGGTTTAAGTATGGCGCTCTGTTCTCAGGAGTTGCTCAATAAATACCATCGTTTGATGAGTGATAGGAGGAGGAGGGAGGGGAGGAAGGCGGAACTGGTGGTTGTGGTTTGGCAGCCTGGACTGGCCCACGACCCCCGGAGGACCCCATTGAAGAGCTGATCCGACCTGAGCTCAGACCCCCAGAGAAAAAGGCCTTTTTAAATCCCTGTGTCTCTGTGTCTCAGTGTCCATCTGCCTCTCTCTGTCTCTTTCTCTTCCTGGTGAGCTGCTAAAAAACAAACATTTTAAAAAAAAGGAATTCCCAACTGACCCCGACCCTCCTCCTGGTCCTTGGGGAGACCAAATCGAGGGAAACTTTCTTTCTCGGGGAGCGGGGCGGGGCCGAGGGACCCCAGGGAGGGACCCAGGAGGGCGGGGAGGGGAAGAGGAGGAACCTAGGAGGATAATAATAATAATGATGATGATGATGGTATTTGTTAAGCGCTTACTACGTGCCAAGCACTGTTCTAAGTGGTGGGGTGGATACCGGGTGATCAGGTTGTCCCACATGGGGCTCACAGTCTTTGTCCCCATTTTCCAGTTGAGGTCACTGAGGCCCAGAGAAGTGAAGTGACTTGCCCACAGTCACCCAGCTGACAAGTGGCAGAGCCAGGGATGGGGCGGGCCCGAGAAGGGAGGAGGAGGAGCTCATTGTGGGCGGGGAATGTGTTTATTGTTGTATGGTCCTCTCCCAAGCGCTTAGTACAGTGCTCTGCACACAGTCCGCGCTCAATAAATACGAATGAATGAAAGTGGAAAGGAAAAGAAGGGGGGAAGGGGGAGAGGAGGAGGAAGGACCTTGGAAGGAGGGAGGAGGGACTGAGGGGAGGAGGAAGAGAGACCAAGAAGGAGGAAGGACCTAGGAGGGAGGGGCGGACCTGGAAGAGAAGAGGAGGAGGAGGGACTAAGGAGGAGGAGGGACTTTGAAGGAAAGGAGGATGGACTGAAGGGGAGCAGGAGAAGAAAGGGGAAAAAGGAGGAGAAGGAGGGACCAAGGAGGAGGGGTCTAGGAGGGAGGGGTCTAGGAGGGAGGGGAGGACCAAGAAGGGGAAGAGGAGGAGGAGGGGGGGGGAAGAGGGGAGGAGGAGGGACCAAGGAGTAGGAGAAGGGGTCTAGGAGGATCTGGAAAGGGAAGAGGAGGAGAAGAAGAAGGGGGAAAGAGGAGAAGAAGGGGGGAAGAGGAGGAGGGGGACTAGAAGAAGAAGGGGGAAAGAGGAGGGGGGAGGAAAAGAAGAAGGGGGAAAGAGGAGGAGGGGAGGAGAAGAGGAGGAGGAGGGGGAGGAGGAGAAGAAGGGGGAAAGAGGAGGAGGAGAAGAAGGGGGAAAGAGGAGGAGGAGGGAGGAGGGACCAAAGAGGTGGGAGGGGGGACCTAGGAGGGGGGGCGGACCGGCAAGGGGAAGAGGAGGAGGGAACCGAGGAGGAGGAGGAGGGCCCAAGGAGGGCGGGTCGGAGTGGGGGGGGAGGAGGAGGAAGAGGAGGAGGAGGAGGGAGGCAGCGCCCCTGGAAGAGCAAGCCCCCGGCCGGCTGCTCCTTTCCAGCTCCCCTCGGTGCTCCCTCGGTGCTCCGCCGGTGCTCCCCTCCGTGCTCCCGGCGGTGCTCCGGCCGCTGCTGGTGCTCGGGCTCTCGGCCCGGGGGGTCCCGGGGTCCCGGGGGTCCCGGTGGTGGTCGATCCCTCCCGGCCCCGGCCCGCGATGCGGTGGTCCGGCGGGCGGCGGGCGCTGCTGCCGCTGCTGCCGCTGCTGCTGGTGCTGGGGCGGACCCCGCGCCCCGCCCGGGCCTGCAGCTGCTCCCCCGTCCACCCGCAACAGGCGTTTTGCAATGCAGATGTAGGTAAGGAAAGGCCGACCCCCGCAGCCCCGACCCCCGACCCCCAAAGACCCCCCACTTGTTCACCCCCAGCTGCTCTGCGGGCCCGCAACTTCCAGGCGCCTTGGGACTTTCTGCGGGTCCCCTCCCTGCCCCCCGGGCCCCCGTCCCCCCTTCCCTTATCCCCTATCCCCCTCGCCCCCCCCTCTGTCCCTTGGACCCCCCACTCTATCCCTCTGTCTGGTCCCCTTCTGTCCCTCGACCCCTGGTCCCTCTGTCCCCCTTTCCCCCTCTGTCCCTCGACCCTCGGTCCCTCTGTCCCTTGGCCTCCCCTCTGTCTGGTCCCCTTCTGTCCCTCGACCCCCCGGTCCCTCTATCATCTTGTCCCCCCGTCCCTCAACCCCCTGGTCCCTCTGTCCCTTGCCCGCCCCCCCGTCGCTCTGTCTGGTCCCCCACTGCCCCTCGACCCCTTAGTCCCTCTGTCCCTTGAACCCCCCCTCTGTCCCTCGACCCTCTCTCTGGTTCCTCGTCCCTCTGTCCTCTTGTCCCCTCCCCATCCCCTTTTCCCCCCATCTCCTCGTCCCTCCCTCTGTCCCCTGGTCCCTCATCCCTCTGCCCTGTATCACCCTCTCTGTCCCTCTGCCCCCCTGCCCCTCCCTCCCTCTGTCCGTGTCTCCCCCCCACCCCCGTCCCTCTGCCCCTCCTCCCTCCCTGCCCCTCTCCAATTCCCCCACCCCGTTTCCCTTCCTCAACCTCAAAATTCCATCTGAAATTCCTCTCTGGAGCTCCAGAGCCAGGGAGGGGGCCGGGGACTGGCCGGGGGGGACGGACCAGGGTCGAGGGGTTCACTCCACCCGCCCCGGGGGGGAAGGGGGCGAGACAGGGACCCCGGGCGGTTCCCCAGCAGCCGCAGGAGGAAGAGGAGGAGAAGGAGGAGGAGGAGGGCAGGGCGGAGTCCGGCTTTCCCCTCACTGGGCGCTAGTCACTGGGCACTGGGCACATGGGAGGTAAGGGCGGCCTGGGTCCCGGCTGGACGCTCCCACGGTGGCCCCTGTGGGGGGCCGAGCTAGCCAGACTAGCGGTCACACTAGCCCCCGTCCTGGGAGGAAGCGGGGACGGGGTGGGGGAGATGGCCGGAAAGAAAAGAGCTGACCCGCTGGATTTCTGGCCACTTACCCGGTATAAATAGCCCTGTGGGTCTTTAAACCCGGGATTAGCCCCAGAAGGCGGGGGTGGGGGGTGGAGAGGCTTTGGCCTAGGGGCTAGAGCCCGCCCCTGGGAGTCACAAGGACCTGGGTTCTCATCCCGGCCCTGCCACTTGTCTGCTGGTTGACCTTGGGCAAATCACTTTACTTCTCCGGGCCTCAGTTCCCTCAGCTGGAAAATGGGGATGAAGACTTCTTGCCCAATGTGGGAGAGGGACTTTGTCCAGAGCGATTTGCTTTTATTTCCCCTCAGCGTTCAGTACGGTGCCTGGCCCATAGTAAACACTTAACAAATGCTACAGTTATTATTCCAACGGCTCATTCTCAGGGAGAGAATTCCCCAGGCTCCTGTCTCCGGGCCCCTCGCCAGCCTGCCGAGAGTTGGGGGCGCTTCAAGCCAGGCGAGCCTGGCGTGGGAGAGGGTCTCTCTGTGCCTTCTGCTCCAGCAGATGCCCCCCTCCTCCTTGGACTGCAGCCTCCCTCCAACCACCTGTGGGGTCCCCTGCCAGGTTTGGGGGTGCTGAAAGCGATCCGGGTTGAGGGGGCTTTAAGGAGGGCAGGGCTGGGTTTGGCCGGGTTCGGGTTTTTCCTTCACTCTCTTCTGGCTTTCAAAGACCCTCCCCGCTTCTCCCAAGTCGAGGAAAACTCACAGGAAGGAAGATTCCTGGAATCAGAAGAACACGGAGTCTGATCTCAGCTCTGCCACTTGTCTGCTATGTGACCTTGAGCAAGTCACTTATGGGACTGTGAGCCCCATATGGGACCGGGACTGTGTCCAATCTGATTAGCTTGTATCTACCCCAGTGCTTAGAACAGTGCCTGACACGTAGTAAGTGCTTAACAAATATCATTAGTATTATTGTTAATAATAATAATGATAATAAATTCAGGGTTCTGAAGGGAAAGGGGCAGGAGGGATGCAGAAGGTGCATCCCTCAGTCCAAGATTTGAGGAGGGGGCTGCAGCAGGGACCACTTTCGGCACCTCGACTGAAAGAGGCAACGTAGACAGGTGGAGCAGTCCAATTCATCTATCAGTGGTATTTGCTGAGCTCTTACTGAGCACAAAACGCTGTACTGAGCGCTTGGGAGAGTCCAGCAGAAGCAACTTTCGGGCTCCTCTCCAGACCCCACCACACCAGGTGACTATTTCCAGCTCTTCCAGAAGCAGCGTGGCCTAGTGGAAAGAGCCCAGGTCTGGGAGTCAGAAGAACTGGATTTCAATCCCAGCTCTACCACTTACCTACTGCGTGACTTTGGGCAAGTCACTTAACTTATCTGGATCTCAGTTTCCTTATCTGTAAAATGGGGATTCAGTCCCCGTTCTTCCTCCTACTTAGACTGCGAGCCCCTCGTGGGACCTGACGATCTTGCATCGACTCCAGTGTTTAGCCCAGTGCTTGGTACAGTGTAAGTGCTTTATCAGATATCACAATTATTATTTCTCAGTCC
This sequence comes from Ornithorhynchus anatinus, assembly GCF_004115215.2. Classification (NCBI taxonomy): domain Eukaryota; kingdom Metazoa; phylum Chordata; class Mammalia; order Monotremata; family Ornithorhynchidae; genus Ornithorhynchus; species Ornithorhynchus anatinus. Next base: position 2,200,098 of record NW_024396743.1, on the reverse strand, counting down.
GTAAACTCGTTATGGGCATGGAACAGGTCTACTAATTCTGTTGTATTGTACCCTCCCAAGAGCTTAGTGCTCTGCACAGAGTAAGTGCTCCGTTTATACTATTGATTGATTGATTCCTCCTCCTCTTCCTCCTCCCTAAACGGGGTTTGTAGCCCTCCTCTTGATGCCATCTGCAAAGGAGCTGAGTCACATACTATAGGGGTGAGTTAGATCGGGAGGAAGCTCATGGAGCCAGGGAAACCCGGGGTCACTTGGCTCTGGGAACGGAGAGAAGCGGTGAGAAGCGGGGTGGCCTAGCGGAGGGAGTCAGAGGACCTGGGTTCTCACACTAGCTCCACCACTGGACCGCTGGGTGACCTTGGGGAACTCACTTCAGTTCTCTGGGCCTCAGTCTCTTCATCGGTCTAATGGGGGTTCAATACCTGGTCTTCCCCCCACTAAGACTGTGAGCCCCATGGTGGGAGGGGCTGGATCTGCTCTAATTGCGGGGTGCCTAGACCCCCACTACTTAGTAATAATAATCACTGGGGTTTGTGTTAGGTGCTTATTACGTGCCGAGGACTGTATTAAGTGCTGGGGTAGAGACAAGATCATGAGGTCCCCTGTGGGGCTCATAATCTAAGGAGGAGGGAGAATGGGGATTGACTCCCCATTCTGCCGATGAGGGAACTCAGCCCAGAGAAGGGAAGATCACACGGAGGCCAAGGGGTGAAGCCGGGATGAGAACCTTCTGATTCTCAGGCCTGGGCTCTAGCCACTAGCCCCCACTGCTTCCTTAAAGCAGCGGATTAGTGCTAAGCCAGGCCTGTACAGACAAATCCCCTCTGTCCACACGAGGGTTCCAAAGCATCTCCTTCCTTAGCAACGAGAGCCCCGAACGGTGTTGGGGGAGGAGAAGGTTGGGAAGGGCCAGGGTGATTGGAGACGGCTTATCTCGCCACGGGAGTGATTTAGGTGGATAATAGAACAAAGTGAAGTGACTCGACCAAAGTCACCCACCAGGCGAGTGGCGTAGCGGGTTTTAAAAAATAATAAAATAGTCATGGTACATGATAAGGGCTTACTATGTGCCAAGCACTGTTCCAGACGCTGGGGTTGGGGTTAATCAGGTAGGACACGGTCCCTGTCCCACATGGGGCTCACACTCTTAATCCCCGTTTTACAGATGAAGTAATTGAGGCCCAGAGAAGTGAAATGAGTTGCCCGAGGTCACACAGCAGACATATGGCAGAACTGGGATTAGAGCACTCTCTCTGTAACACTCTTACCTGTTAGATTGGAAGAAGTGTGGCTTAGTAGATAGAGCACGGGGGTGGGAGTCAAAAGGACTGAGTTCTAATCCCACCTATGTCTACCGTGTCCAACCTGATTAGCTTGTATCTACCCCAGCACTTGGTATAGGCAGTCAGTAAATCATATTTCTTGAGCGCTTACTGTGTGCAGAGCACTATACTAAATACTTGGAAGAATCCAATAGAACAATAGAACAGACACATTCTCTGCCCACAACTATCTTGCAGTCTGGAGGGGGAGACAGACGTTAATATCGATAAATAAAATGACAGATATGGACATAAGTGCCGTGGGGCTGGAAGGGGGGATGAATAAAGGGAGCAAGTCAGGGTGACGCAGAAGAGAGAGGGAGAAGAGAAAAGGGGACTTAGTCAGGGAAGGCCTCTTGGAGGAGATGGACCTTCCGTGAGGTTTGAAGTTGGGAGAGTCATTGTCTGTCGGATATGAAGAGGGAGGGCGTTCCAGGCCAGAGGCAGGATGTGGGCGAGGGGTTGGTGGGGAGATAGGCCAGATCGAGGAACAGTGAGTAGGTTGGCATTAGAGGAGCAAAGTGTGCGGGCTGGGTTGTAATAGGAGAGCAGCAAGGTGAGGAAGGAAGGGACGAGCTGATTGAGGGCTTTAAAGCTGATGGTGATGAGTTTCTGTTTGATGTGGAGGTGGATGGGCAACCCCTGGAGGGTCTTGAGGAGGGGGAAAACAGGGACTGAACGTTTTTATTGAAAAATGTTCTGAGCAGCAGAGTGAAGTATGGACTGGAGTGGGGAGAGACAGGAGTCTCTCCTGTGCCTGGCACATAGTAAGTGCTTAGCAAATACCGTAACCACTCCCACCTTCCCCCCCCAGAAAAAACAGGGGGTTTCTTTGCTTTGAAGAAGCCTAAGGTGTCCATCCCTCCCCAGAAACATTGGAAGGGCTGTTTGCCAGGGAGGGTAAGGTGATGTACCAGCCTCTGCCCCTGCCCATTCTTCGGTTCACAGCCACCCTGGGAATCAGGAGATGTGAGTTCGAGCCTCGGCTCTTCCCCGGCCCAGCCTGCCGTCTGACCTTGGATGAGTCTCTTTGCCTCCCTGGTCCTCCTCTGTTTCTTCATCCGTCCCATGAGGAGAAATCCCCCTCCTCCCTCCTTCTTAGATCCCACCATCTTAGATCCCACCGTCTTGTATCGATGCCCGCACCTGGCATGGCGCCTGGCATGTGTTTGGCGCTCCGTAAGGACCGTCGCTGGCAGAGGGACCACGGCGGGACCAGCTGGACTCCTGTAGCGGATGATTTTAACGCCAAGCGGAGAAGTCACAGCTGCCAGTCGACTCCCCCATTGCTGGCCGTGCCTCTCGCCCCTTCACTCTCTTTGCGGGGCGGACCGGGGCCGAGCTTCTTCTTCTTCTGATGATGGTGGTGTTTGTTAAGCACTTACTATGTGTCAAGCACTATTCTAAGCTCTGGGGTAGATAAAAGCTTATCTGGTTGGACCCAGTCCCCGTCCCATGTGGGGCTCATGGTCTTCTTCCCCATGTTCTAGATGAGGGAACTGAGGCCCAGAGAAGTGAAGTGATTTGCCCAAGGGCACATAGAGGACAAGCAGAGGGGCCGGGATGAGAGCCCAGATCCTTCTGACTCCCAGGTCACTAGGCCACGCTGCTTCTGGCTCTTCCGCTCAAAACAGGTAGTTTCTGGCCCCAAAGCCTGCCTGATTCTCTCCTTTGCCTTCCGTTCACGCGGTCGTTCAATCAATGGTCTCTATTGTGCGCTTACTATGTGCAGAGCACTATACTAAGCGCTTAGTCGGTCCTGCCACCTCTACTCGGATGTCCTCCCACCACCTCAAACTTAACATGTCCAAAACAGAGCCTCTTATCTTCCCTCTCAAACCCTGTCCTCTCCCGATGACACAACCATCCTTCCCGGCTCACAAGCCCGTAACCTTGGTGTCATCCTTGACTCTGCTCTCTCATTCAACCCAAATATCCAATCCATCACCAAATCCTGTCAGTCTCACCTTCACAACACTGCCAAGATCCGCCCTTTCCTTTCCATCCAAACAGCTCGTTAGTACAGTCACTCATCCTATCCTGCCTAGATTACTGCATCAGCCTCCTTTCTTACCTCCCAACCTCCTGCTTCTCCCCACTCCAGTCCATATTTCACTCTGCTGCCCAGATTATCTTTCTACCGAAATGTTCAGGGCATGTCACTGCCCTCCTCAAAACTCCAGTGGTTGCCTATCCACTTCCATATGAAATAAAAACTCCTCACTATCGACTTTAAAGCTGTGCGTCACCTTGCCCCCTCCTACATCCCAGCCCGCACACTCGGCTCCTCTGGTACTAACCTTCTCACTCTGCCTTCATCTCACCTGTCTCGCCACCAACCCCTGGCCCACGTCCTACCTGTGGCCTGGAAAGCCCTCCCTCCTCAAATCCACCAGACAATGACTCTGCTTCCCTTCAAAGCCCTACTGAAGGCGCATCTCCTCCAAGAGGCCTTCCCAGACTAAGCTCCGCTTTTCCTCATCTCCCGCTCCCTTCTACGTCACCCTGACTCTCTCCTTTTGCTCTTCCCCCCGATCCCTGCCCCACGGCACTTATGTGAAGCAGCGTAGCTCAGTGGAAAGAGCCCGGGTTTGGGAGTCAGAGGTCATGGGTTCAAATCCCGGCTCTGCAACTTGGCAGCTGTGTGACTGTGAGCAAGTCACTTCACTTCTCTGTGCCTCAGTGACCTCATCTGTAAAATGGGGATTAAGACTGTGAGCCTCACGTGGGACAACCTGATTACCCTTTACCCCAGCGCTTAGAACAGTGCTCTGCACATAGTAAGCGCTTAACAAATACCAACGTTATTATTATTATACATCTGTTATTTTATTTATTTATATTGATGCCTGTTTACTTGTATTGATATCTGTCTCCCCCGCCAGACTCTGAGCTCATTGTGGGCAGGGACTGTCTCTCTTTATTGCTATATTGTACATTCCAAGCGCTTAGTACAGTGCTCTGCACACAGTACGCGCTCAATAAATACGATTGAATGAGGTGGGATTAGAACCCAGGTCCTTTGACTCCCAGACTGGGGCTCTTTCCATGTCTAGGTGAAACACCTGGTGGGGAGACAGGGGGCGCTGTTCCATTGATCTCTTTGAATTGGCCCCATGGAATCAATCAATCGATCGTATTTATTGAGTGCTTAATCCGTGAAGAGAACTGTACTAAGCGCTTGGGAGAGTAAAATGGAGTTAGTAGAGCAGAGCCCTGCCTTCACGGGCTGACAGCCTAGGGGGGAAGACAGACACAAAAATAACTACAGGTAGAGGGAAGCAAGAGCCTTTAAAGGTAGGTAGGTAAATGCTGAGGTTGGGGTGAATACCAAAGTGCTTCATTCATTCATTCGGATTTATTGAGCAATTACTATGGGTAAAACACCGTATTAAGCACTTGGGAGAGGACAGTAGAACAATAACCAGACACATTCCCTGACACAACGAGCTCACGGTACTTAGGGAATGAAAAGTGCCCCTCATTATTAGAGTTATTATGGTATTTGCTAAGTGCTTTCCACATGCAGAGTGCCGGGATGGGAACCAGAATAATCCATTCAGACACAGTTCCTGCCCCACATGGGGGTCCCCAACCCAAGAGGGAGGGCAGACATCTTCTCCCTATTTTACAGAAGAGGAAACTGAGGCCCAGAAAGGAGAAGGGACTTGCCTGAGGTCACCCAGCCGGGCGGGACCGGAACCCAGGCCTCCCGCCGCTTCGGTCTAAACAAGCCCAAGAGGGTTGGGAGCTGGAATCCATCCATCAATCACATTTATTGAATGCTTACTGGGTGCAGAGTACTGTACTAAGCGCTTGGGAGCGGACAATATAACAATGTAACTGCCCAGTGTCCTGGCTGCTCCTTGGCTGGACTGAGTGTGTGTGTGTGTGTGTTTCTGTGCATGTGTGTGCACGCTGAGGTCTCAGCCTAACTGCCCAGTGTCCTGGCTGGCCTTTGGCCAGATTCCATCACCCGGAGTAGAAGCAAGAGGGGCTGGAGAGGTGAATGGCCACGGTGTCTGGCATCCTCAGTGTCCAGTGCCTCAGGGTCCAGCAGCCTCAGTATCCGGCATCCTCAGTGCCCTGGAATCCTCAGGGTCCGGTGCCTCAGTGTCCTGCATCCTCAGTATCCAGCACCGCAATGTCCAACGTCCTAAGTATCTGGCGACCCCGCTGGCGCCCCGATTCTGTCCTGCCAGGGCCCCGTGCGTTTCTTCTTGTGGAGCTGCTCTGAGGTCACCACTGGGCGCCATTTCCCCAGGGGCTGACTGGACCATGGCCCGGATGGCGGGGAGGGGCGGGCCGAGGGCGTGGAGGGCAGCCCGAGACGGCCGGGGAGGATGGGAGCGAGGCGTGGGACAGCTGACAGGGCCGTGAGCAAGGCTGCCGTCTCCGGCCTCGGATTTATTTTAGTTTTTTAAATGATATTCGTTAAGCAGTTATTATGTCCCAGGCACTGTACTAAGCGCCACGGGAGGTACAAGATAATCAGATAAATACGATTGAATGAATGAATGAATGATGCAGCTAGGATTAGAACCCAGGTCCTTCTAACTCCCAGGCCCAGGATCTATCCACTAGACCACGCTGCTACTCTTCCTAAACGCTGGGGTAGGCACCAAATAATCAGCTACTGTATGGGGCTCACAGTCCAACTAAATAGGAGGGAGAACAGGGATTGGAGAATCTGCATTTTGCAGATGAGGGAACTGAGTCCCAGAGAAGTGAAGTGACTTACCTGAGGTCACACAGAAGACAAGTGGCGGAGCTGGGATTAGAACCCAGGTCCTCTGACTCCCAGGCGTGGCCTTTTTCCACTGGACCATGCTGATCCTCAGGGTTTTCCCAGAACCCCTCTTTCCAGGAACCGGCCCTTCCCTGTCTTGGCAATAGAAGGAGTCTCCTTTTCAACACAATGATAGAGAAGCAGTATGGCCTAATGGATATTGCATACACAGCAGACAATCGGCAGAGCTGGATTAGAACCCGAGTCCTTCCGACTTCCAGGCCGTCCTCCATCCATTAGGCCCTGCTGCCACTTATTATTGCTTCAGAGTTGGGGGGCCCCCTCCTTGCCCCCTCCCTTTCACCTCCGTCTCCCCCGTCCCCCCCCACCAAAGCCCCCGGTGCCCCTTTGGGCCGGAGCTCTGATTTCCAGAGTGGGCCTTGGCGGATAAAATGCAGGGCAGAGAATTTCCCTCCACAAAGCCGCACTGTTCCGAACCATTCCTCCCGGGATTGGGGGGGGATGCATTTTTTGCAAATGATTCAGAAGCATGTGAGTGGAATCCACTGGAGCCGCTCGCTTCTTATTGCTCGCTGCTGCCGTGGTCCCGCTACAGGACCTGGGACCCCCTCCTCCCCCATCCCCCGCTCACTACGGCAAGAAGGGGGCCCGTCCCACGGCCCCCGAGCCTGGGAGGGGTTGTCTTGCCCCTCGTTTGCCCCGACGGCGGCGACTATGGGCAAGTGTCCGGCTCCCCCCGCCTCTCTTTTTCATAGATTTGTTAAGCGCTTACTCCGCGCCAGGCACTGTGCTAAGAGTTGGGGTGGATCCAAGCTAACCCGGTTGGACAGATCCCCATTTTATAAATGTTGAAACTGAGGCCGGTGATAAATAGAGCAGGTCAGTGGTGTCTCCGGGGAGGGGGATTCAACTCTTCTCTGCCAAGATTGAGGGAACATCGTGTGAGCCCGCTTGCAGAGTGTGTGGGTGTGTGTGTGTGAGAGAGAGAGAGAGAGAGAGCTGGTAGTCAATCAGTTGTGTTTATTGAGCGCTTACTATGTGCAGAGAACTGTAATAAGCACTTAGGAGAGTCCAGTAGAGCGCTAAAACAGACACATCTCCTGCCTTGCATTCCCCTCCCTTCTGCCAGTCTCCTCCCTTGCCTCTCTGACTGGTGGCTTCGGGTGTTTGTAAACGACGGCTTAGGGCACGTTCCAGGGGCTTCTTCCTCCTCGTCCTCGCTCCCCTCAAGGGCCGGATAGACCTCGGTTCAGACCCAGTTGGACTCTACTTTGCAGCCTCATTTTCCTCCTGGGTACTAGTGGCGTTTTTTAATCGCTTACTGTGTGCCAGGCACTGTATCAAGCACAGGGGTGGACCCAGTCTTCATCCCCATTTTACAGATGAGGGAAGTAAGGCCCAGAGAAGTGAAGCGACGTGCCCTAGGTCACCCAGCAGACGAGTGGCAGAACCGGGATTAGAAGCTACGATCTTCTGACTCCCAGGCCTGTGCTCTATCCACTAGACCGAGCTGCTTCTCATCATGAGCACCCCCAACCTTCTCCCCAAAGGTCAACAGTGAATTCCCCGCAGACTGGAACCGGGGTTCTCAACCAGAAGTGACCCTCCCCCAGGTCTCCCGGCCGCCCCCGGTCCCCTCGCGGGGACCCAGAGGCCGTTGGAAAAGAGAAAATGACAGGCCTGTTTGATCCGATTTCCTACCCTAAAAGGAGTGAGTTTGGAGAGCACTTAGGCTCTGGTCCTCCCCCTGGCACACGGTGGGGAGTGAAGTGGGAATCTGAGAGCGAGCCAGAGGCCTTGGGGGGTGGGGTGGGGGACTCAGGTGTGTCGGGGGGAAAGGGGAGGAACGAGGGACCTAGAAACCTCCCAGCCCCCGTCTCTGCTGTCTTGGGAAAAAGACGCCGGGTGGACGGGGTGGGAATAATCAAACCTCGAGGGTAAGAGCGCTCCACATTTTCCACAGCGTTCTCACATTCGCTCACCTCATCCTAGTCTGGCTATCCCCGTGAGGTCAGGAGTGGCGGGGCTCGCGATCCCCATTGCACAGATGAGGAAACTGAGGCCCGGGCAGGGTAAGTGCCTAAGGTCCCCCAGCAGAGCTGGATAAGAAGCAGTGTAACCTAGCAGATAGAGCCCAGGCCCGGGAGTCAGAAGGAGCTGGGTTCTAAATCCCGGCTCTGCTACTTGTCTGCTGCGGGACCTTAGGAGAGTCACTTCTCTGTGCCCCGGTTTCCTCGTCTGTAAAACGGAGATTGATACTTTGAGCCCTATAGAGCCTTGGCCCAGGAATCAGAAGGACCTGGGTTCTAATCCTGGCCCCACCTCTGCCTGCTCTGTGACCTGGGGCGAGTCACCTCACTTCTCTGCGCCTCAGTTTCCTCAACTGTAAAATAGGGATGAAGACTGAGAGCCCTGTGTGGGCCGGGGACTGTGTCCAACCTGATGACCTTCTATCTATTCCAGCGCTTAGACAGTGCCTGGCACATAGTAAGTGCTTAATAAATACAATTATTATGTGAGACAGGGACTGTGCCCAACCTGATTAGCTTCTATCTACCTTCGATCTTCTATCTACCCCCAGCTTCTATCTACTGTGCGTGACACATTGTAAGCATGTAACAAATACCAAAAAAAGATCAAAAAGAAATAGAACTGGACAGACACCACAGAGCTTTGTTAAGCTAAATGAAGACACCGTCATCTCTCCCAAAATGTCTGCCGGAGCCTGCAGAGTTGAGCTAGAGATTATCAGCTCGATCGAGGGGTTTCTCCAACCTCCCTTCCTTAGGAATTCTTCCACTGATGCCTCTGGTTTAGGGCTGCCTTGCAAATAAGGACCAAAATTACCAGCCCACATCTTTTCCAACCAACCTTCACCCCTTAAGGACCCGAGAGGAGAATAAGTGGCGACGCTGTTTTTTTTAATGGTATGTTAAGCCGTGTCAAGCACTGCTCTAAATACTGGGGCAAATACAAGTTTATCATGTTGGACGCAGTCCCTGTTCCACACGGAGCTCATGGTCTAAGAAGGAGGGAGAACACTGTGTGGCCTAGTGGAAAGAGCGCGGTTCTGGGAGTCGGAGGACCTGAGTTCTCATCCCAGTTTGCCACTTGTCTGCTGTGTAATCTTGGATAAGTCTTTTCACTTCTCTGTGCCTCAATAACTTCATCTGTAAAATGGGGATTACCTCTGGAGCTCCATGTGGGACATGGACTGTGTCCTACCTAATTAACTTGTATCTACGCCAGTGGTCAGTAGTAATAATAATAATGATTATGGTATTTGTTGAGCACTTACTATGTGCCAGGCACTGTACTGAGCTCTGGGGTGGATACAAGCAAATCGGGCTGGACACAGTCCCTGTCCCACATCGGGCTCACGGTCTTAATCCCCATTTTACAGATGAGGTAGCTGAAGCACAGAGACGTAAAGTGACTTGCCCAAGGTCACACAGCAGACAAGTGGCGGAGCCGGGATTAGAACCCAGGTCGTCTGTCTCCCAGGCCCGGGCTCTTTCCAGTGGGCCACCCTGCTTCTTGTTTTCCGCCTGCTGGGTTCAGTCCTCCCAGATAGAAGCGGCCTTGGGGCTCCGGGGCAGGAGAGACAATTCCCAATACGCATTTTTGGTTCTGGGGTCAGCACCGGAGGAGGCCCAGGGGAGATTTGGGACTAGGGGAGGCTGGGCCTCGGGCTACAGGCTGACCGGGGGGGTTCGGGGGTCCACCCCCCTCGAGAGCCTCCTGGGACCCTTCCCCGGTCGGACAGCTGACCTCCGAGTGATCCCGAGTCACAGAGGCCTGGAGCATTCCTCGGTCCCCTCCCCCGCCCACGCCCCCGGCCTGCGTGTTTATCGCAATCCGTGTTTCTCTCGTTCCATCGGGCTTGGCCTCCCTCCCACCTCCACTCCCTGTTTCTTGAGCCGGAGCCGAGACTCAGCAGAAGCAGCTGGTCCCAGACACGAGCCCGGAGCCCTCCGGTGGTAGTAGAATCAGCAAGGCCAGGAGTCGGGGGAACTGGGTTCTGATCCTGGCTCCGCCACTTGTTGCGGCGTGACCTTGGCCCGGTCATTTCCCTCCCTCTAAGTGGGGTATTCGATACCTGTTGTCCCTCTGACCGGGAGCCCTAGGCAGAACAGAGCCTGGGTCCAACCTGATTACCTTGTATCTGCCCCAGCGCTTCGCACGTAGTGAGCGCTTAACAAATACCCCCGGTAATATTATTGAAAGCCGGTGGAGAGGGAGCGATAGCACTGGAGTGGGAGAGACGGAAGAAGAAATAAACAGACAGCAGGAGGTGGAGAGTGAGAGGGAGAGAGAGACGGTGAGAAGAGAGAGTGCTAGTCTGCCAAACTAATCCTCAGGCAACATGTATCAAATGTGTCTTCTCATTTCAAACTTGATTTATGCCAGAAATCCTGTATTCCGAATTGCCTGGTTTAGGAAAAACAGCGTGCACACTTCAAGCACTCCTGAACTGGATCCCGTGAAGAGAAGCAGCATGGTCTAGTGGCTGGAGCGTGGACCTGAAAGTCAGAAGACTGTGGGTTCTAATCCCCGCTCTGCCTCTTGTCTACTGTGTGACCTTGGGCAAGTCACACACCTTCTCTGGGCCTCAGTTACCTCATCTATAAAATAAGGATTAAGAATATCCAACCTGATTTGCTTGGTTCCCCCCCAGTGCTCAGTGCCTGACGCGTATCAAGCGCTTAACAAATACCATAATTACGATTAGTGTTACTACGAGATAATCCCAAACAATTTCTGGCCCTTGAGGAGCCGAACACCTAAAGAGAAAAGGACAGGACGGATAATAACCCCAATAACCTGAGTCCACAAGGGTCAGCAGCTTGAAAACGAATCGGAAATTGATGCGAGCACCGCCTGGAATGCGTAAGTCTCGGTTACAGAGTCATTTGTCAATTCGTAAGTGAAAATCAAGCATTCCAAGTGCCTGGTAGTAATAACAATAGTCTTAGTGATAACCGTAGTGATGGTTAGTAGTAATAATATAGTAATAGTTGTAATGATATAGTAATAGTGATATTACTAATTAATAGAGGTTGTAGTGATAATAGAAGCAGTAGCAGCTAGTTGTGGAGAGGGAAAGTGTCCGTTTATTGTTAAATCGTACTCTCCCAAGGGCTTAGTCGAGTGCTCCGCACACAGTAAGCGCTCAGTAAATACAAATGACTGACTGACTAGTGAAAGCGCATGGGTCAGGGAGTCAGAACCTAGGTATTTTATCCCCATTTCCCAGACGAGGAACCTGAGGCCCAGAGAGTTGAAACGTCTTTGGCGGTGTCCCCCGACGGTGGGATTAGAACCCAGGTGTCCTGACTCTCCCCCGAGTCCCGTGCGGGGCCCATTGGCCTCAAGCTCAACGGCGGAGTCCCCAGGCTCTTCCTCTGGCACCTTCCAAACCTCCCCTCTTCCTCTCCCTCCGGCGTGGTGGCCCACCCCCAAGTCGGGGCCCGATCAGTCTTCCCCCCTCGGCTCCGATTTTCCACCTTCCGAGCTCTCCCTCGCTCCTGACTTCTGCTAGCTCTACAGGGATTGTTTTTCCAGGCTCCTTGGGGAGAGGAAGTGAGGTCATGTGGTCGCCTGCCCCTGTGCCAGGCTGGAGGGGTTGAGGCCGAGGATGAGGAGCTTGGGGCCGGGGGGGAGGGGAGAGCTGCGGTAACTTCGAATTAAGTTGACGTCGGGCATTCCAGTATCCAACATCTGGCGGCGGCTTCGTCCGTGAGGGTGTCACCCTTCCTGTCAGACCCAGATGGTTCATAGCGGTGGTCTGGACGGGAAAAGCAATATAACGTCTCGGCGGCGAAAGGGAAGCCATGTTGTCTGAGACGATGCAGGAGGGACCGGGGGGAGCAGGAAAAATAGTAGTAATGGTAATTATAATGATAACAATTGTAGTATTTACCAAGCACTGTTGTAAGCGCTCGAGGAGAGGTGAGCTAATAGGGTCGGACACGCTCCCTGTCCCACATGGGGCTCCCGGTCTTCACCCCCGTTTTCCAGATGAGGGATCGGAGGCCCGGAGAAGTGAACTGACTTGTCCGAGGTCATACAAAGCAGACATTTGGCGGAGCCAGGATGAGAACCCAGGTCCTTCAGACTCCCGGGCCTGGGCTCTACCCACTAGGCCATGTTGCGCCCCTAATGTCCCTTCCAACGTCCCGTGACTGTGGTTCTGATGTCCAGCTGGTCTGACCCGCGTCTGGCATTGGATGCTTTAAATAATAATAATTTTTAAAAATAATAATAATGGTATTTGTTAAGGGCTTATTATGTGCCAAGCACTGCAGATAATAATAATGGTATTTGTGAAGCACTTACTGTGTGTCAAACACTGTACTAAACACTGGAGTAGATACGAGCTAATCAGATCGGACACAGTCCCTGTCCCACGTGGGGCTCCGGCTCTTAATCCCCATTTTGCAGATGAAGGAACTGAGGCCCAGAGAAGTGAAGTGACTTGCCCAAGGTCCCCTCCAGACAAGTGGTGAAGCTGGGAGGAGAACCCAAGTCCTTCTGTGAGCCCCGTGTGGGACCTGATTATTTGGTGTCTTCCCCAAGCATGAGGAAGAGAAGCAGCATGGACTAGTGGATAGATCCCGGTCCTAGAAGTCAGAAGGACCTGGGTTCTAATCCGGCCTTCACCACTTGTTTGCTGGGTGACCTTGGGCAAGTCATTTTACTTCTCAGTGCCTCAGTAATCTCATCTGTAAAGTGGGGACTAAGACTGTGAGCCCCATGCGGGACAGGGACCGTGTCCAACCTGATTACTTGTATCTCCCCCACACTTTGAACAGTGCCTGACACATAGTAAGCACTGAACAAATACCACGATTATTATTATTAAGCATTTAATGGATATCAAAATTCATTACTCATCTTCCAATTGTTGCCCTAGCTTTATTTTAATGTCTGTCTCCCCCCTTAGATTGTAATCTCCTTGAGATAGGGGCAGGGAACGGGTCTGCTAATTCTGTTGTCTTGTACCTTCCCAAGCGCTTAGTACAATGCTCTGCACATAGTAAGCGCTCAATAAATACAATTGATTGATTGATCAGATCTGTTGTACCCTCCCAAGCGCTTAGTACAATGCTCTCAACATAATAAATGCTCAATAAATACAATTGATTGATCAGATCTGTTGTACCCTCCCAAGCGCTTAGTACAGTGTTCTGCATGGAGTAGGTGCTCGATAAATACCATTAATTGATTGATTTAGATTCTCACCACCGCTTTCTAAGCCTAGTCTAATAGTGGCATTTGTTGAGCGCTCACTCTGTGTCCAGCACTTTGCTTAACGCTGGGGTAAATGCATGATAATTGGGTCGGACACAGTCCCTATTAAAACAAAAAAGGGTATTTGTTCGTCACTTACTAGGTGCCATGCAGTGTACTAAGCTCTGGGGTAGATCTCAAATAATCAGGTCAGACACAGTCCCTGTCCCACATGGGGCTCGCTGTCAAAGTAGAAGGGAGATCAGACATCAAATCTCCATTTTACCAAGAGGTAGAGAAGAGTGAAGTGACTTGCCTGAGGTCACACAGCAGGCAAGTGGCGGAGCCACGATTAGAACCCAGGTCCTTCTGACTTCCAGGCCTGTGCTACCCCACCCGGCTTCACTCCTTGGCCCCTTTCTGTTCTCTGGAATCCCTCTTTCAGTGAACCCTGGGAATTTTGCTGCCGGCTCCTTGTCTTTTGATCTCATTTTCCGTTTGCGTGGATTTCTGCTGACCCTCAAATTCCCCTTCAGAGGAGGCCGGCGGGGACCTTTTTTTCATATCTCCAGAGTTCGCTATTTTTGTTCGTCAACCTTGGCCTCCAGCTGTTTTGGTGGCCCATCAAGAGATACTTATTTCGCTCCCCCGTTTTGGCTTTAAAAAACTCCATAAGGGCAGGGAAGGCCTCTGAAGGATCAGACGAGGCTCTTTTAATCCTGCACACTTTAGAGCTCGACTCAGAGGTAGGACCTGCCTCATAACTCCTCTCAGCCTCCCATTTGTCATCTTTTTTTATTTTAAATTTTGTGGTATTTCTTAAGTGTTTACTATATGCCAGGCGCTGTACTGAGCGCTGGGGTAGATCCCAGCTAATCAGGTTGGACACAGTCCACGTCCCACATGGGGCTCGTAGTCTTAAGCCCCATTTTTCAGATGAGGGAACTGAGTTGCACAGAAGTGAAATGACTTGCCCCAGGTCGCACAGCAGACAAGGGGCGGAGTCAGGATTAGAACCCAGGTCCTCTGACTACCAGGCCCTGACTCTTTCCACTAGACTATGCTGCTTCTCTCCTGGAAAGAAGATCCGGGTTCTAATGCAGCCCCACCACTGACTGTGTGGGGCGTTGGGCAAGCCACTTCCCTTCTCTGCTTCCTCGGTTTCCTCATCTATAAAATGGGGATTCAATACCTGTTCTCTCTCCCGCTTAGGCTGGCAGCCCCGTGTGGGACAGGAACTGTGTCTGGCTTGATTATCTTGGACCTATCCCAGCACTTAGTAGGGTGCTCGCTACATAGTAAGAACTTAATAAATATCGCCGTCGTTATTAAGAAGTGTTTACAGGCCGAATAAGTTTTCTTTCTCCAGTCGGCCACTTGCGTTTGGACAGAGCTGGACAGAGGAGTTCTGGGAAGGAGCACAGAAGTGACTGGGCTTCCAGGTGCTCAGTACAGTGCACTTGTACTCTATAGGCGTTCAATAATATCGCTACAATTATTGCTCCTGCTGGTGCTCCTGCTATTATTACTACTGCGACTAGTAATAATCTAATTAGTGCTATCACTATGACTGCTAAGCAACCTCCCCTCAGCACTGTGCTCATTTGTATATATTATGTATTACCCTATTTATTTTGTTAATCAGGTGTAGATCTCCTTGATTCTATTTATCTTGCAGATGTCTGGTTTTTGTCTTGTTCTGTTTCACCTTGCTCTCTGTCTCCCCCGTTTAGACCGTGAGCCCGTCGTTGGGCAGAGATTGTCTCTATCTGTTGTCGAATTGTCCATTCCAAGCGCTTAATACAGTGCTCTGCACATAGTAAGCGCTCAGTAAATACTATTGAATGAATGAATGAACAACTGCTGTTACCAGTAATATTACTGCTGCTACTATGACTAGAGGAGCGGCATGGCATAGTGGTTAGAGCCCGGGCCTGGGAGTCGGAAAGTCATGGGTTCTAATCCCGACTCTGACACTTGTCTGCTGTATGATCTGGGCCAAGCCGTTTCACTTCTGTGCACCTCAGTTCCATCTGCTGGGTGGCCTTGGGCAAGGACTTCACTTCTCTGTGCCTCGGTTACCTTATCAGTAGTATGGGGATTGAGACTGTGAGCCCTACGCGGGACAGGGTCTGTGTCCAATGCAATTTGCTTGTATCCACTCCAGCGCTTAGTACAGTGCCTGGCACATAGTAAGCGCTCAACAAATACCATTATTGTTATTATTACTGCTGTTAATAAACCACCGTGAACACCCCCAGCCTAGACCCAACACACATTCCCGTTGGGGGCCCTCAACCGCCTCTATGGATCCCCGTCTTTGTCCCTGACTCTTGTTTTGTCTGGGGCCTTTCCACTGGACCCAGCTTGGCTTCCCTAACCATTCCTTCTCACATCTCTTGCAGTGATCAGGGCAAAAGCCGTCAGCGGGAAAGAGGTGGATTCTGGAAATGATATTTATGGAAATCCCATCAAGAGGATCCAGTATGAGATCAAACAGATAAAGGTAACGCGGTCCATCGGGGAAATGGGCGGGGCTGACGTGGGGCTGCCTCAGTCTACTCTGGGAGATGGGAAAAGTGAGAGAACTTGGGCTGCCTCAGTCTACTCTGGGAGATGGGAAAAGTGAGAGAACTTGCAGAGATGGATGGGAGGAGGAGGGGGAAGAGGTGCTAGAGGAAGAAAGGGTGCTGAGGGGGAAGAGGATCTCGGGGTGAAAGCGTGCTGTCGATGAAGAGATGGTAAGGGGCGAAAAGGTGTTGAGGGGAAAAGGTGCTGGAAGTGAAAGGAGGTTAAGGGTAAAGAGGTCCTAGGAGGTGAAAATTGGCTATGGATGAAGAGGTGCTCGGAAGGGAAAGGGGGCTGAGGGGAAGAGGTGCTTAGGAGGTGAAAAGGTGCTGAGAATGAAGAGGTGCTAACGGGTGAAAGGGGAGTGAGGGGGCAAGGTTTCTAGGGGTGAAAAAGTGCTGTCGATGAAGAGATGGTAAGGGGTGAAAGGGTGTTGAGGGGGAAAAGGTCCTGTGTTGTGTTTGTGTTAATGGGCGGGAGGGTGGGGTTCTTCAGCCTAGGCATCTTGGGGTGGGGGTAACGGTATCCTTGGAAACGCAGGGTGCGGGAGAGAGAAGGACCCGACTGACCTCAGGGAATCAACTGATCAATCATTAGTATTTATTGAGCACATTCTCTGTGCAAAGCACTGGACTGAGTGCTGGGTCGATTAGACTGTAAGCCCATCATTGGGCAGGGATTGTCTCTATCTGTTGCCGAATTGTATATTCCAAGCGCTTAGTACAGTGCTCTGCACGTAGTAAGCGCTTAATAAATACTATTGAGTGAATGAATGAGTGCAATACAGTAGAGCCAGTAGACACGTTCTCTGTCCAAAAAGCACTTACAGTCTAGCGGGAGGCAGACGTGAAATAAATGATGGTTCTGTACATTAGTCCCGTGGGGTGAATAGCAAGTGCTTCACGGGGAAAGATTCAAGTGCACAGATGATGCAGGAGGGAGTGGGAGAAGAGGAAATGAGGGCTCAGTCGGGGAAGGCCACTTGGAAGAGATGGGATTTTAATAAATCTTTGAAGGTGAGGAGAGTGGAGGTCTGTTGGATGCGACGGGGGAGGGAACTCCAGGCCAGAGGCAGGACGTGGACGAGGGGTCGGGGCTGAGAGAGAAAAGATCGAGGTCCGGTGAGCAGGTTGGCATTGGCGGAGCGAAGTACGCGGGCTGGGTTGGAGTAGGGGAGCAGCGAGGCGAGGTGGGCAAGGGGATTGAGGGGATGAGATCGATGCTGTCGACCGATCAGTCGATTGGGCCCGCCCATCCACGCCGTCAGTCGATGGGGTTTTCCCGTGCCACCGTTTCACCTCCCCTTTCTCCTTCCTTCCAGATGTTTAAAGGACCGGACAAGGACATCGACCTGATTTCCACGGCTCCCTCCTCAGCCGTGTGCGGAGTCTCTCTGGACACTGGAGGGAAGAAAGAGTATCTAATAGCAGGTGGGTGCGAACCTCAATTGGGCCACTGGGCCACCTGGGAGACAATTTGGCTCCCAAGCTCATCTCCCTAAATTATGTAGAGATACGTAAATTACGTGCTTATATCATGGTGGTCGTTAAGCGCTTTGCTATGTGCCAGGCACTGTACTAAGCGCTGGGGTAGATACAAGGTAATTGGGTTGGATGCAACCACATTGGGCTCCTCCTCTAGAGGGGGAATATGTCCAACCTGATAAGCTTGCATTCATTCATTCAATCGTATTTATTGAGCGCCTACTGTGTGCAGAGCAATCTACTAAGCGCTTGGAAAGTACAATTCAGCAACAAACAGAGACCGTCCCTGCCCACAAGGGACTCACAGTCCAGAAGGGGGGAGTCAGGCATCGAAACAAGTAAACAGGCATCAGAAGCATCAAGATAAATAAATAAAATTATAGATAAATACATATTAGTAAAAATAAATAGAATTACAAATAGGTACCTATATACACAGTGCTGGGGGAGAAGAGGAGGTAGAGCAAAGGGAGTGAATCGGGGCGATGGGGAGGGAAGGGGGAGCAGAGGAAAAGGGGGGCTTGCATCTACTCCAGTGTTTAGAATGGTCCTTGACATGTAGTAAGTGCTTAGCAAATACCATTATTATTATTATTAGATTACAAATACATAAAAGTATCATGGGTCCTAATCCCAGCTCCCCCACTTCATTCATTCAGTCGTATTGATTGAGCGCTCACTATGTGCAGAGCACACTTCCGTTACTTCGTCTGTAAAATGGGGATCCAGACTGTGAGCCCCACATGGGACAAGGGCTGTTTCCAACCCCATTTACTCGTATCCACCCCAGCGCTTAGTTCAGTGCCTGGCACCAAGTGAGTGCTTAAATAGCATCGCTATCATTATATAGCTCTAGTCCCCCCTCTAGAATTTAGTACAGTGCTCTGCACGCAGTAAGAGCTCAATAAAAACGATTGATGGAGTGATTGATAGCGTGATAACCCTCTCATAAGATCCTGCGCCGATCACGCTAGAAGCAGCGTGGCTTAGTGGAAAGAGCGCGAGCTTGGGAGTCAGAGGTCATGGATTCTAATCCCGCCTCCGCCACTTGTCGGCTGTGTGACTTTGGGCAAGTCACTTGACTTCTCTGGGCCTCAGTGACCTCATCTGTAAAATGGGGATTAAGACCGTGAGCCCCACATGGGACAACCCGATCACCTTGTAACCCCCTAGTGCTTAGAACAGTGCTTTGTACATAGCGCTTAACAAATGCCGTCATTATTATTTTTTCTGGGCCTCAGTTCCCTCATTTTAAAATGGGGATGAAGACCGTGAGCCCCACGGGGGACAACCTGATGACCTTACATCTCCCCCAGCGCTTAGAACGGTGCTCGGCACATAGTATGTGTTTAACAAATGCCATTATTATCATTATTATTATCTGCCTATTTAGAGAAGCAGCATGGCGCAGTGGAAAGAGCCCGGGCTTGGGAGTCAGAGGTCATGGGTTCGAATCCCAACTCTGCCACTTGCCAGCGGTGTGACCTTGGGCAAGTCACTTCACCTCTCTGGGCCTCAGTGACCTCATCTGTAAAATGGGGATGAAGACTGTGAGCCTCAGGTGGGACGGCCTGATTACCCTGTATCTCCCCCAGCGCTTAGAACAGTGCTTGGCACAGAGTAGGCGCTTAACAAATACCAACATTATTTAAATCCTCGAATGTGGCTGTTGGAGCGCCATCTAGTGGCTCTCTGGTGATCAGCTCCGTGCCCCAGTAACCAGGTCATTCATTGCATAGTATTTCTTGAGCGCTTACTATGTGCAGAGCACTGTACTAAGCGCTTGGAATGGACAATTCGGCAACAGATAGAGACCATCCCTGCCCATCATCGGGCTTACAGTCTAATCGGGGAAGACAGACGGACTAAAACAAGACAACTTAATCACGATAGATAGAATCAAGGGGATGGACACCTCATTAACAAAATAAAAAGGGTAATAAAATATATATATAAATGAGCGCAGTGCTGAGGGGAAGGCGGAGGAGCAGGGGGAAAGGGGGTTTAGCTGAGGGGAGGTGAAGGGGGAGCAGAGAGGGAGCAGAGGGAAAAGGGGAAGCTCAGTGTGGGAAGGCCTCTTGGAGGAGGTGAGCTCTCGGTAGGGCTTTGAAGAGGGGAAGAGAGTTAGTTTGGCGGAGGTGAGGGGGGAGGGCGTTCCGGGACAGCGGGAGGACGTGGGACGAGCCTGTTTATGGTAGCCAGCTCCTGAGAAGGTCACCAAGGTGGCTTAAGGTGGCTTAACCTCTCTGTGCCTCAGTGACCTCATCTCTAAAATGGGGATTAAGCACTGTTCTAAGCTCTTGGGAAGATACCAGATAAACAGGTTGGACCCAGTCCCTATCCCATACAGGACTCACAGTCTAAGAAGGAAGGAGAACAGGTGTGGTTCAGTGGATAGATAGGCCTAGGAGTCAGAAGGAGCCGGGTTCTAATCCCGGCTCCACCACAAGTCTGCTGGGTGACCTTGGGGAAGTCACTTCACTTCTCTGTGCCTCAGTTCCCTCACCGGTAAAATGGGGATAAGAGTGGGAGCCCCATGTGGGACAGAGACTGTGTCTGACCTGATTAACTTGCCCAGAACAGTGCTTGGCACATAGTAAGTGCTGAACAAGTACCATAATTATTATTAGGTACCGAATCCCCATTTTGCAAATATCACGGACTGCCCGAAAAACATACCAATGGGTTTGGGAGCAAATTAACCCATGGTGGTCTTTGGAAGACCAAATTACTGAATTTAGATGAGCCTATTTTGGACACTTCCTTCTCTGGAGAAGACACTAATGCTAGGAAAAGTCCGGGGAAAACGTGGACGAGGCAGACCAGCCGCTAGATGGATAGAAACCGTAACAACGATAACGGAAGAGCCGTTAGCAGGGTTACGGATTACGGCAGAAGACAGGACGTTCTGGAGAAAACCTATCCACCGAGTGGCTGCGAATCGGAGACGACTCGACAGCATTTGATAACGAAAATAATAACCGAGGCCCAGAGGAGTGAAGTGACTCGTCCACGGTCACCCAGCAGGCAAGAGACGGAGCGGGGACAAGAACCCAGGTCCTCCGACTCCCAGGCCCGGGCTCTTTCCACTAGACCACCCTGCTACTTTTCTCCCCTCCACATACCAGGCTTCTCTCATCAGTCAGACGCCTCTGAGCAGCGTCGGTTGTTTACTCCCCAAGCGTGGAGCACCGACTGGATTCTTGTGGCGGCTCGGGGTGGGTGACTAAGCAGCTTGTGGTTCTCCGGGGCTCCACGTGGCACGCCATCAATCAATCAATCCACCGTGTTTATTGTATCGTCCTCTCCCAAGCGCCTAGTACAGTGCTCTGCACCCAGTAAGGGCTCAGTAAATGCCATTCCAAGTATTGACTGACATTCCTCCGCTTAGAACAGTGCTTGGCTCATAGTAAGCGCTGAACAAATACCATCATTATCATTCCGTAAATACCAAAAATACTTCGCTTCTCTGTGCCTCCGTTCCCTCATCTGTAAAATGGGGATTAAGACCGTGAGCCCTATGTGGGACGGGGACTGTGTCCAAACTGATTCACTTGTATCTACCCCAGCGCTTAGAACAGTGCGTGGCACATAATAATAACCGTGTTATTTATTAAGCCCTTACTGTGTGCCTGGCACTGTCCTAAGCCCTGGTGTACACATAGTAAATGCTTAACAAAGTTGATCATAATAGTGATGGTAATACTAATAATAATAATAATAATTTCCTTTTGGTCAGAAGTCTCCGACGGATTTGTGTATGAAGTCAGCCTAAAAGAGGTGGACATTACCCCAACACAACCCCACTTCACTTCTCTTTCTTTCTCTGTTTCTCTACCCTTTCCTCTGGAGCTCCTGTTTCTCTTTCCCATTCCTTCTGGAGTCTCTTTTTTCCTTCCCCCCTCTTCTTTCTGAAGTCCTGTTCCTTCTGGAGCCCCCATTTCTCTCTTTTATTCCTTCTAGAGCCTCTATCATCGTCGTCACCCCCCCCTTCTTGGCCCCCCATTCAATCTGGAGCCCCCATTTCTCTTTCCCATTCCTTTTGGAGTCTCTATTTTCCCTCCCTCCTATTCTTTCTGGAGCCTTGTTCCTTCTGTAGCTCCTGTCTTTCCTGTTTCTCCTGGCATCTCCATTCCTCTTTCCCCTTTTCTTTTCCAGAGCTGCCGTTTCTCTGCCCGTCCTGTCTGGAACCATTCAGGAGAGCGTTTGAACATCCTGACATGGGGTCTTTCCAGGAAGGGTTTGAAAACGACCTCCCAGGCTGCTTAAACTGGTCATTTGCTCAAGGAGAGTTTTCTCTTTGCTGCAGATTCAGTGACACAGCTTATTTTCTTCAGCCATCAGCCCAGAGTGGGGAGGGAGACAGAGAGAGAGAGAGAGAGAGAGAGAGAGAGAGAGAGAGATATGAGAGAGAGAAAGAGAGATGTGAGACAGAAAGAGAGAGAGAAGGCATTGTACAAGGGATGGGGAGGTAAACTTGTCTTTAATTAGTAGCCACTTATCCCTAATTAGCAGCTATTCCAGTCTGGCTAGTAATTTATGGGAAAGTCAAAGAAAAAAGAGGTAAATTAAAGCTGATTTCAAATAAAAGGGAAGTTTTGTTTGGCCAACAAAATGGAACATTCAGATTCTACCCTAATTGTCAGTTGAAACTAAAAACTAAAATACATATAGGGAAGAAGGCACTTGGGTCCCTTTGTATATTTTAATTTATTTATATAGTCTATTTTTTGCTTTAATAATAATCATGGTATTTATTAAGGGCTTGGTTTGTGTTAAATCCTGGGGAAGATATAAAAGAATCCACTGGGCATAATCTCTGTCCCATATGGGGCTCACAGTCTTAATCCCCATTTTACAAGAGGCACAGAGAAGTGAAGTGATTGCCCAAGGTCACACAGCAGACAAGTGGCAGAGCTGGGTTTAGAACCCAGGTCTTCTGACTCTATGCACGGTCCTGGGGCTCAAAGGACCTGGATTTTAATCCTGGCTCTGTCAATTGCCTCCTGCCTGATCCTGGGCAAATCACTTCACTTCTTTGTGCCTCGATTTCCTCATCTGGAAAATGGGGATTCAATCCCCGTTCTCCCTCCTACTTAGACCGCGAGCCCCATGAAGAACAGGTACCGTGGCCCATCTGACTACCTTGAATCTGCCCCAGCATTTAGAACAGTGCTTGACACAGAGTAAGCGCCTAGCAAATACCACAATTATTATTATTCTCTCTCCCGTGAGATTGTACGCTCCCGGAGGGCAGGGAACATCTATTTCGCTATCGTTGTGCTCACCCAAGCGCTTAGTCCGGTGCCCAGTCCTCGCCAGGCGCTCAGCGTATAGCCCGCCGGTCGACTCAACTCAGTGTGCTTCCGTGTGTCCTCAGGGAAGGCCGAGGGGAACGGCAAGATGTACATCACCCTCTGTGACTTCATCGTGCCGTGGGACACTTTGAGCGTCACCCAGAAGAAGAGTCTGAACCAGAGGTACCAGATGGGGTGCGAGTGCAAGGTAAGTAGCCAAGAGGTCACCCCGGGGGCTCACCGGCCTCTCTGCCCTGTAGTCCTGGGGTTACCCCGCAGGGGAGATCTGCGGGGAAAGACAAAAGGCCGTGGGGGCTTTTCCGTCGCTCGCCCAGCCCGATTCCCAGGATCTTAAGGGCTCGAAGAGGCCTCGAGGGGGTCACCTCAGTCAATCCCCCGCCTTTGCGCCGCAGCAACCGGGACCGATGGCTCCTGTAAGTTCCTCAGATGTGGAGGCCACAGAACCATCTTTCAGGAGCGTATCCCAGCGTTCTTGTAGGAGCAGCACTATTTATTGAGCGCCCGGTCAAGGCGGCAAAATGTTCTAGATGCTCGGGCAGGGCAGAATAACGAGGTGACACATTCCACTGCCGGTAGGGAGCTTCCCCTCCAACGAGAATCGGGGAACTCTCAAAATTCCTTTCCAGCCTTGACATTCGGGCAGGGGTAGTGTCTTCCAACTCTGTTGTACTGGACTCTCCCAAGCGCTTAGGACAGTGCACTGCACACAGGAAGCGCTCACTAAATACCATTGGTGATGATTCGATGATTCCGTATTTTCTTCGTTCCCCCACCCCGGTGCTCTTTCCGTTGGATCTACCACAGGGCTGGGAGTAGGGAGACCTGGGTTCTAGTTCCGACTCTGCCTGCTGGTGCTGGTTTGGAAAAGTTTTGACTAAGACATTATTTTTTTTCAAGTGGTACTTGTTAAGTGCTTACTGTGTCCCAGGCACTGTACTAAGCACGGGGGTAGATACAAGCTAATCAGGTTGGATACAGACCGGGCCCCATATGGGGCTCACGGTCTTAATCCCCATTTTTGACAAAGGAGGGAACTGAGGCCCAGAGAAGAAGGAGAATATTTGCGGTATATTTGTTAAGCGTTTACTGTGTGTTAGGCACTGTACTAAGCGTTTGAGTGGCTACGAGCAAAGTGGGTTGGACACAGTCCCTGCCCCACGTGGGGCTCGTCGTCTTAATCCCCATTTTACAGATGAGATCACTTAGGCCCAGGAAAATATTTTTCCCAAGGTCACCCAGCGGACAAGTGGCAGAGCCGGATCTTGAACCCAGGTCCTTCTGACACCCAGGACCAGGGTCTACCCACCAGGCCGCGCTGCTTCTTAGAGTTCATTCATTCATTCAGTAGTATTTATTGAGCGCTTTTGGAGGCATAAGTGGGAGGCTCCTAGTTTCTGGCCACCCGGTAGCCCTAGAATGCCCCTCCGGGGTCCTTCTAACCGGTCCCCCCCCACCGCTGACCGCTCCCCTCCGTCTCCCCTCGCCCCCCCCAGATCTCCCGCTGCCCCGTGATCCCGTGCTACGTCTCTTCTCCGGACGAGTGTCTGTGGACCGACTGGGTCACGGAGAAGAGCATCAACGGATACCAGGCCAAGCACTTCGCCTGCGTCAAGAGAAGCGACGGTTCTTGCGCTTGGTACCGTGGGACGGCCCTGCCCAAGCAGGAGTTTCTGGACATCGAGGACCCGTAGACCACCCGGCTCGGACCACCCCCCCACCCCTTCCCACCCCCCCAGTGGCCAATAGAAAAGCCTGTGAGAGTCTAGACTGGTCCAGCTCTGACATCCTTTCCTGGAAAGAGCATGAAAATACAGTCGTCCCATCCCCTCCAACCCGAAGCGGTCCCAAATTAGTCGCGATTAGCTTTGGTTTTTCCGTTTTCTCTTTCTTTTCAGAACGACGCTGCGGGTCTCCAGGGAGAGAGCCGGATTCCCCCGATCTCCTTTCGGTCCGCTGGGCTTTCTGAGATTTTTGGTTGCTTTTTTTCCCGCTGAGGGGCCACAGAGGACTTTCCGAAGAGTTGTCAAGGCCGGGGGGGTGGGCGGGGGACCCTCCCCAGCCCCGTGTCGGGCGGAGGCTGGATCGTCACCCCCCAGGAGAAGCCGATGAGGGCTGTAGAGGGAGTCTGTGTAGCCGGTCTACTGGGTTCTCTCCTTCTGATGGTCTCGTCCCTCCTTTGACCGTTTCCCCCCGCCCTCCGTTTCCTTCTGTGGCTGGGGGTTTGTTGCCACCTTCTAAAATGCCCTCTCCACTCCCACCCGTGCCCACCATTTCACCAGTCCCTCTCACGTCACGCTCGAACCGGGGCGGGTCTCGATCCTGAAGGGTGACGGCCCGGGGGCCCTGGAGACCGGGAGCCCCAAGAACGTCGAGAAGAGGTCCAGGAGCCTGTCCACGGGAATCTCCCTGGTTGGTTCTTCGGCGAGTAACTTCCCTTGAGATTCCCAGGCACCCTCAGACGGTCAGCCCCGCCTCGTAGTCGATGTCCGCTTCCGGGTCCGGCGTCCGCTATCCCCACGGACCGGTGGTCGGTGGGGACCTCGACTCTCCGTCGGGAGCGGGGGTGGCGGTCCCGTTGGGACGTCCTCTGGGCCGCGTTCTGGGTCCGGGAGTGCGGCGGTCACGGCTGCGGCGTCGGTGTCGGAGCACCTCCGTTTCCCCGAGGAGCCTGGCGATTTGCCCTTTGGCTCTCAGGAGTCTATAGACGAGAGAGCTTTATGGAGTCCAGGGAATAGCCGGGAAAGTGTCCTGGAAAGAGGTGGAGCGAATAGAGTTCGTATTTTGACTCCCCCGCCTGGCGACCCCCTACTCTATGCCCTCGTCCAGCTGGGGAACCCGCCTAGAGAATGGAATTCTCACAGGACAAGGGCTCCCAACCTTCCGGGAGGCCGCCATTTTCCCAACATTCCCGGGGATGAGTTAGGCTGAGAACCGGCCCCATCTCCCTCAGGGTGGGGGGGTCTTTGCTTCGGAAAGCCAGAGCTGAGCCGGGCCTATAGCTTTCCTGAGGGTGAGAAGGAAGGGTTTTCAGGGCCCACCCCCCCCCCCCAATTCGACTTGGTTAGTCCACCAGGACAGAGACCCTCCCAAATGGGTCCACATCTGCCAAGCTCAGAGGGGCTTTTTCGACCAATCAGTGGTACTTTTTGAGCACTTACCGTGTGTGGAGCACTGGATCAAGCTGCGTGGCCTAATGGCGGGAGCCCGGGCCTGGGAGTCAGAGGGCCTGGGTTCTCGTTCCGGCTCTGCCACTTCTCTTCTGTGTGACCGTGGGCAAGTCACTTCTCTGAGCCTCAGTTTCCTCACCTGGAAAACGGGGATTCAAAACCCGTTCTCTTTCCTACTTAAGACGGAGCCCCATGCGGGACTGGGATTGTATGCGACCTAGTTGACTTGCATCTCCCCCAGCAGCTTAGAACAGTGTTTGACACAGAGGAAGCGCTTAACAGGGGGCGTGTCTGCTAATTCTCTACTCTCCTAAGTGCTTAGTACAGTGATCTGCTCATGGTAAATGCTCAGTAAATACAATTGGTTGATTAACAAATGCCATAAAACAACAAAAGAACCAAGCACTTCCCTGGGTACTACCCACTAGACTAGTTCCGTTCTCCTGCAACCCCAAAGTGACCCTGGGACGCACGATCTCAGCGTTCCTTGACTTTGGTCGGCACAGACGTCGGGTGACAAAACTTCCTAATCGTGGCATTTGTTGAGCGCTCACTGTGTGCTGAGCACCAGGAGACCCTCGGTTCGAACGGAATCCCGGTCCTCTCTGGGGCTCGGTCTATCTTCTCCCCATTTTACAGATGAGGAAACTGAGGCCCAGACAGGTTAGGCGACTTGCAAGCTCGTTATGGGAACGTGTCCGCTAATTCCGCTGTATCGGACTCTCCCGGGCACTAAGTACAGTGCTCTGCACATGGTAAGCGCTCAGTAAATACCATCGATTGATTGCTTTGGGTCCCACAGCAGGCCAGGGGCAGAGCGGAGACCAGAACTGGAGTCCTTTGACTCCCGGCCCTGGGTCTTGCCCCCCTCCCCTCCTCCCTCAGGCCGATGGGCCCCAAACTCTTCCATCCCGAGGGCAGATTAACGGGGAGAAAACACCCAGCCCAGGACCAATCCCTTTAGACCCGTGTCAAGAGCATTTTCAGGCTTTTCAGGCTTTTCAGATGTCATATTGGACCAGTTGGTGTGATTTCAGTATATATATATATATATAAATATAAATATATATATAAAAAAAGACAAAAAAGCCCTCTAATCAATCCAGTATAACATTCCCTGTTTGCTTACTGTATGGTTATATCATAGGTGACATTTACTCCTGTTTCTGCTGATTCTTTTTTCATTTTTATTGTAATATTTTGGTTTGTTTTGGCATCCGCGGGGCTCTTCCCATGCTGGATTCCCCCCTTCGTGGTTAGTTGTGAGAATTGCACTTTCTCGCTCCTCCCTCCCCCTTTATCATCATCTTTTTGTTCCTTCTCAAAGTCTTTTTTGCATTGGATGCATTTGACACAGAGTGTCCAGCCTAGAAATTCTCCCTTTCGCTCCTTTTCTTCTCCCTCCACTCCCCACTGTGATGGGATCCCTGCAGAATCGACGTGGCTTCTTGAAAGTTGCTTATGGGGCTGGGATAGACTTTTTTTGATCCTTGCTAGTTAAGGCTGTCTTCTATAGCTTGCTGAGCAAGCCGGACAGAGAAAATTCAGGCCCTGGGGGAGTGGGAAGTCATTCCGTTCACAGTAAATGATGGCGAGACAGAGAGAGGTAGAAGGATTCTCCATTTGGCATTGTTTAATTTATAGTTTCCTTTTCCTTCCCTCCTGTTTTTCTCTCCTTCCTGCAAGCAACTCAAAATATTTAAAAAAAAGTTTACATTATAGTTATTTTCAAATCTCCGCTTGATAAGTATTAAGAAATATCTAACTTGCCGCCATAATTTAAAGCTTTGTTGATTTTTGGGGGGGGGGAGTTTTTTCGTTGTTGTTGTTTGGGGCTGGGCGGGGGGAGGGGGGGGCGACGTGTTTTTGCTGGAATAATGAAGTCCGAGATCTTCTTGTGCTGGGAACACATGAAAGTTGTTGATAAAACGACAAGCAGGATCACGCGTGTCTCCGACGCCTCGTCTCATTCTCAAGTGAACGTCCAAGTCGTCGGACAATAAACAGTATTATCAAATAAAAGGTCTGCTCTGGGACTCTTTTAGAATGCAGGGTGCCCTTTTCTAGTGTGGGCAGGGACCGTGAGTCAATCGGGGGTATTTATTGAGCGATTACTACGCGCAGAGCGTTTCAGCAGACACGTTCCCTGCTCATAACAAGCTGACGGCCTAGAGCAGGTAAAGGAATGGCTCCCGGTGATCTTACCTGAGCATCCTCGGCCTGGGACTTCCTCCCCCTTCACATCCGACGGTCGATCGCTCTCCCCACTTTCAAAGCCTTATTCAGTCGTATTTGAGCGCTCACTGTGTGCAGGGCACTGTACAAAGCGCTTGGGGGAGTGCAATACAATAAACAGACACATTCCCTACCCACACGAGCTTACAGTCTAGAAGATGAGCTAAAATCTCATCTCTTTCAAGGGGCCTTCCCTGACTAAGTCCTCTTTTCCTCTTCACCCACTCCCTTTTGCGTCACCCTGACTCGCTCCCTCTGTTCCTCTCGCCTCCCCAGCCCCACAGCACTTATGTTCATATCAGAAATTTATTCATTTATATTGTCTGTCTCCCCTTCAGTCCCGTAGGCCACGCTGCTCCCCCTTCTTTTATTTATGAATCGCTTACTGTGGTGAAAAGTACTGTTTTGAGCGCTGGGGTAAATAAAATTTAATCAGGTCAGACACAGTTCCTGTCCCACATGCGGCTTCCAGTCTAGGTAGTGGGGGAGAACAGGCATTTCATTATTGATGATAAAATATATCATGATGGCATTTTCTAAACTGTAAGCTCGTCTCTAGACCGTAAGCTCATTGTGGGCAGGCATGGAAATGTGTTTGTTTATTGTTATATTGTATTCTCCCAAGCGCTTAGCACAGTGCTCTGCGAACAGTGAGCGCTCAGTAAATACGATTGAATGAATTTTTTCATGACGCCCAGGTTCCAAAGAGTGAGGAAGGAACAAGGTTCCCACCTAGAACGGAGACATCCCCAGTCCAATCCGGGGCTCGCAGTCTAAGAAAAGGGGAGAGGGAGGAATCAATCAATTGATCATATTTATTGAGCGCTTCCTGTATGCAGAGCACTGTATTAAGCACTTGGGAGAGTCCAATAGAATAAACAGACACATTCCCTGCCCACTACGAGCTTACAGTTTAGAGGGGGAAATAGACATTAATATAAATAAATTAATGATGGATATGGACCTAAGTGCTGTCGGCTTGGGAGAGGGGATGAATAGAGGGAGCAAATCAGGACGACGCAGAAGGGAGTGGGGGAAGAGGAAAGGAGGGCTCGGTTAGGGAAGGCTTCTTGGAGGAGACGGGCTTTCCATAAGGCTTTGAAGAGGGGGAGAGCGGTGGACTGACGGATACGAAGAGGGAGGGCATTCCAGGACAGAGGCAGGACGTGGGCGAGAGGTCGGCGGCGAGATAGATACGATCTTACCCTCATTTTCCAGATGAGGAAACGGAGGCCCAAAGGAGGGAAGTGTCTTGGGCAAGGTCGCGCAGCAGCCCTGGGGTCGATTTCCAGCCCCGCACTGGCCCTTCAGGGCTCGGCTGCCTCCCCGCCACCTGCCCCTCCGTCACGACTGCCCGCCGAGCAAGATGTGACCCGCTGAACCAAGTCGGAAGCAGATGCTTCCCAAGGAGCAGTGCCAGGAGAACCCCCCGCAGCATTTTTAGAAGTTGGTCGGTGAGGACGCTCAGCCACCGGCCCGGTTTCCGCCGCGATCCATTAGTGTTATTCATCGTGTGCTTACTGTGTGCAGAGCACTGTACTGAGCGCTTGGGAGAGTCCAACCCAACAGAATTGGTAGACGCCTTCCCTCCCCACGAGGAAGCACTTGGCAAATAACACACACATACACACACCTACACGCTATCTCTCACCTGCGACCCTGGGCAAATAATAATAATAATAATAATAATGACGACATCTGTGAAGCTCTTACTGTGTGCCAAGCACCGTTCTAAGCTCTGGGGTAGATATAAGGTAATCAGGTTGTCCCACGTGGAACTCACAGTCTTAATCCCCATTTTACAGATGAGGGAACTGAGGCACAGAGAAGTGAAGTGACTTGCCCCAAAGTCACACGGCTGACAAGTGGCCGAGCTGGGATTAGAACCCCCGACCTCTGACTCCCAAGCCCGTTCTCCTTATAACTTCTCTGTGCCTCAGTTTCCACAACTCTAAAATGGTGATTCAACCCCTGTCCTCCCTCCTATTTAGAAGGATGATGATGGCGATGGTATTGTTAAGGGCTTACTATGTGTCAAGCGCTGTTCTAAACGCTGAGATGCGGGACTTTATTTTTATTCTAAGAGCTCAATAAATATCGCTGCTAGATTACGTCCTTGGAGAGAAGTCACCCTCCCTGCCCCGCGTGGGACTCTAAGTCTAAATAAAAGGGAGAAGTATTGAATTCCCGTTTTACAGATGAGGAAACTGAGATACGGAGAAGTGAGGTGACTTGCCCAAGGTCACACAGCAGGCAAATGCCCGTGCAGGGATTAGAGAAGGAGTGTGGCCTAGTGGAAGGATTATGGGCCTCGGAGTCAGAGGACCTGGGCTCTCAGCTCTGCCGATCGTTTGCTGGGTGACCTTGGGCAAGTCACTTCACTTCTCTGGGCCTCAGTTTCCTCACCTGTCAAATGGGGATTCAATCTTCCTCCGCCCTGCCCCTTGAGGGACAGGGACGATAAACTCGCATCTAACCCAGGGTTTAGAACAAGATCTTGACACAGACTAAGCGCTCAACAAGTACCATTAATTAAACAAAAAGGTTCCCTGGCTCTTTTCACTAGAAACAACCTTCATTTTAGCAAACAATCCCTGCTGACGGAATAGTCATGGAAACAGCCTTCTGAGGTGACAAAGGGGTAAAACTGAGGGGGTTCCCAGTGCTTAGCACATAATAAGCACTTAACACGTTCCAGTCCTTATTATTGGCTGGCGGTTATTTCATTCGATTTATTTATTGAGCGCTTACTGCGAGCACTGTACTAAGCCCTTGGGAAAGTACAACAGCAAACAGTAACATCTCCTTGCCCAAAACGAGCTCTGTAATTCTCCTGGGGTGTTGGCCGGGGTGGGAAGGAGGGAGACAGAACTTGACTGCAGAAATTCTAAACCCCGGCCCAAAGGAAATGAAACAAAACTGCAAAATAATAATAATGGCATTCGTTCAGACCGTACTCTGTGCCAGCCGCTTTAAACCCCAAACAGCTCTCTTTCCCGCTTTCCTTCCCAGAGGAGCAACGTAGGGAGGCAAATTAAGTCAAATTCACGGAAGCAGGGTGACTTAGTGGCAAGGGCCTGGGTTTGGGAGTCAGAGGTCATGGGTTCGAAACCCCGCTCTGCCGCCTGTCAGCTGTGTGACTTTGGGCAAGTCACTTAACTCCTCTGTGCCTCAGTTCCCTCATCTGTAAAATGGGGATGAATAAAGACTGTAAACCCGTCAATGGGCAGGGATTGTCTCTGTTGCCGAATTGTCCATTCCAAGCACTTAGTACAGTGCTCTGCACATCGGAAGCACTCAATAAATACTATTGAATGAATGAATGAATAAGAATAATGATGGCATTTGTTAAGCGTTTACGATGTGCAAAGCACTGTTCTAAGCGCTGGGGAGGATACAAGGTCATCAGGTTATCCCACCTGGGACTCACAGTCTTAATCCCATTTTACAGATGAGGTAACTGAGGCACAGAGAAGTGAAGAGACTTGCCCAAATTCAACCGCTTTGAAGACTGTGAGCCCTATGTGGGTCAACTCGATGACCTGGTATCTACCCCAGGCGCTGAGAACAGTGCTTGGCACATAGTAAGGGCTTAAGAAATACCAACATTATTATTATTATTATTTTCTTTTTTTATTGCTGAAGAACTCAACCAGAAGAGAGGGCAAATAGGATCGTGTGTAGGGTGGATGTATTTTGGGAAGGGGGTGGTTGGGGATAGAAATTGCTGCAGATTTGTGGTGCATCCAGCTTTTAGGGGGGCTCATTGTTCACTCATTCATTCAATAGTATTTATTGAGCGCTTACTATGTGCAGAGCCCTGTACTAAGCGCTCGGAATGTACAATTCGGCAACAGAGACCTTCCCTGCTCACTGATGGGCTTAGAGTCTAATCGCGTGGGGGGCTGATTGTTGATGGCAGAGTGGGGGGGCTGATTGATGACAGAATGGGGGGCTGATTATTGACAGAATGGGGGGTTGATTGTTGATGGCAGAGTGGGGGGGCTGATTGTTGATGGCAGTGTGGGGGGGCTGATTGTTGATGGCAGAGTGGGGGGGGCTCGTTGTCGACGGAGAGTGGGGGGGCTCAGTGATGACAGAATGGGGGGCTGATTGTTGATGGCAGTGTGGGGGGGGCTGATTGTTGATGGCAGAGTGGGGGGGGCTCAGTGATGACAGAATGGGGGGCTGATTGTTGATGGCAGAGTGGGGGCCTGATTGATGACAGAATGGGGGGCTGATTGTTGACGGCAGAGTGTGGGGGTGCTCAGTGTCGATGGCAGAGTGTGGGGGGGGCTCACTGTTGTTGGAGAGTGGGGGGCTCATTGCTGATGGAGAGTGGGGGGGGCTCAGTGTTGAAGGCAGAGTGGGGGGGGGTCATTGATGTCAGAATGGGGGGCTCAGTGTTGACGGCGGAGGGGGGGGGCTTGGGGGTGGAACGTCCAGGAGGTGGAGACGCTTAGAACCATCAGGACCAAAGGGGGGTCCCCTCCCCGAGTCGGAGGGGGCAAAGGGGGTGGGGGTCGGGGGTGGCATGGAGGGGGGCGGGGCAGGCTTTCTCTGACTGAGGACTGGCCAGGCCCGGCCGCCCAGGTAAGCGGGGCCGGCGAGGCGGCTTCCTTCCCTCCCTCCCTCCTATGTACTGAGCGCCTGCTCATCCTCTCCTTCGCTGCCGAGGTGCGAAGCGCTGGGCAGGCGGCCGGCGGGGTGCTAGGCCTCCACCTGGGGAGAGGGGGCGCTGTGCTGAGCGCTGTGCTGAGCGCTGTGCTGAGCGCTGTGCTGAGCGCTGTGCTGAGCGCTGTGCTGAGCGCTGGGGGAGGCGGCTTTTCGGGCGGGTCACGTGGCCCTGCGCTAAGGGGGGGGAGGGGGGGGCTCCTGCCGCAGTTTCCCCCGCCCCACGTGCGCCCGGCGGGTCACGTGCTCTGCGGGACGGGGCGGGGGGAGGGGCGGCCGCGCGCCTGCGCGGGAGGGTCACGGGGGGAGAGGGGGCCCCTCCCGCCCGCCTCTTAAAGGGGCCGCGCCGCCGTGGAGAGGGCGGCGCCGGCAAGGGGAGCCGGGGCCCCTTTAAGGGCCGTCGTGGCCGGAGACACGTGTGTGCGGGCGGGCGGGGGGAGGGGCGGGGGCCCGGATGGGGCGGACGCAGCGGGACGCGGACCCCCACCGGCCCCGCACACGCACCCGCACCCCACGCCCGGCAGGTAGGGGCTCCCGCCGCCGGGGCCGGCCTGGGAGGCTGCAGGGGGGGGCCGGAGGTTGCAGGGGGGTGGGGTGGGGGGCTGGGGGCAGTTGGATAGGGGTCAGGGGGCTATAGGTTGGAGGGGGGAAGGATGGGGGGGGCTGGGGGCAGTTGGAAGGGGGCTGGGGGCTATAGGTTGCAGGGGGGGTTGGGGGAAGGGTTGGGGGAGGGCCTTGGGGGCATTCAGAAGGGAGCTGGGGGGCTGGGGGAGTGGGGGAAGGGTGGGGGGCCCTGGGGGCAGTTGGAAGGGGTCTGGGGGCTATAGGTTGCAGGGGGGTTGGGTGGGGGATTGGGGGAGGGGTTGGGATGGGGACCTTAGGGAGATTTAGGAGGGATCTGGGGGCTGGAGGTTGGAAGGGGGATGGGGGAGGGCCTTGGGGGGATTCAGAAAGGGGCTGGGGGCTGGAAGGGGGTCGGGGGAGGGCCTTGGGGGGATTCAGAAGGGGGCTGGAGGTTGGAAGGGGGTCGGGGGAGGGCCTTGGGGGGATTTAGAAGGGGGCTGGGGGCTGGAAGGGGGTCGGGGGAGGGCCTTGGGGGGATTCAGAAGGGGGCTGGAGGTTGGAGGGGGGTCGGGGGAGGGCCTGATGGGGATTTAGAAGGGGGCTGGGGGCTATAGGGTGGAGGGGGGCTGGGGGAAGGGTTGGGGGAGGGTCTTGGGGGGATTTAGAAGGGGGCTGGGGGTTGGAGGGGGCTGGGGGGAGCTGTGCGCTGCAGGCTAAGGTCGGGGGGCCCGGAGTGGCCTCCGAGGACAATGGGAAGGACGGGGAGGGGGGTCCCGGGTGGGGTCCGGGGGTGACCGCATCGCCCCGGCTCCTCCTGCCGGCATCGCCTCCTTGCCCCCGCCGGCCCCATTGTCCCCCGCCGAGCGCTCGGTCCGTCCAGTGCCCCGCGCGTGGGAGACCCAGCTCTCCCAGGCCAGGGGACGGTGCTCACTAAATATCACGGATCGAGTGCACGGTGCCGGGCGGTATTTTCGGGGATCGGATCACGCCCCCGCCCCCAAATCACAGCTGGAGTGAATGGGGCTTGGGGGGGGGGCCCTTGGGTAGGGTACGGGAGGAAGGGGTCGTGGTCATAATAATACTAATAATTGGTATTTAAGTACTTACTGCGTGCCAGGCACCCCACTAAGCACCGGGGTGATTACGAGCGGATGGGGTTGGACGCAGTCCCCGTCCCACGTGGGGCTCCCCGTCTCCGTCCCCGTTTGGAATCGGGAGGGATACGGACCCCCGCCCCACGGGGGGCTTGCTCCCCATCCCCGTTTTACAGATGAGGTCACCGAGGCCCGGCGAGGCGACTTGCCCGAAGTCGCAGGGCAAGGGGCAGAGCCGGGATCAGAACCCGCGACCCTCCGAGGCCCAGGCCCGGGCTCCGCTTAACGTCCGTCTCGCCCTCTCCGCCCTGAGCTCGCGGTGGACGGGGAACGGGTCCGCCGACTCCGTCACCTTGGATTCTCCCAAGTGCGTCGTCCGGCGCTCTGCGCCCGGGAAGCGCGATTCTGGTACGACCTTGCCCGGTTCCGGGAGGATCTCGTGCCGGCCTTCTGGGGGTCTCCCCCTTCCCCCCTCTAAAGCGGCCTCCGGGACGTCGGCGTCCCAGCAGATTCCGCCTCTGTGATAGACCGAAGTCGTCGGTCCCCTCCCTGATGATCGCACCGGTTAGGAGCTCGCTATGTGCCAAGCGCTCCTCCTAAGATGGTGATAGCAGTTAGATCCAAGCGGCTACGGTCCCCGTCCCACGTGGGGCTTGCTCCCCGTTCCCGTTTTACGGATGAGGTAACTGAGGCCCCGAGAGGTGGAGTGACTTTCCCGAGGTCACGCGGCGGAGTCGGCATTAGAACCCAGATCCTTCTGGCTCCCGGGACTCTTCCGTCCGCTAGGCCACGCTGCTTCTCCCTCCGTCCTTCCCTCCTTCCTCGAATTCACTCCCGAAGGGCAGTGCGCTTTTTTTGTCTTTTCTGACTCCTCATTTAATGATAATAGTACTGTTGGTATTTAAGCGCTTACTTTGTGCCGAGCACCGTTCTCAGCGCTGGGGTAGATGTAAGGTCATCGGGTCGGCCCACGTGAGGCTCGCGGTCTTCGTCCCCATTTTGCAGATGAGGTAACTGAGGCCCAGAGAAGTGAAGTGACTTGCCCACCGACGCCCGGCTGACAAGTGGCGGGGCTGGGATTCGAACCCGTGACCCGACTCCCAAGCCGGGGCTCTTGCCACTGAGCCACGCTGTAGTGTGTGGAAGAGAATCTGTCACGTGGTTGTTGGGAGGCGTGAAGAGGGTCAGCCATGAGTAGGGGGCCGATAATCTCCTCCCAAGCGCTTAGTACAGTGCTCTGCACACGGTAAGCGCTCAGTAAATGCTTTCGTTTGGCTAATGGTCTCCTGGTGGTCTCGAGTTAAGGTGGCCCGGAAAATGATAATAATAACAACATTGGTATCTGTTCAGCGCTTACTGTGTGCAGAGCACTGTTCTGTGTCCCACGTGAGGCTCACAGTTAATCCCCGTTTTACAGATGAGGTAACTGAGGCACAGAGAAGTGCACAGCAAAGAGCTGAGGATGTGAACGGTGGGGGGATGGAGTTTGCGTTCAGTAGCCCTTGGGTTTGAAGCGACACCCCAGGCCTGGGAGTCAGAAGGACCTGGGTCCGCATCCCCACCCGGCCGCGTGTGACCTTGGGCAAGTCACTTGACTTTCCAGGGCCTCATTTCCCTCCTCT
Organism: Ornithorhynchus anatinus; assembly: GCF_004115215.2. Classification (NCBI taxonomy): domain Eukaryota; kingdom Metazoa; phylum Chordata; class Mammalia; order Monotremata; family Ornithorhynchidae; genus Ornithorhynchus; species Ornithorhynchus anatinus. The sequence continues at coordinate 2,164,067 of NW_024396743.1, read as the reverse complement.
GTAAAATGGGGGTGAAGACTGTGAGCCCCATGTGGGACAGGGACTGGGTCTCACCTGATGACCTATCTACCCCGGTGCTTAGAAAAGTCAAAAGTCACTTCACTTCACCTATGTGCCTGGCACCTAGTAAGTGGGGTTAGTACAGTGCTTTGCACCCAATAAGCGCTCAATAAATACGATCGAATTAATGAAAGTGCGTAACAAATACCATTTAAAAAAAAAAAATGGACCACGTGAAATAAGCTTTGGAGCCTGTTGACCCGAGAGGTAGAAGGTGGGTTGGGGGAGTAAAATAGTCCATTTCTTGGGGTTCTGCTGCTTATTGGGCACAGCTAGTTCCCGTCCCTGAATCCTCTGTGGCCCGTTGGCAGTTCATTTCCCGATTCCTCAGCCCCTCCGGGGTGGGATACACGAGGTCGATTTACTAGCCGCGGCCACGAGGTTACTAGCCACAGGCTTGATTTTTAGGGTCTCAGCGGCCTTCCCGGTGACCGGGCCAGGGGGACGGTACCGGACGGACACCTCCGGCTTCCCCGTCCCCCCCGATCGCTTTCTGGGGTCCCCCTGTCTGCCTTCGGGACCATTCGGTCCCCGTCCCCCCCTCCCCCCGATAAAGCGTAAGCTCCCTGTGGCGGGGGGTGTCTTCTGCGGTGCGTCCCGGACCCCCGGTAGCGTGAGGGACCCAGCGGGTTCCTGACCAACGCTCGTGCGAGGCGGCGGAGGGCATCAGACGGCTGACGTTCTCTCCGTCCGGCAGCTGTGCCGACTCAGCAGACGGAGGTAGAGGAGCCGCCGCCTCGAAGGGCACCCGACGACGAAGGGCCTTCCCCATCTGCCGGCCGGTCCCAGATCTGACCGCCCCCCGCCAAGGTGAGGTTGCGGGGCGGTTGGCGCGGCCCCCTGCTCCGTGCGGGACCCCCCCCCCCCCCCCCCCCAAATGGGGACACTCGCGGGTGGGCCGTTAGAAGCCCACGGGCGATGACGGTCCTGACTGTGACCTCGGCCGCTAGATTGTCTAGTGAGCTCTGTATTGGCGGAGGACGTGTCCGCTACTTGTGTTGGATCGGGTTCTGAGCGCTCGGTATAGTGCCGTGCACATAGTAAGCGCTCAGTAAATACCCTGGATCGATGGATCGACCCCCAGAGGCTGACGGGAAGGGGCTTGCTTACTCGAACACTGGCTTCCCGAAGCCGCCGTGGGACGGGTTCTCTGAGGAGCAGTGTGCCTCGTGGAGAGGGCCCGGGGGTCAGAGGACCTGGGTTCTAATCTCGGCTCCGCCATTTTTCTGCCGCCTGCTTCACTTCTCTGGGCCTCGGTTCCCTCATCTGTAAAATGGGATTAAAACTGGGAGCCCCGTGAGAGACACGGACCGTGTCCAACCTGATTAGGCTGTATCCACCCCGGCAGTTAGGACAGTGCCGGGCACAGAGTTAGCGCTTAACGAAAACCTTTGAAAAAGAAAAAGGGCTCAGAGCCTTCCTGGGAGACCCTTTCCACGGTCACAGTTGACTTGAGAGGAAATGGGTCGTCGGTACGCCCTGTCGTGAGTGCTTCCCTCCAACCCCCTTAATAATGATCATTATGGTGCCTGTTAAGCGCTGACTATTCGCCCAGCACTGTTCTAAGTGCCGGGGTAAATTCAACCTAATCAGGTTGGACACAGTCCCCGTCCCACATGGAGCCCTTGCTCTGCCTCCCGTTTGACAGATGAGGTCACCGAGGCCCGAGGGAAGTGAAGTGACTTGCCCAAGGTGCCACGGAGGGGACACGCGGCGCGGCTGGGATTAGAACCCGGATCCTTCCGACTCCCCGGCCTGGGCTTTATCCACCTGGCCGCGCTGCTTCCCGGAGGTCCGTACGGTCCTCCCACGGCAGAGGTTGAGCTCGGGGCGGGGCCGACGGTATCGGGCGCCGTACCGAGCGCTCGGGAGAGTGTGATAGACCCGCCCCCCTGCTCGCAAGGAGCTTCCGGTCCCGCTCGATCCAATTCGGTCGTATTTATCGAGCGCTTACCGTGCGCGAAGCACTGTACTGAGCGCTTCAAGTCACTCGCCCACTTTTGCCGCAGCGGAACCGGGCCCACCCCGTTCCCGTGTTTCTCGTGGTCTGGGCGGGGGGGCGGTCCCGGGCCGGGCGAGGGCGGGGTTAAGCCCCTCGCCGCCCGAGGTCTCCGCTCACCCGCCGCTTGACGTCCCCTCGCAGTGATGCACCATGCCTATAGTGGACAAGCTGAAGGAAGCCCTGAAGCCCGGCCGGAAGGACTCGGCCGACGACGCCGAGCTGGGCAAGCTCCTGGCCTCTTCCGCCAAGAAGGTGCTCCTCCAGAAGATCGAGTTTGAGCCGGCCAGCAAGAGCTTCTCCTACCAGCTGGAGGCACTCAAAAGCAAATACGTGCTGCTGAACCCCAAGTCCGAGGGCGCCGGCCGCCACAAGACCTGGGAGGATGCCCCCGTCCGGAGACAGGGTAGGTCTGAGGGCCGGGGGCCGACTGGAGTCCTCCGCCCGCCGGGGACGCGTTCGGGCGTGTCTACCGGGCGCTCGCCGAGTGCAGAGCGCTGGACTGAACGCTTGGGAGAGGACGCTAGGACGATAAACAGGATACGTGCCCTGCCCTCGCCAGGCTCAGAGTCTAGAGGGGTGGCGAGAGGCGAGACTTGGGTTCTTGTGGTAGCTTTGCCGTGGGCCCACTGGCGGGGGGACCCTAGGCCGGTCTCTTGGTCTTTTAGCGCCCGCTTCTCCTCTTCTCAAGCGCTTAGTACAGTGCTTTGCACACAGTAAGCGGTCTGTCAGTGCGATTGATTAGGTGGGGGGCTGGATCGTGTCCTAGACTGCGAGCTTGTTGTCGGCAGGGGGTGTTTATTGTCCCAAGCACTTAGTACAGTGCTCTGCGCGCACTAAGGGCTCAGACGACTGAACGAATGGATATTCTCCTTGGTTTCCCCCGACCCGCCCAGGGAGCGACCACGGGCTGGGAAGCAGCAGCGGCGGGGACGGCGTGCCAGCCCCCCAGAAAGTCCTCTTCCCCACGGAGCGGTTGTCCCTGAGGTGGGAGCGGGTCTACCGCGTCGGGGCGGGCCTCCACAACCTGGGCAACACCTGCTTCCTCAACTCCACCATCCAGTGTCTGACCTACACGCCCCCCCTCGCCAACTACCTGCTGTCCAAGGAGCACAGTCGCAGTTGTGAGTACCGGGGAAGGGCCGGGCAGCCGAGCTCTCTGTCTTTTTTCCAGTGGTGTTTCTTAAGCGTCCGCAATGTGTCGAGCACTGGGGGAGATGCAAGGTAATCAGGTCGGATATGGGCCCTGTCCCACCTGGGGCTCACAGTGTTCGGCCCCCTTTGACGGCTGGGGGAACTGAGGCTCAGAGAAGCAGAGGGACTAAGCACTGGGGTGGATATAACGTAATTAGTTCCCACTTTCATCCCCATTTGGCAGCTGAAGGAACCGAGGCCCGGAGAAGTGAAGCGACTCGCCCGAGGTCCCATAGACGAGTGGCGGAGCTGGGGTTAGAACCCAGATTTTCCGACCCCCAGGCCCGGGCTGTATCCCCTAGGTCAAGAAGTGCTCCACGAGTACCATTGATTATTTTTTTTATTTTATTTTTTTAAATGGTATCTGTTAAGCACTTACTATGTGCCAGGCACCATTCTAAGCACTGGGGTAGATCCAAGCTAGTCAGGTTGGACGCAGTCCCTGTCCCGCACGGGGCTCTCACTCTTCATTCCCATTTTCCAGATGAGGGAACTGAGGCACCGAGAAGTAAAGGGACTAAGTGGTGGGGTAGATACAAGGTCATCAGTTGGACACAGGCCCTGGCCCACATGGGGCGCTCACTCTTCATTCCCATTTTCCAAATGAGGGAACTGAGGCACCGAGAAGTAAAGGGACTAAGTGGTGGGGTAGATACAAGGTCATCAGTTGGACACAGTCCCTGGCCCACATGGGGTGCTCAGTCTTGGTCCGGAGAAGCGAAGTGACTTGCCTTTAGGTCACCCAGGAGACAAGTGGCGGAGCAGGGATCGGAACCCAGGCCCTCCTGCCTCGATGGATCGCGGAGCCACCCCGGTTCTAGGGCTGTCGGATGCCCTCGGCTTGGTCCGTGGCCTCCTGCTCTCCTTGGGTTTCCCGGGTGGTTCCCGCCACCGATCGGCCGTGGCTTCTTCTCCTGCAGGTGCCCCGGGAGGCTTCTGTATGCTCTGCGTCATGCAGAACCACATGATCCAGACCTTCGCCAACAGCGGGAATGCCATCAAGCCTTTTTCCTTCATCCGAGACCTGAAAAGTAAGAACCCGAGGCGAGCTTCGCTCGTTCGGTCGTGCGGGTGTGTTCATTAAGTGCCGACTGTGTGCGGGGCACTGGTCTGACGTTTGGGACAGGAAGATAGCACAGTAAACAGATGCATTCCCTGACCACAACGAGCTGACAGTCTAAGCTGGACGGAGCCGAGGTGTCGGGTCCTCTTTCATTCCTGTTGGTAGAGTTGGTTGAACAGTGACTCGTTCCCCACCTCTGCCGATTATATTATTTTTTTTAGTGGCGTTTGAGGGCTTACTTTGTGCACTGTGGTAAGCGCTGGGGTAAGATACAGGCTAGTCAGGTTGGACACGGTCCATGTCCCATATGGGGCTCATAGTCTTAATCCCCATTTTGTAGATGAGGGAACTGAGGCCCAGAGAAGTGGCTCATAGTCTTAATCCCCATTTTACAGATGAGGGAACTGAGGCCCAGGGAAGTTGAGTTTGTTTTGACGATGTTCGTTAAGCCCTTACTGTGTGTCCGGCACTGTACCCCCATTTTACAGCTGAGGCAGCTGAGGCCCAGAGAAGGGACTCGACCAAGGTCACGGAGCAGACAAGTGGCAGAGCGGGGATTTACACCCCAGGTCCTTTGGACGCTCAGGCCCGGGCTCTATCCGCTAGGCTACGCTGCTTTTCATAATATGGTGCTTGGTTGGATTTCAGGGGGGCTAAAGGCGTGTGCCATTAGACCAGTGGCCTGTTGAGTTGGGGGGGTGGGCGGTCAGAGGGAGCGTGGTCCCGGGCCTGCTGACCCCCGGGTCCTCCCTGTCCAGAGATCGCCCGGCACTTCCGCTTCGGGAGCCAAGAGGATGCTCACGAGTTCCTACGCTATACGATCGACGCCATGCAGAAGGCCTGCCTGAACGGCCACGCCAAGTATGTGCCGGCCTTGGGACGGACGAGTGGACCGTGGGGAGGGTGGGGGGATGACGGGTCCGTGCTGGCCACGGACAGTCCGGCCGTCAAAGGCCACAGGTCTGGGGCATTCCCCGTGTTCCCCTCCCGTGGTTCCAGTGGGGGGGGGGTCTACTGTGGAGGACGGCCAGTGTGGGGGTCCACTATGGGGGACGGTGCACGGAGGTGCTCTGTTTCACAGCCACAGGCCACCCTCGGTCTCCCACTGGGACCCTAATAATTAGCGCGTTGAGCACCTCTCTCGGCAAAGGAGTTCAGAATGGGCAGGGTCTCCTAAATGGGGCACCCCACCACAGCTTCGGGCTACCAGGAGTGCTGGTTTTTCTATTAAAAATATTTTTTATTTTTAATAAAATTAAATAAAATTTAATAAAATTAAAATAATTTTTGCTTACTATGTGCCAAGCACTGTACTAAGCGCTGGGGTAGATACAAGCTAATCAGGTTGGACACAGTCCCTATCCCACACTGGGCTCATAGTCTTAATCTCCATTTTACAGAGGAGGTAACCGAGGCCCAGAGAAGTGAAGTGACTCGCCCACAGTCACACAGACCAAGTGGCGGAGCTGGGATTAGAACCCAGGACCTCTGACTCCCGGCCCCGGGCTCTTTCCACTAGGCCACGCAGCTTCGCTAGCAATCAGTTGTACTTACCGAGCGCTTACTGTGGGTAGAACACTGTACTAAGCGCTTAGGAGAGTACAATGTAGCAGACATTCTCCGAGCGCTTACTGTGGGTAGAACACTGTACTAAGCGCTTAGGAGAGTACAATGTAGCAGACATTCTCTGCCCACAACGAGGTTGCGGTCTGGTGCTTACTATGTGCTAAGCAGTGGGGTGGATGGAACGGGATCAAATCAGACACAGACCCTGTCCCACAAGGGACTCACAGTCTAAAGGGGAGGAGAGGAATAGGAATTTTATAGCATTTTATAGTATTTTATAGGTGTATTATACCCCCATTTTATAGTGGGGGTAACTGGGACGGGGGAGCAGGGAGGGGCTTCTGGTCACATGCCTTTGCTTGGGCTAAAGGTCAGGTGTTTTCTTGTTTAGGTTGGATCGGCAAACCCAGGCCACTACTCTGGTTCATCAGATTTTTGGAGGATATCTCCGTTCTCGTGGTGAGACTTTTTTTTTAAAAATCCCTTTCTTCTTAATAATAATAATTATGATGTTTGTTAAGCGCTTGCTGTGTGCCAGGCACTGTACTAAGCGCCGGGGTAGATACAAAATAATCAGGTTGGACACAGTCCCTGTCCCATGTTGGAGCTCAGTCTCCCCGTTTTATCGATGAGGTAACTAAGGCACAGAGAAGGTCACGCAAAAGACAAGTTGCGGATATGGGATTAGAACCCAGGTCCTTCTAACGCCCAGGCTCTACCTACTAGACCACTCTGCCCACTTGATGCAGTGAAGTCATTGTACTCCTCTTGGGTGCAGATTAAAGAAGCGACCTGTTCCTCTGCCCAGAAGGAGGTTCCCTCTAATAATTCCGGTAGTTATTAAGCTCCGTTTGCCCAAATCTGAACCTAAGAACTGGGGGAGAGTCAAGACAGCCGGGTTGGACTGATTTCCTGTCCCTCATGGGGCTCGCGGTCTGGCGGGACAACAGGTATCGAATCTCCATTTTACAGATGAGGAAACTCAGGCCCAGAGAAGTGACTTGCCCAGGGTCACCCAGCAGACCGGTCGTAGAGGCGGGAATAGAATTCAGGTCCTCTGATTCCCGGGCGCGGGCTTTTTCCACTTCAGGTTGCGCTGCTTCCCGTGGGAGACTGAGAGAAAGACCCTTATGAGAAAAGTCGAAATCAAGGGTAGAGAAGTAGCACGGCCTAGTGGATAGAGCCTGGGCCTCACAGTCAGAACGACTTGGGTTCTAATCCCGGCGCTGCCTCTGTTCTCTGACGCTGGGCAAGCCCCTTCACTTCTCTGGACCTCAGTTCCTCACCTGTTAAATGGGGATAAGACCTGTGAACCCCACATGGGGCACAGGTTGCGTCCAACTTGATTAGCTCGTATCTAACCCGGTGCTTAGTACGGTGCCTGGCACAAATGAAGCATCTAACAGATACCACCCGTACACGGAAAAAAGTGTACAATTCACTAGATTTAGGTAAGAGTGCAGAGGCTAAGGATGAAGAGGGTCACAGGAGGCTTGTGGTTTATAGGGCAAAGGGTGCTGGGAAATGAACCAGCTCCCAGAGGCCTCTCTCCTGTTCACCTTGGCCGGACGCAGTGCACGTCCAGCAAAGAAGCAATGAAGAGATGGTCGCTCACTGCTCAAGGCCAATCTCCTCATCCCTGGGGCGTCAGTTCCTCGGAAGTGGGGGTGGGAGGGCCCTCTGGGGCCTCTGATGGACAGGGACCCACCCGAGGGACCCCAGAACGGGGTCGGCGGGACCCTCCAGCCGGCGGCAGCCCCCACGGCGCTTCACCGGTTGTCCTGTGTTTCGTTGCAGTGAAGTGCTCGCTGTGCAAGAGCGTCTCGGACACGTATGACCCCTACCTGGACGTGGCTCTGGAGATCAGGGTACGGGGCGGGGACACGGCTCGGGGAGGCTGGGGAGGAACATTTGGGACAGCTGTCTCTGGCAGTGGGTGCAGGGTCTTAGTGTGGTTGGACACAAACACACACACGTAGACACACCCTCTTCCCCTTCATACCTGTGTGGGGGTTTTTTTTTTCCCCCCATTAAATGATATTTGTTAAGGGCTTCTTATGTGCCAGGCACTGTACTAAGTGCTGGGGGAGATACGAGGTGTTCGGGTTGGACACAATCCCTGTCCCCTCGTGGGGCTCCCTGGCTTAATTCCCATTTTCCAGATGAAGTAACTGGGACACAGAGGAAGCGAAGCGACCCGCTCAAGGTCACACAGCAGACGGGTGGCAGAGCTGGGATTAGAACTCAGGCCCTTTGACACCATTAGATATCTTTGACGAATAGCTGCCTCTTGAAAGTCAAGGAGGGACCAGCCGGGATATAGTACAGCTATAAGGGAGCTCTCGGAATGAGAGGCGGAGGGGAGGGGTGGAGGGGAGCGACTATCTCGCCTCCCTGTCCTCCCCCGAGTTTCCCCGTCCTGTCACAAGCTCCCCATTAAGGCTGTTGCAGCCGAAACTTCCTCTTCCCTTCCCTGCAGCCCCCTCCCCTCTGTCATGTGATGGGCCTCTCTCTTTTTTTAAAGTGGGGAGCACCCAAGATGGAAGGGGTGACCCAATAAAACCCCAGCTTAAACCCAGCAATTTCTTTTTTTAATGGTATTTGTTAAAGCACTCGTTATGTCCCAGGCACTGTAGTAAGTGCTGGGGGTAGGTCCACGTTAATCAGGTTGGACGCAGTCCTTGTCCAACGTGGGGCTCACGGTCTTAATCCTCATTTTCCAGGTGAGGAAACTGAGGCACAGAAGGGTTGAGTGACCTCACACAGGCAAGTGACGGAGCTGCGATTAGAACCCGGGTCCCAGACCCGTGCTCTATACACTGGGCCTCGCCGCCTCTGTTAATTAAGCTTACCGAGCGGTGTTTATGAAGTGCGCAGTGGATAGGGAATCCCCGTTTTAGAGAGACGAGGAAACCGAGGCCCAGAGACGTGAGGCCTCACTTCTGAGGGGTGACACTTTAGGAAAGTGGCAGAGGCAGGATTAGAACCCAGGTCTCCCGACTCTCAGGCCCGGGCAGTTCCCGCTGGGCTACTCTGCTCTCCTCGGGGCTCCTTTTAAGAACTTCCACTGGGCCTTTTTTCAGCAAACGGCCAACATCGTGCGGGCCCTGGAGCTGTTTGTCAAACCGGACGTCCTGAGCGGAGAGAATGCGTACATGTGCGCCAAGTGAGTCGGGCCCCCGGTCCTCGTCGCGGGGCTCCCCGGTGCTCCCCACTCACCTCGCGTCTGCTTCGACTCCCGGAGCGGGCCCTCCTCTGCTCGCCGCTGCCGTCTTGTCTGCTGAGGGCTTCTTCCCTACCCCATCCCGGGTTTCCCATTTCGGGGGAGGGTATCTCTGTGCCATCTTCGGTTCTAATAGTAATAATAATTGTATTTGTTAAGTGCTTACTATGTTCCAAACACTATTGTAAGCCTTGGGCTGGATACAAGGTAATCAGGTCAGACACAATCCCTGTCCCACATGGGGTTTACAGTCTTAGTCGCCGTTTTCCGGGTGAGGTCACTGAGGCCCAGAGACGTGAAGTGACTGCTGGCCCGAGATCACACAGCAGACGCGTGGCAGAGCCGGGATTAGAACCCACGTCCTCTGACTTCCAGGCCCGGGCTCTGTCCACTGGGCCGTGCCGCTTCAGCGTTGCTCTGCGGCCATCGTCTTGAGCCCATCTTGAGCGGTCCCCCCCCCCGGGGCGGGTTTTCCCTACGAGGTGGGGGGGGTGAAAGCTCGCAATCCGTCAATCAGTTGATGCTACTTATTGAGCGCTTCCTGTGGGCGGAGCACTGTACCTAGCTCGGGAGAGGACAACGTAACCGAATGGGTCTGTTTGTTACGTTGTGCTCTCCCAGGCGCTTAATACAGTGCTTTGCACATAGTCCTCAGTAAATAGAATGAATGAACTGGTAGACGCACACCCTGTCCGCGAGGAGCTCACAGTCTAGAGGGGGAGATGGACATTAAAATATATTACGGATATGGCCAAGAGGGTTCTCCCAAGTGCTCAGAACAGCGCTCTGCACCCCGTAAGCACCCAGTAAATACAACTGACCGACCGACACCGCGTCGGAAGAGGTTGGCCAGCGTGTTTCGGTTCCCTGATGTTTGTCCAAGAACGTCTCCTCCCGCGGGTTAGGAGAACCTCAGAATGTCCTCATGACCCCTTCCTAGACCGGGCAGTTCCCCCGCTCCTTCCCGGTGGCGGCCTCTGCCCGCTCAGTGCCCGGCCGCTCTGCTGATCTTACGGTCCCCGGTCCTCTCCGCAGGTGCAAGAAAAAGGTGCCGGCCAGCAAGCGATTTTCCATCCACCGGGCCTCCAACGTCCTCACCCTGAGCCTCAAGCGCTTCGCCAACTTCTGCGGGGGCAAGATCACCAAGGTGCGGGGCGGCCGGGTGGGCCCGGGGTGGGCGCCGGGCTCGGCCCCCGGCAGTCCTCCCAGAAAGCTGACGTCGTTCTTCCCGGGGCTGTCTTGGCAGGACGTGGGCTATCCGGAATTCCTCAACATCCGGCCGTACATGTCTCAGAGCAGCGGGGACCCGGTGATGTACGGGCTCTACGCGGTCCTGGTCCACTCGGGCTACAGTTGCCACGCCGGGCACTATTACTGCTACGTCAAGGTGAGTCCGCCACCCCACCAGGTAGCAAAACGGGGGCCGGCTACGGTGGCGAGGGTGGTCTTTCCCCGTGCCATTCTCCCAGCGCGTCGGATTTGTCCGTGACGGCATTTGTCAAGCACTTGTTGTGTGTCCAGCACTGTTCTGAGCGCTGGGGTAGATCATCGGGTTGGACACGGTCCCTGTCCCACGTGCGACTCCCAGTCTCTATCCCCACTTTAGGGATGAGGGAGCTGAGGCCCAGAGGTGTGACTTGCCCAAGATCACACAAGACCTTCAGACTCCCTGACACTGGAATCTCTCCACTAGACCACACTGCTTTATTTTCACACCCATCTCTCTTCCCCTTTGGGGTGGCAGCTCCCTGCGGGCAGGCAAAGTGTCATTTCTCCGTTCCTTAGAGGTCAGGCACTTGGTACAGCACATTACACTGTGAACCCTTTATGGGACAGTGGACTGCCTCTAATTTGATTATCTTGTATCTGCCCCATTGCCTGGCACGGAACCAATTCCATAACAGAATTTATCTGTGGCTAGGGAATGTGTCTACAAGCCCTATTCCATTGTACTTTCCCAAATGTTTAGTCCAGCGCTCTGCACTAGGTAAGTGCTCAATATATATTACTGATTTTTTCCTGCACACACAGTAAGGGCTGAATGTATATTGATTTTTTTTTCTGCACACAAGTAAGCGCTCTCTATTACTGATTTTTTTCTGCACATAACGCTCAGTAGATATCGATTTTTTTTCTGCACAAAGAAGACAATAAATACCATGATTGATTGCTTTTCTTTTTTCTCCCCCATCCCTCTCTCAAAACTCCTCAGGCCAGTAACGGGCAGTGGTACCAGATGAACGACTCCTCCGTCCATTCTAGCAACATCAAAGTGGTCCTGAACCAGCAGGCTTACGTGCTGTTCTATCTCAGGTAAAGCTCGCTGCCCCGCCACCGTATCGTTTCCGTCCCCACGGTGACGTCCGCTCTGTGGTTGAGTGGCTGGTGCCCGGACCTGGGAGTCGAAAGGACCTGGCTTGTAATCCCAGCTCTGCCGCTTGTCTGCCGTGCGACGTGGGGCAAGTCACTTTACTTCTCTGGGCCTTGCTTCCCTCATCTGTAAAATGGGGATGAAGACTGTGAGCCCTTTGTGGGACCGGAACGGTGTCCGACCCAGTTACGTAGTGGCAGTTAGTAAGCGCTTAACAAGTACCACAGTTACAGTCATTATTATTAAAATGGGGATTGAGATTGTGAGCCCCATGTGGGACGGAGACCGTGTCCAACTCGAACAGCTTGTATCTACCTCAGCCCTTAGAACAGTGTTTGTCACATAGTAAACGCTTAACAGATACCATCTAAAAAAAATAAAAAACACCCGGGTGAGAAGTGCGTCCTTCGGGATTGGGGCTCACCAGTCTTCCCGGGAAGTTAGGTCTGATCCTGACTTCTTGCTTCCGGGGGCTTTCCAGGACCACCTGGGGCTGCCCAGATGGGCATCGTTGACCCAACTGGTCAGTGGGTGCTTGGGGTGGGGTGGATGAAACTTGCAGGTAGTGCCCCTCATTTCGGGGGTGGGGGGGTGCGGGAGGGGTTCCCCCTGTGTTAGAGGGCAGAGGGATGTAGCCTAATGGAAAGAGCCCGGGCCTGGAAGTCGGAGGATCTAAGTCTCTTTTTTTTTTTTAATTGATGCTATTTAAGTGCTCAATATGTGCCAGGCACTGTACTAAGCCCTGGAATAGGTAGGACCTAATCAAGTTGGACACGGTCCCTGTCCCCTGTGGGGCTTCACAGTCTTAATCCCTTTTTCGCAGATGAGGAAACGGAGACCCAAAAAGTGAAGCGACTCGCCCAAGGTCACACAGCGGACAAGTGGCAGAGCCGGGTTCTAATCCCGGCTTCGCCAACTCGCTGCTGTGTGGCCTTGGGCAGCTTTGCTTCATTTCTCTGGGCCTTAGATTCTTCATGTGGAAAATGGGGATTATCCTACTCCTAGTTAAACTGCACACCTCAAGTGGGACTGGGACTGCGTCTGACCAGACGATCTTGTAGCTATCCCAGCGTTCAGTATAGTGCTGAACATATAGCAGGCGCTTAACGAGTACCGTCATTATCTAGCACCACTTGGACATCTCTCTCTAAAAAGCCAGTACCTGACCCACGGCCTGCTTCCCTCCCCAGAATTCCAGGGTTCAAAAAGAGCCCCGAGGGCCCCATCTCCAAAGCCCCCCCGACCCCCGCCAACCGAACCAACAGCATCGGCCCGGACCACGTCAAGAAGATCATCAGCAACGGGGCTCTCTCGTCACCTCTGATCGGGAAGGTACGTCCTCCCGGCAGCCCTCACTCCTTCCTTGGGCGGTTAACTCTCCCGGGATGGGGCAGGAAGCCAGTCGGGCGACTTGCCTCCCTGGCAGACCAGTCTTTGGGGTCTCTCTGAAGCTTATTCTACCTCTCCTGGGCTCTCGGCCACGCTCAGTACAGTGCCCTGCACGTAGGGAGCGCTCAGCAGACGCTCCTGATGAATCGATTGGCCGGCCCACGCTTATCAGCCTACCTTACCCTTGGAATGGAGAGTGCGGAACAGCCTTTTCGACTTGGGAGGGGATTTTTGGGGTCCTGTCTCTGCTGCCTCAGTCAGTCAAGTGGTATTTATTGAGTCCTTACTGTGGGCAGAGCACTGTACTAAGCCCTTGGGCGAGTCCAGTGTGTCAGAGTCGGAAGATCCAGTCCCTGCCCGCAACGAGCTGACAATCTAGTCTCCCGAGTAGAGGCCGAGTAAATAATGGGAGGGAGAGTCAGTTCGTCAGTTGCATTTAGTGAGAGCTTACCATGTGCAGAGCCCTGTACTAAGCGCTTGGGAGAGGACAATATAACAACAGTAGAACAATAAACAGACACATTCCCAGCCATCTAGAGGAAGAGATTTTTGGGGGGTTTAGGGGAGGGATGGCTGCTGTTCAAGTAGAGTCGTTCATACCGTAGTACAAACGCAACGACGTCCTCAAACCACCTGAAAGTACAGTGTTCTGCACATAGTAAGCACTCGATTAAATACCATGCATTGTTTTGGACGGAACAAAGAATACTCCGAACTTCAGCCGTTTTGCCCCTTGCATTCCAGCTCGATCAGTCCATCGGTGGTATTTATTGAACGCTTCCTTTGTACAGACTCTGAGCGCCAGTTCTGCGCTCCCATTTGCCCCCCAGCAGCTCCCCAAGTTGGGCATTGGTGAAACTCTCCCCCTGCTCACGCAACGCTGGCCGATCCCCATTGTCCAAATGAGTCAGGAGCAAACGATGGGGAAAAGAGCCTGCCTAAAGGAGAGGGTGTAAGCGGGGGAGAGGGAAGGTTGAGGGAGAGTGTGTGTGCATGTATTCGGAGGGAAGACCCGTACGGGCCGGCTCCAAGCCCCCAGCTCAGGCCAACGCCCCTAATCGATGCTCTCCTCTCGGGTGTCCCTCAGCGGCAGGACGGCGGGCCCAGGAAGAAGCCCCAGGTGACGGAGGAGACAGGCGTGGTGGTGCCCAGGAGCAGCGTGACGGCGGGGCCCAGACCGCAGAACGGAACACCTCAGTCGAAGCTCCCGCCCCGGTGCCCGTCCCCGAAGCCGTCGGCGAAGCCCAGTCCCGCGAGCCCGGAAGAGCCGGGCAAGAAGGTCAAGAAGCCGGTCCCCCTGCAGCGGTTCCCCGCGGGCCCCAACGGCACGGGCGAGCCGTGTGGCAGTAAGCCTCAGAGCCGCCGGCCGGGGTCCTGGGAAGGCAGGGAAGCGGCCCCGGCCTCCTCTCCGCGGCTCCCGGAGGCGACCGCGGTCAACGGGCACGGCCCCAAGGGCGCCGGCGGCAGCGGCGGCGGCTCGGACCCCGACGGGGGAGATTCCAGCAGCTCCAGCCCCGAGCGCTCTTCCGGCAGCGACGCGGGGGCCCGGGGCCCGCCGACACCCAGGGGCGGAGCGGCCCGCTTCCGCCCGCCCCGGGAAACGGACCCCCCCCGCCGGCGAGCGGACCGAGGAACCGCCCGGGGGAGGGGACCCCAAGGGGGCCAAGTCGCCGTCTTCGCCGCCGACCAACACGGCGGCCGTCGAGCCCGCCAACGCCATGTCGCCTCCGCCGGCCAAGAAGCTGGCCCTCTCCGCCAGGAAGGTGGGTGCGCCTGGGCCGGGGGAGGGGTGTCTCTTCGCGGGGGTGCTGGGACGAGGTTTGGGGGTGAAGCTTAGGCCTAGTCTCTTCAGGAGCTTGAGGGCGGGAGGGAAGACCAGTGAATCAGGCCCCCCGATCGACTGAGGGGCCAGAGGCTCCGCTCCCTCGGCTCCGACTCCTCCTCCGCCTCTAGCCGGTGCTCGTAGAAGGGGCGGGGGGCTCTGGGCAGACACCGGACCCTAGGGCGGTTGGTGGTCAGCAGGGTAGTGGAGGGGTTCCAGGCTGATCCTCGAGCGGGAGGAAGGCGGAGGAGGCAAGTGCGGCAGGGCCGAGTTGTGAAGATGACGCTGTTGAAATTTCCTTCCTTTTTTTTTTTTTCCTTTTTCTTTCTAATCAAAACTACTTTTCTGATTCTTCTTCTTCTTCTTCTTCTTCTTTTCCTTCTACCATCCCCTGCCCATCACCACCTTCTTTGTGTCTGTCTCCCCTCCCTCTCTCTGGACTCCTTTTTTTTTAAAAAAAAAAAAAAATTCCTCTCATTCTTTTAATTTCATCTTGTTTTGATTTTTCTCCGCTCACGGAAACCTTTTTTAGACCACCAAGTTTTTATTTATGTCAATAACTACAGGCCAGCACCTTGCGGAGGGCGACCAGCAATGACCTCCGTCCACCTCCCCACCCATCCATCGCCGACCACACCTACCCCACGAAAACCACCCACCTTGTCTTCGCCTCTCCTTGGCCTGTCAGTAAAGCCAGGTAAGCGGGTGCCGAGCACTGAGGTGGGTTCAAGGTGACCAGGTTGGACACGGTCCCTGTCGCACGGGAGGCGGACGGAAGCCCCGTTTTACAGATGAGGAGACTGAGACCCAGAGAAGCGGAATGACTTGCCCAGGGTCACAGACGGGGAAATGGGAGGAGAACCCAGGCCATCCGACTCCCAGGCTTGGGCTTTTAACATTAATAATAATGATATTGTGCACTTACTTTGTGCCAAGCTCTGAATTAAGCAGTGGGGTGGATAGAGAATCATCAGGCCCCGCCTGGGGCTCGCAGTCTAGTAGAACTGTACATTGGGGTTAAGACCGTGAGCCCCAAATGGTTCAGTGATTGTGTCCGACCTGAGAAACTTGCATTGACCCCAGCTTTTTAGAACAATGGCTGTCACAGGGTAAGTGCTTTAACAAGTACCATAATTATTATTTATTATTAGGAGAGAGAGCAGGTTTTTAATTCCTGTTTCACAGGTGAGGTGACCGAGGCCCAGAGGAATGAAGCGGCTTGCTCTAGGTCCCACAGCAGACAGTTGGCAGGCGCTGAATTAGCACCCAGGTCCGGACTCTCTCCACTGGGCCGGGCCGCTTCCGGCGTCCCAGTCGGTTGCATTTATTGAGCACTGACTGGGTGCAGAGCCCTGCACCAAGTGTTTGGAAGAGGACAATATAACGGACACATCCCCTGTCCACAGTGAGCATTCGGTCTAGAGCGGGAACCACGGGCCACCAGCTTTTTCCACTGAGGGGACAAGCCTCCAAGAGTCTGTCAGCCCGAAAGTCGCCAACCTGGCCTGTGCAGCCATGGCGGGGGACTCGTGTCCCATCAGGGGGCAGCTGAGGATGCCAACCACCTCAGGGCCCTCCAGACTGTCAGCTCGTTGTGGGCAGGGAATGTGTCTGTTTACTCTCCCAAACACTTAGTACGGTGCCCTGCACACAGTAAGCGCTCAATAAATACAATTCAAGGAATGAATGAATGAATTCTGGCTCCTTAGCCCGAGCGGCCTAACGGAGAAGGCACCGGCCTCCTAAGCCAGGGGTCGTGGGTTCAAGTCTCATCTCGGGTGCTAAGGGGTTTTGTAGCTTAGTGGGTAGAGCATGGGCCTAGGAGTCAGAAGGACCTGGGGTCTAATCCTGATTCCACCTCGTGTCTGCTGTGTCACCTTAGCAAGTGCCCTAACTTCTCTGGGCCTCATCTGCGAAGCTCCCTTTATTCATCTCTCCTCCCAGCCCCGCGGTGCTTATGTATATATCTGTAATTTATTCATTTACATTAATGTTTGTCTCCCCCTTTCTAGACTGTAAGCTTGTCGAGGGCAGGGGATGTGTCTCTTTATTGTAGTGTACTCTCTCAAGTGATTAGTACAGTGCTTTGCACACAGTAAGCGCTCAGTAAATACAATTGAATGAATGTGTGAGCCCCGTGTGGGACAGGGACTTTGTCCAACCTGATTAACTTGTATCTACCCTAATGCTTAGAACAGTGCTTGGTACATAGTAATCGCTTAACAGGTATTATTAATAATAATAATCATGGTATTTAAGCGCTTTCTACGTGCCAGGCGCAATACCGAACGTTGGGGTGGATAAAAGCAAATCGGGTTGGAAACAGTCCCCGTCCCACGTGGGGCTCACGTTCTCGATTCCCACGTGGGCCTAAGGCCACCCAGCAGACAAGCGGTGGAGCCGGGATTAGAACCCAGTTCCTTCTGACTGCCAGGCCCAGTCTCTTTCCACTAAGCCATGCTGCATCTCACTTCTCTGGGCCTCAGTTTCCTCATCTATATAGTGGGGAATTCAGATCTTATTCTCCCTCCTCCTTAGACTGAGAGCCCCATGTGTGACGGGGCCCGCGTCCGACCCGATGATCTTTTATCTGCCCCCGCGTTTAGTGTGGCGCTTGGCACGTGGTAAGCGCTTAATGCCGTCATCGTCGATGCTTAGAAATTCTCGGTGGCCAGGCCCGGGACCCCGGAAGCCTCGTCGGCCTGCTTATCCCGGCTTCTCTCCGCAGGGCCGACTCCCCTCCCAAGTCATCCTTGAGTCTGCCTTCCAAGTTTACCTTCTGCAGCCCCCCCGCGCTCAAAGCCTCAACCCGGCCCTCCTGCTGCTCTCCTGCCTCCGCCCCCCAGCCTCAGGTCAACGGGGACCCAGGGTCCCCTCCCCCCCAGCGGCAGCAGGGAGCCAGCCCCGCCCCACCCAGCTTCTTGGGGAAGAAGAGGAACCGGCATTCCGGGGAGACCGAGTCCCAGAGCGGCCCGGAGGCGGAATCCTCTCCGGGAAACGGACAGGGCACGGAGCCCCGTCAGGGCAAGAAGAGGAGGAGGAGGAGGAGGCACGGGGAAGACGGGCACAGACGCCCGGCCGCCGGCCCGGAGTCCCTAGCGTGGGAGGACCGGGCAGGGAGAGGGGACGGGAGCCGAGGGGCCCGGCGGGAGGCCGAGCCGGAGTCCCGGGACGAGAATCAGGAGCCCGGCGGCAGCCAGGTGGGAGACAGGACGGACGCCCATCGCCACAGGAGGAGGAAGAAGAGGAAGGAGGAGGAGCAGGAGGAAGAGGAGGAGCAGGAGACGACGGACGAGGCCTCCCACCACCAAAGTAGAAAGAAGAAGAAGAAAAAGAAGAGGAAGCAAGAAGAACAGGAGGAAAGCGGTGACCCTAGCCAGCAGCCAAATTCGGACAGGTGAGGCTGAGAAGACACTACAAATACACAAACAGTACATACGCACACACAGTAATAATAACGATGGTACTTGTTAAGCGCTTACTGTGTGCCAAGCCCTGTACTAAGCACTGGTTTAAATGCAAGTTAATCAGGTTGGACACAGTCCCTTTCCCACAGGGAACTCACACTCTTAATCCCCATTTTACAGATGAGGTCACTGAGGCCCAGGGAAGTGTAGTGACTTGCCCGAGATCACACAGCAGACATGGGGCAGAGCCAGGAAGAGAACCCTAGTCCTTCGGATGGCCAGGCTTTATCCACTGACCACGCTGCTTCTCAAAACACACATACAAACATGCGTACACGTACACATCACCATCAGGGAGGAGCAGAGACGGTTGCGGATTCAGAAGCCGGGACTGGAGTTGACTGCCAGGTTTGGCCAAGCCAAAGCCTCGTTAGAACCACGGCCTCTCTCATGCCCCATTAGACCGTGGGATTCTTGGTTGCAGGGGACGGTGCCTCGCTTCTGATGTGCACCGCCTGAGCGCCCGGTACAGAGCCTGTCACCCCGGTACACACTCGGTGGCTCCCATCAATGGACTGTTAAGTTGGCTCTTCCCAACCAAGCTGCAGCCTGGGCCCATCTGTGATTTCCATCTGCGTGGGTGGCGGGGGGCGATTAATCCAGAGACCCTGGCCCGGTTTCTCCCCGTGCCACTCTTCCACACGATACAGGGTATTGGGCAGGCCGTTGCTTGCCCACGGATCGGGCCTGACGTCGCGTCGGAACCCTAACTCCGCTTCCCCTTGCTTCCCTTCAGCAGCTCGGTTCAGGCGGAGACCCCGGCGGAGGCCCCGAAGAAGAATAAGAAGAGAAAGCGAGATTCAGAGCAGGAAGCGGAGGAAAGCGAGCCGCGTCCGACACCCAGCGGTGCCCTCTGCGAGGATGGCGACCCGCTGGGGACTGCCGACGGCCTGCGGCCCAGAGTCAACGGGCTTGGTGGGTAGACGGCTGGGGGAAGAAGGGGGCGGGAGACGAGGCAGTCGAAGGCCCCGGTCCTCCCTGGCAAACCTAAGACTAGGTAGAGCCAGGCCCCAGTTGAATTTCAGCAGGCCCGGGCTGCTTGCACTGTACTGAGCGCTTGGGAAAGTCCAGTGTTCCCTGCCCACGAGGAGCTGACAGTCTAAATACCCCCAAGGCCTGAGACGGGTGTCTGCATTGCTCTGATTGCAGGGAAGGAGAAGGTCCCCCAGTCCCCCGCAGAGGAGCAGAACACATCCAGCGTGCTCCAGGAGCTGCTCAGGTATTCGTCCGACAGAGCCTACGGAAAACAAGGTACGGCTGCCCGCGACCGAGGGCAGAGAGCAGCGGTTATTCCGGCGTGGGCGTTGGAGGGTCGGGGGATGCTTCAGGAGAGCGGCGTCCTGGAGTCCCGGGAGAGGTGGGTGGTCGGGGGACAGAGGGTGAAGAAACTTAGGTGGAAAGAATTGCAGCTGTTAGAGGGCCTAGTTCCATTCGGTGAATTGAGGTGGGCAGGTGACTTGCCCAGGTCTTCATCCCCCCTCCCAGCCCCACAGCACCTAGATCCGACTCTGTCATTTATTCGTTTCTACTAACGTCTGTCTCCCCGTCTAGACTGTAGCTCACTGTGGGCAGGGAACGTGTCTATTGTTGTGCTCTCCCAAGCGCTTAGTCCAGTGCTCTGCACACAGTTAGCCCTCAGTGAATACGATTGAATGCACGAAACCGGTGCTGACCTGTGTTTCAGGACTTCTCGGGGTTGAGCCCCCTGAAGGTGAAGGCCTTGAAGAGGGCAGCGGCACGACCCACGTTCCCTGCCCTCAAAAAACTAATAGGAACTCAGAGGACCTGGGTTTTAATCCCTAGCTCCGCCGCATGTCTGCTGCTGTGTGACTTGGGGCTGGTCACTTTACTTCTCTGCGCCTCAGTTCCCTCAACTGTAAAATGGGGATTAAGAGTGGGAGCCCCACGTGGGACAGGGACTTTGTCCAACCTGATTAATTTGGATCCACCCCAACGTTCAGAACAGTGGTTGGCATATAGTAAGCACGTAACAAGCGCCATAATAGTTACTATATACTGCCCGTATAAAGTTGGGTCGCGTCAGAACGCAGGGGGAGGCCCGTCATAGCCCAGATGGGGCAGGCTGAGGGTCTCGCTTGCTTCCGCCTTGCAGTCCTGACCTGGAGCGGGGAGATCTCGGCCGTGAGTCAGGATGCCATCCAGGACAGCAGATTGGCTCGGAGTGAGATGGTGATTGACGACTGGGATGAGGAATTTGACCGGGGGAAGGTAAGAGGCCAGCCGGGAACAGGGGCCCGGTGAGGCGGGGGGGTGGAGAGGCTCGGGATTTTGTGCGGTTTTGGGTTTTTGTGTGTTTTGGGGCATGTTCCATGCCCGCAACGACCTGACAGGTGCCACCCCCACCCCCGGTCCGGCTTGAGGTTCCCAGCTTTGGAAAGATCTGCGTCAGAGAGGTTACAGAGCCCATC
This sequence comes from Ornithorhynchus anatinus, assembly GCF_004115215.2. Classification (NCBI taxonomy): domain Eukaryota; kingdom Metazoa; phylum Chordata; class Mammalia; order Monotremata; family Ornithorhynchidae; genus Ornithorhynchus; species Ornithorhynchus anatinus. The sequence continues at coordinate 2,143,484 of NW_024396743.1, read as the reverse complement.
CGTGCAGCTGGTGGGGGATTTAGTTGGCCATAATTGGTCAAGCGGTCAGTCACTCAAGGGTACTTCTTGACTCCCTGGGCTAAGCGCTTGGGAGAGTCCAGTGCAACAGAGTTGGTAGACATGAACCCTGCCCACAGGGAGGGCAACTAATCAACTCCCCCAAGCCTGGAACAGCCCCGCTCTTTCTTGAGATCTTTGACGTCTTGAGGGCCAGCTCGTCCTAGAGGAAAGGGCCCGGGCCCCGGAGTCGGAGGACCTGGGTTCTAATCCCGGCTCTGCCACTCGCCCGCCCTGACCTTGCGCGAGTCTCTTCACCTCTCCGGGCCTCGGTTCCCTCATCGGCAAAATGGCGATTCGGTCCCTGTTCTCCCTCCTACTTAGACTGTGAGCCCCACGTGGGACCTGATGAACTTGTCTCTACCCCAGCGCCTAGTACAGTACAATTAGAACCCAGGTCCTGACTCCCTGGCCCGGACGGTTGCCACTAAGTCACAAAACGCTTAGTTTGTGTCAAGCTCACATTGTGAGCCAGGGTCGAGCTGGGTTCTCATCCCGGCTCTGCCACTCGTCTTCTGTGTGACCGTGGCCAAAATCACTTCACCTCTCTGGGCCTCGGTTCCCTCATCTGTAAAAGGGGGAGTAAAACTGAAGCCAATGGGGGACAGGGACTGTGTCTCCTCTAGAATGTAAGCTCAGTGTGCGGGAAATATGTCTACTTATTGTTGTATTCTCCCAAGCGCTTAGTACAGTGCTCTGCACACAGTAGATACTCCCTACATATGATTGAATGAGTGAATGAACTTGATTAACCTGTATCTACCCCAGTGCTTAGTCCAGTGCCTGGCACATAGCAAACACTTAAACGCCAAAAAAACCCACCGTGATTCTTCTTCTTATTATTATAACATCAAATTCTGTGGTTCTCTAATTAGGTGAAAAAGTTCAGGAAGTTCAAGCCGGAGAAGAAGCGGAACTTCAACGCCTTCCAGAAGCTGCAGAGTCGTCGCAACTTTTGGTCCGCGACCCACCCGGCGAAGGCCAGCAGCCTCAGCTACCGGCGCTGACGCCACCGGGACCGGTGAGCGGAGAAATCCCCAGGGGGACCCACAGGGGAGACGGACACCCAGCGGCCTTCCGGGACTCCCCATTCGGGCTTTGTTCACCGCTTACTGTGTGCCAGGCACTGTACTAGGCGCTGGGGTGGATACAAGCAAATTGAGTTGGAAACAGCCCAGGCGGGGCTCACCGTCTCAATCGCCATTTTACAGATGAGGTCACTGAGGCCCAGGGAAGTGAAGTGACTTGCCCAAGGTCACACAGCAGACAAGAGGAGGAGCCGGGATTAGAACCCATGGCCTACTGGCTCCCTGGCTCGGGTCTCTGTCCACTACACCATGCTGCTTCTCCTAGCATCCATCTCCCCGCTGTAGACCAGAAGCTCCTTTTGTACAGGGACTGTGCATCGTACTCTCCCAAGCGTTTAGTACAACGCTAGATGAATAACACCGGGGTGTTTTGTTTTTAATGGTATTAAGTGCTTACTATGTGTCAAACGCTGTTCTAAGCACTGGGGTAGATAGGTGGTGTTGTGGCAAGTCACCTTGGGCAAGTCACTTCACTTCTCGGGCTCAGTTATCTCATCTGCACAATGGGGAATATGTCTCCGTTTTTAGCCCCAGGTGGGTCCTGACGAACTCAAATCTACCCCATCGCTTAGAACAGAGCTTGACACAAACTAAGCGTTTTGTGACTTAGTGGCAACCGTCCGGGCCGGGGAGTCAGGACCTGGGTTCTAATTCCGGCTCCACCACTTGTCTGTTTTGTCACCTTGGGCAAGTCATTTCTGTGCCTCCATGTCCTCATCTGTTAAATGGGGATTAAGACCGTGAGCCCTGTGTGGGACAGGGACTGTGTCCAACCTGATTATCTTGTGTCTGCCCCAGCGCTTAGTACAAGCACTTGGCACGTAAGCGCTTAACAAATACCACAATTAGTATTAGGTACTAAAATAATAGTAATGCAGGTCTAGGATGGGCAGAAACACATGCGAGAAACGGTAGGTGGGTTCGGCCGGCTCAGAGGCCCCGGAAATCACTCCAGGGTGGATTGAGAGTGAAATAGCGATGTGTGTGCCGTCCGTGACATGTGCCTCCTCTCTCGGGCTCCAGGAAGATCCCGCCGCTTCTTCTGGACTTGACCGCCCACCTGTCCCACCGGGAGGGGAGACCGTGGCCTGGGCCCCTGCCTCTCCCAGGCCCTCGCACTGTCCCGGTCCACTGTGGGAGGAAACTCTGAGCTGCTGTCATAGTCTGCCTCGTCTCCCCCGGGGCAGAGGTCCTTAAAAGCCCGGAAGCCCAAGCAGTGTCGTCCTCGTGATGTTGCCAAGAAAGACCGCGGCGAAGGTTGTGTTTCCGGAGAGGACGGGGGCGGGCGGGGTGGGTGGCACAGAGGGTCTCACCTTTGGTCCTGGGGTCGCCGGAGAGGCGCCATTTGGCGAGAGCGGGGTGGGTTTGATCAGAACCGGGGATTTTTATTAGTGTTTTGCCTCCCCGGGGGGTGATCCGAAGGAAATTAGGGGTCTGGGAAGAGGGGCAGCGGGGTTACCGCAGGACTGATGGCAAGGGGCCGGTGCGAGTCCCTCCCAGAATTTCCCTCGGGCCTACGGTGATCCCGAGCGGTTGGCTTTGGAGGCCTTCCACTCGGACGCCGTCCTGGCCCCAATCCGAGCTGGGTTAGGGGAGCCCGGGACACCTCGCCGTCTGGCACTATCGGGCCCACCCTGACCTCGGGCGGAAACGGGGCCGCAGCCGCGCGGCGGCATGAACGATGGAGGCCGTCCCGCCCCCCCCAGTTGGTGGCCCTGGGGCCAGGCGGGGCTCACCTCAGCGCAAGGAACCAGAACCTCAAGTCTCTCTCCTTTCCTGGTGACGCCCGCTTCCCTCTCGTCCTCCTCGGGAATCACGCTCGGAGCCGGGATTCACAGGTCATTCGGGGTCCCCGTCCCGTCTCCCCTTCCCGGGCTTCTTGCTCCAAGATTGTGTCCCCCCGCTTCTCCCGGCTGAGTTGGCTTCACCCTCCCCTCTGCCTTCCAAGTCCCCCGCCACCGCCGGATCGGAGGCGAAAGCCGGACACGGCGCGAACCTTGTCGGCAAAGGTTTGGTAGAAGGTGGCCAATCGCGGATGCTCCTGGCCCTGGGCAGGAGGGTTTCAGGGGTGGGCGAGGTCCCGCAGCGGCCATGGAGCGAAGATTGGCCACTGTCCCCGTGACTCGGTTGTCACCTTCCAGTGGAGGGTGGAGAAAACTCGGCCACATTTTGCTCGCCGCCCATCTCCCTGGCGCCCTTGGCTCCCCCCTCCGATTGTGCCCCAGCCTGGCGGTTGGGTCCCCTTAGTCTGAAACACCTTTCCACGTCTTCCGCTGACGTCCCTTCATCTGTTCCTCGCTCTCCGCCATCCTCCCGTCCGTCTCCCGCCCCTTCCAAGACACTTCCCCGACGGCATGACTCGTCCAAAGCGTTTTTACCATCGCCCATTTGCAAGCAAGCCCCTTCCTCCACCAAGCCGGTCGGGGCAGGGTCCTCCCCCGGAAATCAATTCATCCACCGTTAGATGACTGACATGTACATATACATATACATATATATATATATATAATATAAAACAATAAAGCTTTTATAATAGCGGTCGTCCAACTGGCATAGAATCTGGATTTTATTTAATTTTGAGGAAGTACGTTTTGGGGGATCTACGCTAGAAAGCTGGTGCTCAAAAAGGCTGCGGGTGCCTCTCCTCGGGCCATCTCTTTTTCAGCCTGGCGTCTGATTGAATAAGCTCCAGCCTTCTCGAGTTTTAACGGTCCCATAACCTCTCCGATGTGCATGTGGGATCGGCCGGGCCTCCTGTGTTTCGCATCGCCCTGCTCAGGGAGCACTGTAGCCCTTGGTGTTGCCGAGGTCGCGGTGGAATAAAAGAAACCAATGCGGGGAGTCCCGTGTGCTCGTTGGCTTTTTCCGGGGCATTGGGGAAGGGTCAATCAACCTCAGGTTTATTTGTATTCATGCACATCTCCCCTTCTAGAATCTAGATTATATGTTGCCAGATTGTACATTCCAAGCGCTTAGCACAGTGCTCTGCACATAGCGCTCGATAAATACTATTGAATGAATTAATCCTTTCTAGAGTCAAGGGTTCTAATCCCGGCTCCGCTACTCGTCTGCTGGGTGACCTGGGACAAGTCACTTCGCTGGGCCTCAGTTTCCTCATCTGCCAAATAGATTAAGATCGAGCGCCCTTTGGGACAGAGACTGTCCAACTCGATTACCTTGTATCTGCCGCAGCGTTTAACAGTGCCTGGCACAGAGTAAGTGCTTAACAATTAGAATTATTATAATACTATGCCGGGGGCATGGAACATGTCTGTCAATTCTAGTTTGTACTCTCCCAACCGCTTAGTACAGTGCTCTACATGCAGGAAGCATTCAATAAATACCATTGATGATGATGATGATGAAGATATAGACCAAGTCAGAAGGACCTGAATTCTAATCCTGCTCAGCCACTTCTCTGCTTTGTGATGTCAGGCTGTAGGCTCGTTGTGGGCAGGGAATGTGACGGTTTATTGCTACACGGTATTCTCTGAAGCGCTTAGTTCAGTGCTCTGCACACGCAGTAAGTCCTTAATACAAATGACTTCCTGGCTTGATTTCTCTGTGCCACAGTTACCTCGTCTGTAAAATGAAGATTAGGATTGTGAGCTCCATATGGGACGTGGACTGTGTCCAACCTGTTTAGCCTGTATTTTCCTAGTGCTTAAGACACTGCCTGGCACGTAGTAAAGTGTTTCACAAATACATTTTTAAAAAGTGAGGGGGCTTTTTTGGGTATGGTTTTTTTTTGCCGCGAGTGGAGAGAAATGGGAATGGTGGCTTTTTGAGAAGCGTAGAATGGGAAGCCGATGGTGTTTTTTTGAGGAGAGGTACGCAGAGCGATGGTTCGATTAGAAGCCCACTGATTAGTTGCCCTGCAGCTTCCTGTGGAAACGTATTCCATCTTCCGAGGGAAGATAGAATTCTTCCTGTTTGTTTCGACCTGACCCGCCTCCGAGCCTCAAACTTGAAGTCTTCTGAGGGAGGGGGTGAAGAGAGGGAGCAAATCAGGGCGATGCAGAAGGGAATGGGAGAAGAGGGAATGAGGCGTTAGTCGGGGAAGGCCTCTTGAAGGAGGTGTCCCCTCAATAAGGCTTTGAAGGAGGGGAGAATCGTTGGCAAATTCAGGGCGCAGGGGGTGGGGAGGAGGGTTTACTAGGCCACAGGCAGGACGTGGACTTCTGATCTGATTATATATTATCTACCCCTGCTGCCTGGCACGTAAGAAGCGCTTAACAAATACCACAATTATGATTGCATCAGCCGTTGGACCGGCAGGATTATCTCGTTTCTTTTTTAATCTTTGTCTTTTTTATTGATGGTATTGGTTAAACACTACGAGCGAGGGACTTTACTAAGCACCGTCCCCCCCTCTAGACTTGTAAACATATTGTGGGCAGGGAATATGTCTTTTTATTGTTATATCGTACTCTCCCAAGCGCTTATTCCATGCTCTGCCCACAGTAAGTGCTCAATAAATACAACTGACTCACTGGGGTAGAAACAAGTTAAACAGGTTGGCCCCAGGCCACTTCCCACATGGGGTCACAGTCATAATCCCCATTTTACAGGTAAAGGAACGGAGGCCCAGAAAAGTCAGGCGACTTGGCCAAGGCCACCCAGCAGACAGGTGGTGCGGTCGGAATTAGAACCCAGGTACCCTGACTCCCAGGCCCGGGATCTCCCCACTAGGCCACAGTGCGAGACGAGGCTCAGTGGAAAGAGCCCGGGCTTGGTAGTCAGAGGTCATGGGTTCGAATCCCTGCTCTGCCACTTATCAGCTGTGTGATTGTGGGCAAGTCACTTCACTTCTCTGTGCCTCAGTTCCCTCATCTGGAAAATGGGGATGAAGACTGAGCCTCACGTGGGACAACCTGATCACCCTGTATCTACCCCAGTGCTTAGAACAGTGCTCTGCACATAGGAAGCACTTTACAAATACCAACATTGTTATCATTAGTAATAAGCAGTGTGGCTCAGTGGAAAGAGCCTGAGCTTGGGAGTCAGAGGTCATGGGTTCGAATCCTGCCTCTGCCACTTGTCAGTGTGACTGTGGGCAAGTCACTTCACTTCTCTGGGCCTCAGTGACCTCATCTGGAAAATGGGGATGAAGACTGTGAGCCTCACGTGGGACAAGCCTGTATCTCCCCCAGCGCTTAGAACAGTGCTCTGCACATAGTAAGCACTTAAATACCACCACCATTATTATTATTCAGGGCTGGTGTGAGGGTGCTTTTGGACCGTGAGCCCCTTGTGAGCTGGGGTTGCCTCTATTTGTGGCTGAACTGTGCTTTCCAAGCGCTCAGCACGGTGCTCTGCCCACCGTGGGCGCTCAATAAGTAGGGCTGAGGGAGTGAAGCGATGACGTGTGCGGCGCGCGCGCTCAGCTGAGGCGGGTCGCGCGGCGGGGAGAGGAGGCGGGGGGGGGGGGGGAGGAGAAGGTGCGCATGCGCGTTGGGCGTCGGTCGAAGGCGGGTTCGCCGGGTGGGGAGAAACGGGGACTGCGCCTGCGCGCTCGGGGGGGTCGGGCGGGGGAGGAGGGAAGAGGCCGGCGCACGCGCGGTTGGGGGCGGAGCGGGGGGGGGCGGGTCCCTTCGGGTGGGCGGGGCGCGAGGCCGGCGCACGCGCACTCGGAGGTGTCCCTCAGGTGGACGGCATTCCAAGCGCTTAGTCCAGCGCTCAATAAATACTATTGAATGAGAAGCATCGTGGCTCGGTGGAAAGAGCCCGGGCATGGGAGTCAGAGGTCGTGGGTTCGAATCCCGCCTCGGCCACTCCAGGTGGGCGGGGCCCGAGGCTGGCGCATGCGCGGTCGGGGTGGGGGGGTGGTCCCCCTCCAGGTGGACGGGGCGCTCGGCCTGCGCAAGCGCGGTCGGGGCGGATCCTCCCGATGGGCGGGGGGGGGGGGGGGGGGCGGCCGGCGCACGCGCAGTCGGAGGGGACGGGGAGCGAGGCCCGCGCAGGCGCGGTCGGGGGGGAGGGGCGTGTCCCTCCAGGTGGGCGGGGTGCGAGACCCGCGCATGCGCGGCCCGGGGCGGGGAGGGAAGGGGAGGCGGGAGCGGGAGGCGGCGGAGGGAGAAGCCGCCGTCCTGTCAAGGCAACATGGAGGAAGAAGACAGCTACGGTCAGTGCCAGCCGCCCCAACGCCACGGGGACCGGGAGGAGGACGAGGAGGAGGAGGAAGAGAGGAGGAGGAGGAAGAGAGGAGGAGGAGGAGGAAGGGGGCTCCCTCCCCCCACCTCCCCCTTTCACACCTCCCTCCTTGAGGTCCTTCCCTCCCCCCTTAAGAATAACAATCATGTTGGTATTTGTGAAGCTCCTACTAGGTGCAAAGCCCTCTTCTAAGCGCTGGGGAGGATGCAGGGTGAACAGGTGGTCCCTCGTGGGGCTGCCAGTCTTCCTCCCCATTTGACAGATGAGGGGACTGAGGCCCAGAGAGTAATAACGATGATGGCGTTTGTGCTTGCTATGTGCAGAGCACTGTTCTAAGCGCTGGGGAGGATGCAGGGGGATCAGGTGGTCCCTCGTGGGGCTGCCAGTCTTCCTCCCCATTTGACAGATGAGGTCACCGAGGCCCAGAGAATAATAACGATGGCACTTGTTAAGCGCTTACTATGTGCAAAGCACTGTTCTGAGCGCTGGGAGATACAAGGTGATCAGGTGGTCCCTCGTGGGGCTCACAGTTTTAATCCCCATTTTAGAGAGGAGGGAACTGAGGCCCAGAGAAGTGAAGTGACTCGCCCACAGTCACACAGCTGACAAGTGGCAGAGTCGGGATTAGAACCCATGACCTCGGACTCCAGAGCCCCAGCTCTTTCCACTGAACCACGCTAATAATGTTGGTATTTGTTAAGCGCTTACTACGCGCAGAGCACTGTTCTAAGCGCTGGGGAGGATACAGGGTGATCGGGGGTCCCGTGTGGGGTTCACAGTCTTCATCCCCATTTTACAGATGAGGTCACTGAGGCCCAGTGAAGTGTCTTGCCTACTGTCACCCAGCTGACAAGTGGCAGGGCGGAATTTGAACCCACGACCTCTGACTCCCCAGCCCGGGCTCTTGCCACTGAACCCCGCTGCTTCCCTTCCTCTCCCCCAGCTGCCAGCTCAGTCAGTCGATGGTATTTACTGAGCGCCTCCTGACGATGTTGCCATTTGTTACGCTCTTGCTCTGTGCCAAGCACTGTTCTTAAGCGCTGGGGGAGAGACAAGGGTCATCAGGTGGTCCCCCGTGGGGCTCCCAGTCTGCATCCCCATTTTACAGATGAGGGAACTGAGACACAGAGAAATAAATGGTGGTATTTGTTAAGCGCTTACTATGTGCAAAGCACTTTTCTAAGCGCCGGGGGATACGAGGTGATCAGGTGGTCCCACGTGGAACTCACAGTTTTAATCCCCATTTTACAGAGGAGGGAACTGAGGCACAGAGAAGTGAAGTGACTTGCCCAAAGTCCCACAGCTGGCAAGCGGCAGAGCTGGGATTAGAACCCAAGACCTCTGACTCCTAAGCCCGGGCTCTTTCCACTGAGCCGCGCTGCTTCTCCTCTCTCTCCTTCTAAATAAATACATAAAAAGTGGGGTGATCAAGGGGAGCAGGTCAGGGTGACGGGGGAGGGGATGAAGGTTCAGTCAGGGAGGGCTTCTTGGAGGAGATGGGCCTAATAATAATAATGTTGGTATTTGTTAAGCACTTACTATGTGCAAAGCACTGTTCTAAGCGCTGGGAGGATACAAGGTGATCAGGTGGTCCCACGTGGGGCTCACAGTCTTCATCCCCATTTTATAGATGGGGTAACTGAGGCCCAGAGAATAATAATAATAATGTTGGTATTTGTTAAGCGCTCACTATGTGCCGAGCACTGTTCTAAGCGCCGGGGTAGACATAGGGGAATCGGGTCGTCCCACGTGGGGCTCACAGTCTTCATCCTCATTTTACAGATGAGGGAACTGAGGAGCAGAGAAGCGAAGTGACTCGCCCACAGTCACACAGCCGACAAGTGGCAGAGCTGGGATTCGAACTCATGAGCCCTGACTCCAAAGCCCGTGCTCTTTCCACTGAGCCACGCTGCTTCTCATAAAATAATAATAATGTTGGGATAAAAGTGAGGCCTAAAGTGAGGCTCGGGGAGGGGGGGAGGGGGAAGGGGAGATGGGTCCTCGTTGGGCTGGGTGGGGGGATTCCCTTCTCCTCCTCCCCCCTCCCCAGCAGTCATGGTCTTTTGGGGGACTCCCCCTCCCCACTTTGTCCTCTCCCCCGCCCACCTCCGTGTGTGTTTGGGTGGGTGACTGGGGCCTCCGGGGAAGGGTTAACCATCTGGGCCCCCCCCGCACCCCACCCCCCGAGGAGGATGACGGGGCCTCGTGGGCTGGGGAAGCCCCGGAAGGGTTAATCTGGCCGCCCCCCTTCCCACTTCCCCTCCCCCCGCGCGTGTGACGGCTCCCCGAGTCCCTGACGCCCCGAGGCTCTGACGCCCCGACATCCCGGCTTCCCGAGTCCCCGACACCCCAAATCTCCGGCTCCCCGACACCCCGCGTTCCCAGCTCCCCGGGTCCCTGGCTCCCCGAGTCCCTGACCCCCCCCCAAATCACCAACCCCCCAAATCCCTGACACCCCGAATCCCCAATCCCCCAAGTCCCCACTTGCACCTGTCCCTCGGCCCACCCCCTCCCGCCACCCAGGTAACCCCTCTGGGCTCCTCGCAGGGCGGGGATCTCCGGCACCCTGAGGCCCCCGGAAAAATGATGATAATATTAATAATGGTTCTTGTTAAGCGCTTACTGTGTGCCAAGCACTCTTCTAACAGCTGGGACGGATAACAGTTAATCAGGTTGGAATGGACCCAGTCCCTGTCCCCCGTTGGGGCGCCCGGTCTTCACCCCCGTTTTACAGATGAGGGAACCGAGGCCCGGAGAAGTGAAATGACTTGTCCACACAGCAGACACGTGAACTCCGGTCCTCGCGACTCCCAGGCCCCGGCTATATCCTCTAGGCCACGCCGCTTCCCGTTCAGTTCATTCAGTAGTATTTATTGAGCCCTTACTATGTGCGGAGCGCTGTACTGAGCGCTTGGAATGGACAAATGGGTAACGGAGACAGTCCCACTCTCCCCACCAATGGAAGAAGGGGTGTTGGGAATCTGGCCCCTGTCTTCCCGTCCCTCCCCGGGCCCAACGTGCCCCCCGACCCCGTTTGGGCCCAGCGGCCCCCGGATCCCTCTTGAGAAATGAGGTGCCGGCTGGACGTCTGTCTCCGCTTAAAAGCGCTTATCCGGAACCCGGAGCCCCCCGACACCCAAGCCGGTGGGAGGGGACGGGACCGCTGAACCCCATCGCCTTCCTCCTCGGCCCCCGAGCCGCAGTAGCGGCGGAGCGATGGAGGGGCGGCGTGGTTTGAGGCCCAGAGCCCTTCCCCCGTCCCGCCGGGAGACCTCGGGCCGGACCCCTCGCCCCCCCGGGCCTCGGTTTCCTCATCTGGCAGAGGCCCAGAGACCAAGCTCGTTACTTCATATCCACTTCGGCGCTTAGCACATAGTAAGCGCTTGGTCCACGCCGTCATTAGTCACGATAAGCAACGGTGAGAAGAATAATCGCATCCCATCCGCCGAGTCCAAGCCGGGTCACGGAGATTGGAGATGGTAAATTTCAAGGGGCGGTTTGGACGGGCGGGCGTCAATCTGAATTTCTCATCCTCGAAGGGAGTAACCCAAACCACTTCCTGGCGTAAAAACGGGTGTGTGGGTGATGCAGAGACTCACGGGGTAGACTCCAAGGGGTCGTCTCACCCTCTTGCCAACTCTCCGTTATTCGTGCCGGTCAATCAAGGGGATCTATTGAGCGTTTACCGGGGGCAGAGCACTGGACTGAGCGCTCGGGAGAGGATAATATCAGCAAGTTGGTAGATTCGGTCCCTCTCCGTGTTGACGGTGGAGGATTTCGACTGGGGATTATTTGGGGATGATATTATCTTGAGGATTCATGCCGTCTTCCCCTTCTCACCTCCCGAGCGGAAGGTTTTTCCCAGCACTGCTAGAAGCGTCCACCCCAGAGAGCTTGGTCTCTCTTTCCTCGCCGTGGAACTAAACAGTAGATCGGAGAGATTTTTCTCTTTCATTTTTTTTTTTTAATGGTATCTGTTAAGCTTTTACTATGAGCCAGGCACTCTGCTGAGCCCCGGGGTAGATAGAAACCTGTCAGATTGGACACAGTCCATGCCCCACGTGGGGCTCGCGGTCTTAATCCCCATTTTACGGCTGAGGGAACTGAGGCCCAGAGAGGTCAAGTGACTCGCCCAAGATCATACAGTGGCGGGGTCGGGATCGGAATCCGGGTCCCTGGACGCCCTTTTCCACTAGGCCAAGCAGGAAGTGGACAAAGGGTGAGCAGAAGTAGCCAGAAGACTTGGTCACCGCAAGGAGGTGTAATTTGGCTAGATAAAAAGGGAAAACCTTTTGATCTCAGGAGTGATAAGACCCAGGCCAAAAGTTGCAAAATCCCCACCGTGTTTTTTTATGGTGTGGTTTTTGTTTTGTTTTTTTTTTGTTCCGTCTTTAGCCGTCTTATCCCTGAATGGCATGAGGGCCACCCGACTGACTTTCGCTTTAGGTTCTTTCCACTGGGTGATAGGGTGAGCATTCACAAACTGGGTCATTTCCTTTGAGTAATGGAGAATTGTCTGTAATTACAGAGAACCTCCAACGGTGACCCGCAAGCCTACGGGGGGGGGGGGGGGGGGTCAGAGGGACAGTTTGGCATAATTATGCATTCATTCGGTTGTATTTATTGAGAAGCAGCGTGGCTCAGTGGAAAGAGCGCGGGCTTGGGAGTCGGAGGTCACGGGTTCTAATCCCCGCCCCACCGCTAGTCAGCCGTGTGACCTTAACTTCTCTGGGCCTCAGTTACCTCATCTGTCAAATGGGGATTAAAAAACTGTAAGCCCCATGTGGGACAACCTGATCACCTTGTATCCCCCAGCGCTTAGAACAGAGCTTTGCACATAGTAAGCGCTTAACAAATACCACAATTTATTTTACTGAGCGCTTACTGGGGGCAGAACACTGTACTAAGCACTTGGGAGAGTACACTGTACCATAGACGCATTCCCTTCCCGCACCGAGCTGCCATTCTAAAGGGGGAGGCAGACATGAAGAGAAATAAATAAATGGCCGATATGTTAAACAATTTACCAGCTGGCGAGGGTCTGGGAGTCTTTCCTGATGAATTAGGAATGATCCGAAACTCCCTCCCCTCTAGACTGGAAGCTTACTTTGGGCAGGGAACGTGTCTACCAACTCTGTTGTATCGTCCCCTCCCAAGCGTTTAGTTTGCAGTACGTGCTCGATACATCCCGCTTTTCTTTTTTATGGTGCGTAAGTGCTTACTATGCCCCAGACACTGTACTAAGCACTGGGGTGGATCCAAGCCAAGCAGGAGGGACCCAGTCCGTGTCCCACATGGGGCTCCCAGTCCTAATCCCCATTGCACAGATGAGGTAATTTATTTATTTCTATTCATATCTGTCTCCCCCTCGGCTGTAAGACCACTGTGGACGGGGAATCGGCCTGTTTACTCTTAGATCGTACTCTCCCAAGCTCTGCCCACAGTGAGCGCTCGATAAATACGACTGACTGACTGGCTGACGGGTCCAGAGAGGTAAAGTGACTTGCCCGAGGTCACCCAGAAGACAAGCGGCGGAATCGGGATTACAACCTAGGTCCTCTGCCTCCCAAGCCTCGACTCTTTCCACCTGGCCTTGGCGGATCATAAGCTCGTATCGGGCAGGGGACGTGACTGCTGATTCTGGTGGATCGGACTCTCCCAGGCGCTTAGTACAGTGCTCCCCACACAGTAAGCTCTCAATAGATGCCCCCGATCGATCGATGGATCGCTTCTGCGGCCGTGGGGCGGCGGGAGGGCGATTCAGGTCAGGCGGGAGGTGAACCAGGTGGGCCTCTCTAGAAGACGTGGGTCCTTGCGCCAGCCTCGTGCCACGGGTCAGACCCTGCTGGGGATCTGGGGCTCGTACCAAGCTGTCGGTCTTCGTGTTGCCCTGGCGGTCCCATCCGGGACAAAGTTTGCCGTCTGGCCGCCTCGTCTGTCACCGCGGGAAGTCCGAAACACGTCGTGGGGAGCCGATTTGGGGATGATCGTCGTTTCCACGCTCGATCTCGCATCTCCCTTTCGGGCTCGGGGTGGGAGGTTTGATTTCTTCACCAAATCCTAGTTGGCCTCTCCTGCTCTTGCTCAGACATAAACCCATCGGAGGGATGAGAAGCAGCCTTCTAACAGGTGGCCTGCCTCCAGTTCCCAAACAGTCATCGGAAAACGCCCCGGAGACTGAGCCCTGTCTACACAGTTGTCGGAAGTAGACGCTCTGCAGTAAATTAGAAGCAGAGAGCCATCGTAATTAAAGGTTTTACAGCCCTCTTTTCTCTGCTGGTCTGCTCCGTGACACTTTAGTACTTTCGTTTATATTCCTGCGCTCACTTTAAGGTCTGGCCACCTCTTTTCAGAGAAAGCCGTTTCATATTCTTCCGGAACGTAAAAACTCGGAGTACGTTAAGGAGGGGGGAGATGGAGCAGGGAAGAGAGTGACTGTCGTTTAAATTACTTTGTTCGATTAAAAAGAATCTTAAAAGGGGGGGATAAAAAATCCCTCTTGGCAGTCAACCTTCTGTAGTGGCCTTGTACAAAACTAATGATTATGCATGACTGAATTATAAAGCCTTCTCTAACAGAGACTTTGCTGTGGCCCATGAGACCCGGTCTAAGACAGGCTGGTGCCGAGGCCTCAACTCTGGCATAAAAATCATGATAATGGTACTCGGGAAGTGCTCACTCGGTGCCAAGCTCTGTTGGAAGCGCTGGGGTAAATACAAGTCAATCAGGAGGGACCCAATCCCCGTCCCACATGGGGCTCACATTCTTAATTCCCATTTCCCAGATGAGGTAACTGAAGCCCAGAGAAGTGAAGTGACTTGCCCAAGGTCACACAGCAGACATGTGGGGGAGCTGGGATTAGAACCCACAACCGTCTGACTCCCAGGCCCGTCCTCTAAGCGGTCGTGCTGCTTCTCCTGGGCGAGAGGACTCACCCAGTGGGTCAGCGGCAGAGGTGGGATTCGAACCCAGGTGTCTCCTCACCTCAGGCCCCGGGCTTTCTCCACTGGGCCGCGCTGCCCGCCCACCTCCGGAGGCTTCTGTTGGACTCGCGCGTCGGGACCCCGGAAAGTTCAAAATCCCAGATGTTGCCTACTTACGTCAAAGACCTATTGATGGGAAAGCTAAGGTCGGTTCCCTGTGCTTGCCCGTGGGCGTAGGTGGTATTTCTGGGCCGGGTCTGTTCTAGGTAATGTTTTTCGGATGAAAGGGGTGACTGCGGGACGTTGCTTTTATTATTTTTGTTGTTCGACGGGTAAAGGCTGCCAGAGTCGTGGCCGCCCCGTTTCTGGGGTCAACCGCGGCCCGGTTATTTATTTCTCTTCATGTCTGTCTCCCCCTCCGGACCGTAAACGCACTGCGGGCGGGAAATGTCTCTGTTCTGTTGTTCTTTTGGACTCTCCCAAGCGCTCAGTCCAGTGCTCAGCCCGCAGCGAGCGCTCACTCAATAGGATTGACCGACCTGTTTCTGGAGGAGCGAGGAGGCGCTCCCGTTGGCTTCAGGTCCGGCCAGCGGGTGGGAGCGGCCCGGCTCCCGGGATGAGAGAATGCCCGGCCCCGTTTGTTAGTCATTTTGCCTGGCACCTAGTAGACGCTTAGCCAATAGGCTTAAAAGATTTCTTAATTCTCATTGAAGACTGTCTCCACCTGGGGACCGGAAACTCTTTGCGGGCGAGGAGCGGGTCGTCCACTGTCCAGATGAGATACGACCGCGCTCCACCCACCCCCGGGGAGGGAAAGGATCGAGCTGAAAACCAGCCGCCTACCTAGCAACCCCCACCCCCAGACCGAGCCTCCTGATGTTTCCTTTAGTCTGTGAAAAGACACACACACACACACACACACACCCCCCGCACGCTCTCACCCTCTCACTCTCTCTCTCTCTCACCCCAGAACAAAAGAAAACCCTCACCGTGACTTAAACCAGCCCACCGGTCATAGAGGAGGGCGTCCCGGCGGTCATGGCGGGAGCCGTCGTTTAGTACAGTGCTCCGCACACCGTAAGCGCTTAGTAAATAGTCCCTCTACAACGTCCTAGCCTCCCTCCGAGCCCCCAGATTGTAAACCCGTTGTGGTCAGGGAGTGTGTCTGTTTATTGTTCTGTGGGACTCTCCCAAGCGCTTAGTACAGTGCTCTGCTCGGAGAGGCGGCGTGGCTCAGTGGAAAGAGCCCGGGGTTTGGAGTCAGGTCATGGGTTCGAATTCCGGCTCCGCCACTTGTCAGCTGTGTGACTGTGGGCGAGTCACTTCACGTCTCTGGGCCTCACTTACCTCATCTGTAAAATGGGGATGAAGACCGTGAGCCCCACGTGGGACAAACTGATTCCCCTGTGTCTACCCCAGCGCTTAGAACGGTGCTCCGCACATAGTAAGCGCTTAACAAATACCAACATTATTATTATTATTATTATTATTAATTCACTGAGAATGAATGGTGAGGCCCTGATCCTAAAGAGGGTTCTTATTTATTAGCTCAGTGGAAAAGAGCCCGGGCTTGGGAGTCAGAGGTCACGGGTTCGAATGCCGGCTCTGCCACTTGTCAGCTTTGTGACTGTGGGCGAGTCACTTCGCTTCTCCGGGCCTCAGTTCCCTCATCTGTAAAATGGGGATGAAGACTGTGAGCCCCACGTGGGACAACCTGATGACCCCGTATCTACCCCAGCGCTTAGAACAGTGCCGGGCCCATAGTAAGCGCTTAATAAATACCAACATTATTATTATATATTCACATTAAGGGCCGTCTCCTCCTCTGGAGCGTAAGCTCGCTGTGGGCGGGGAACGGGTCTGCTAAATCTGTTGAATTGGGCCCTCCCAGGCGCTCGGTCCAGTGCCGTGCACACGGTAAGCCCTCGGCAAATACGATCGACCGATGAATCCGTTTCACGTTTGTCCTCCCGGGCCCGGAGATCAAAGTTCGGTGACGGCGGGCAGTTGGAACACGGGGCTTTGTCGGGACTTGCCCGTTCTCCCCTCACCGTTCCCACACGGCTGCCTGGCTCTGGATCTCTCTCCGTCTCTGTCTCTCTCTCCCTCCCTCCTTCTCCCCCGTAGCCTAGTTTTACCAGCAGCAGTTGAGTCACCGAGGCGGGAGAGTCGAGAAATGAATCCCCACATCCTTTGAAACTCCTGCCGATAGCGTTTCTTTTTCGGTCTCGGTCAGGCCCTTCCGACCCCTTCAGGGTTTAGAGAGCGAGGTGGCCTTTTGTTTTTCTGTTTCTGGCAAAGAGAAAAGCGGCTCGGCGTCCCGACCTCGCCTGCCCTCCTGCTGCGAGACGGCGGGCACGGCCGGGGGGCGGCTCTGAGGGCGGGGGTCAAGGAGACCCCACCCCGCTCCTCCGCGAGCCTTCCTCCCCCACCTGCTGCCCGCTCCCCTGTCCGCTCCCAACACATTCCCACCGGAGGGACCTTCCGACGTCTGGGGTCGTCCGGGCCTCCCCCGGGGTCCGTCGTGCCTCACAATCGACGGTGGCGGTTCCTCTGTGTCAGTTGCGGGTGTGCGCCTAGGGGGTCGGTAACGTTTCGAGGGCAGTGGTTCCACTGGGCACGCGTGCGTGCGTGCGTGATGGTGTGGGCCACTTTGGGGGGGGAGTCACAGATGCTTCCAGAACAGTGGTCTGGTTCGTGGGTGCGAGAGAGAGAATGCGTGAGTATTGCGGGTGTGTCGGGGAGAGAGTGAGGGGTACAGCGGTAGCTTTGCAGGTCCCGTACGGTCTCCACCCCTCATTCCTGTTGCGGTGCTATTTATCGAGCCCCCACGAGGTGCGGCGGGCTCCGTCCCCATCCCTGTGGGGCACTTGGTGGTCAGCCCCTCGCCCCAACAGGTCCGGATCCGCCATTGATTTCTTTCTTTCAATAATAATGTTGGTATTTGTTAAGCCCTTCCTCTGTGCAGACACTGTTCTAAGCGCTGGGGTAGATACAGGCTCATCAGGTTGTCCCTCCTGAGGCTCACAGTCCCCATTTTACAGCTGAGGGAACTCAGGCATAGAGAAGTGAAGTGACTCGCCCACAGCCACCCAGCTGACGAGCGGCAGAGCTGGGATTCGAACCCATGACCCCTGCCTCCCAAGCTCTTTCCACTGAGCCACGCTGCTTCCCAACTCTCCTCTAGACCGGAAGCTCCTTGTGGGCAGAATTTCATTCATTCGATAGTATTCAGTGAGCGCTTACTGTGTGCGGAGCACTGTACTAAGCGCTTGGAATGGACAAATCGGGAACAGATAGAGACGGTCCCTGCCCATTGACGGGCTTACGGTCTAATCGGGGGAGACGGACAGACAAGAACGATAGCGATAAATAGAATCGAGGGGGATATAAATAGAATCGAGGGGGATATAAATAGAATCGAGGGGGATATAAATAGAATCCCCCAGGATTCGTCGCACGTTCAGAGCAACGATCGGGAAGCCCTTTGTCTTCGGAGGGCGGAGGATCGGGGTGCTCCGGGACCCGATGGATGGATCAGCGGTGTTTACTGAGCCCTTACCGTGTGCGGAGAGCTGTGCAAAGCGCTTGGGAGTTGGTAGACGCGTTCCCCGTCCACAAGGAGCTTGCAGTCTAGTACCTCCTATCCAATGGGTCCAGACTGGTTTCTGGAGATTTGGAGCAAGAGTCAAGGTATTGTTTTTTTCATGGTATTCGTTAAGCGCTTAGTGTGTGCCAGGCAAGGCATTAGGCGCTGGGTTAGATACAAGATAATCAGCTGGGTCACGGTTCAAGTCCCATTTTACATCTCCGTTTTACAGAGGAGGGAACTCAGGCACAGAGAAATGAAGCGACTTGCCCGTGGTCGCACAGCAGACGAGTTGCAGTGCCGTGATTAGAACCCGGATCCTCTGACTCTCGGTCTCGGTCACCTTCCACGAGGCAACGCCGCTACTCATTCTTTACGTTCTTGGGCTCCGAAATATAATAATAACGTTGGTATCTGTTGGTATTTGTTAGGCGCTTACTACGGGCAGAGCACCGTTCTAAGCGCTGGGGGAGATACGGGGCCATCGGGTTGTCCCCCGTGAGGCTCACGGTTAATCCCCATTTTCCAGATGAAGTCACTGAGGCCCAGAGAAGTGAAGTGACTCGCCCACAGTCACCCAGCTGACGAGTGGCAGAGCCGGGAGTCGAACCCGTGACCTCTGACTCCGAAGCCCGGGCTCTTTCCGCTGAGCCACGCTGAAAATACCACTCCCGACACCCTTAAATTTTTCCGGGCTGCTTCGGAGGACATTTCATATTGTCTCCCAAGCACTTAGTACAGTGCTCCAAACACCATTAAGCGCTCAATAAATACTCAAGATGTACTGACGGTAAACCACCGAGGTAGATACGAACCAATCGGGTTGGACACGTGGAGCTCGTGGTCTTAATCCCCAATTTACAGAAGTGGAGGCCCAGAGAAGTTAAATGACTTGCCCAAGGTCACAGAGCGGATGAGCGGCAGAGCCGGGATGAGAACCCAGATCCTTCTGACTCCCGGGACACCGCAGTGAAGGACGCTGCTTCGGAATTAGGGCGTGACCTTATCTAATAACGTCCTTCTCTAATGACCACCGTTTGCTTGATACCTGGATGGTTTGGTCCCGTCAGATGCATCACGAATTTATTTTTGCTAAACACGATTCATTCTGCCCGCTAAACGCCCCGGAGTTTCCCCGGCCGTGTCCAGGTCCGACGTCACTCTTCCGGCCTCGGCGTTTAGCCCTCGCCTCAGAACCGAGATTGGGATGTTCATTCAGTGGTATCTATTGAGCGCTTACAGCGTGCGCAGCACTGGACTAAGCGCTTGGGAGAGGACAACAGTAAACAGTCGCATTCCCCGCCCGCGATGAGCCGACAGCCCGTGTGCCCTGGGCAGAATGTGTCCGTCCTTCCCCTGCGTCATCCTCTGCCAAGCGCTTAGTCCAGTGCTCTGCACACAGTAAGCGCGCAGTACAGACGACGGCTCGATGGATGTCGTCAAAGCGCCGACGCTAAACAGATCCACGCTGCCCCCGACGACGCCGACCGCGTCGGGGGGAAACGGTCATTTCGAATGTCCTCTTCGCCGTTTGCGTCACCAGGCAGATGCTGGAGAAATGTTTGTCGTTTCTGATGTTCTGATGAAACTCCTCCCTCCCCCCCCCCCCCCCCCCCCCGGCCCCGGTTGTGGTTTGTGAACCGAGCGCTACAAAGCAAAAGCCGAAGTTTCCGAAGGCCTGGAAATTTTCAAAGTTGAACCCGCTTTTTACGCCCGTTTTTTTCTTCTGAAACGATCCCTCTCGGTTATAGTCCGTTACCCTCAAGTGTCCGGGTTCCTTGTCGTTGGATTTGCACTCTTTATCCACCCCTCCCTCAGCCCCACGGCACTTACGTAATCATCATCATAATAAGGTTGGTATTCGTTAACGTTGGTATTTATTAAGCGCTTACTAGGTGCCGAGCACTGTCCTGAGCGCCGGGGTAGACACGGGGGAAATCAGGTCGTCCCACGTGGGGCTCGCGGTCTTCATCCCCATTTTGCAGATGAGGTCACTGAGGCCCAGAGAAGTGAAGTGACTCGCCCACAGTCACACAGCTGACAAGTGGCAGAGCCGGGATTCGAACCCATGACCTCCGACTCCAAAGCCCGGGCTCTTTCCACTGAGCCACGTGAGCGCTTACTCTGTGCCGAGCACTGTTCTAAGCGCTGGGGGAGATACAGGGTAACCGGGTTGTCCCATGTACGCGTTCATTTTTGATTTGTTTATATTAATATCTGTCTCCCCCTCTAGACTCTGAGCTCCTTGTGGGCGGGGAACGTCTCTACGTCTCAACGTCTCATTCATTCATTCGGTCGTATTTATGGAGCGCTTGCGGTGTGCAGAGCTCTGTACTGAGCGCTTGGGAGAGGACAATATAACAAGAAAATAGACACATTCCCTGCTCAGAACCATCATACAGTCCAGAGGGGGACGTTCAGTCGTATTTATTGGCGCTTACGGTGTGCAGAGCTCTGTACTAAGCGCTTGGGAGAGCACAGTCTAACAAGAAAATAGACACATTCCCTGCTCAGAGCGAGCATACAGTCCAGAGGGGGACGTTCATTCATTCGGTTGTATTTATTGAGCGCTTGCGGTGTGCAGAGCTCTGTACTGAGCGCTTGGGAGAGTACAGTATAACAAGAAAATAGACACATTCCCTGCTCAGAACCAGCATACAGTCCAGAGGGGGACGTTCAGTCGTATTTATTGGCGCTTACGGTGTGCAGAGCTCTGTACTAAGCGCTTGGGAGAGCACAGTCTAACAAGAAAATAGACACATTCCCTGCTCAGAGCGAGCATACAGTCTAGAGGGGGACGTTCATTCGGTTGTATTTATTGAGCGCTTACGGTGTGCAGAGCTCTGTACTGAGCGCTTGGGAGAGTACAATCTAACAAGAAAATAGACACATTCCCTGCTCAGAGCGAGCATACAGTCTAGAGGGGGACGTTCACTCATTCGGTTGTATTTATTGAGCGCTTGCGGTGTGGAGAGCTCTGTACTGAGCGCTTGGGAGAGTACAATCTAACAAGAAAATAGACACATTCCCTGCTCAGAAACAGCATACAGTCCAGAGGGGGACGTTCATTCGTTCAGTCGTATTGCGTGCAGAGCTCTGTACTAAGCGCTTGGAAAGTACAATTCAGCAGCAAATAGAGACAATCCCTGCCCAACAACGGGCTCACAGTCTAGAAACGGAAGTGTTGAGGGGTGGGAGGAGGGATGAATAAGGAAAACAGGGAAGCGGTATCGCCCAGTGGGTAGAGCAGGGGCCTGGGGGTCAGAGTGACCCGGTTTCTAACCCCCGCCCTGCCCCTTATCTGCTGTGTGACCTTGGGCAACTCACTTCACTTCTCTGGGCCCCGGTTCCCTCCTCTGTAAAGCCTGGGAGCCCCACCTGCTCCCATTTACCCCAGCGCTTGGTTCAAAAAAGAATAATTTTGGTATTTGTTAAGCGCTCACTAGGTGCCAAGCACTGTTCTAAGCGCTGGGTAGATACAAGGTAATGAGGTCGTCCCATACAGTGTAGGGCACGTAGTAAGCACTTAAATACCGGGGAAAAAAAAAAAATCCAAGTGGATTCGTCTACTGTCGGTAGAGAAGGTTGCGTCGGCTTCTGGGAGCCAAGGCCTTCCGCATCTTAGGTCGGTCAATCAGTGGTGTTGTTTGAGCGCTCACGGTGTTCGGAGCTCTGTGCTAAACGCCGGAGAAAACCCAATACGAAACGTCCTCCAGAGGGTGTTTAAGGGTGTTGGGAGTGACATTTTCAAAGTTTCCAGGTCCTCTCTGCTTATATTTTGGAGCCCAAGAACGTAAAGAATGAGAATGATGACAACGTTGGCATTGGTTAAGCGCTTACTACGTGCAAAGCACTGTTCTGAGCGCCGGGGAGGATACAAGGTAATCGGGTTATCCCCCGTGGGGCTCACAGTCTTCATCCCCAGTTTACGGATGAGGAAACTGAGGCACAGAGAAGTTAAGTGACTTGCCTCAGCGCGGTCTCGTGGAAAAAAAACCCGGGGCTGGGAGTCGGAGGACCTGAGTTCTAACTCCGGCTCCGCCAGTCCCGTGCCGGACGACCCCGGGCGAGTCATTTCGCATCTCTGGGCCTCAGTTCCCTCATCTGTCAAAAATGGGGGTGAAGACTATGGGCCCCATATGTGGGACGGGGACTGCGTCCAACCCGATCATCTTGGATCCAACCCCAGCGTTTAGTAAGTGCCTGGCACGTAGGAAGCGCTTATCAAGTACTATTTAAAAACCCAAAAACAAAGTTCGTGTGGGAACCTAAGGTTTTTAGGGTTCAAACTGTGGTTAACGCGTCGATCGATTGATAACCCAGCACCCTGGGAACAGGTTCTTCCGTGCTTGATTCTTTGAAACAACAGCAGCTGCGGTTTCATAAAGTCCAGCAGCCATCCTATCTGTGGTATTTATGGAGTGTTTACTAGGTGCAGAGCACTGTACTAAGCACCGGGGAGAGGACACTATAACAGAGTTGGTAGACACTTTCCCTGCCCACAGCGAGCTAAAGTCTGGTGGGGGAGACGGACATTAATTCACGGCACTTGAGCGCTTATTGTGTGAGGAACACTGTACTGAGCTCCCGGGAGAGTGCGCTGCATATATCGATTCAGTCAGTCGTATTTATTGAGCGCTCACCGTGTGCAAAGCACTGTACTAAGCGTTCGGGAGAGCACAGTACAACATCAGGCACATTCCCGGCCCACAGTGAGCTTACAGTCTGGGAGGGGGAACATATAGTAAGTGCTTAACAAATGCTATTATTATTATTATTATTATTATTATTATTACACTATAACAGAGTTGGTACACACATTCCCTGCCCCCAGAAGAGATTGCAGTCTAGAGTGGGGAGACAGACATTAATATAAATGTAATAATTATATAGAGAGAAGCAGTGTGGCTTAGTGAAAAGAGCACGGGCTTGGGAGTCAGAGGTCATGGGTTCTAATCCCACTCCACCACTTGTCTGCTGGGTGACCTTAGGCAAGTCACTTCACTTCTCTGTGCCTCAGTTATCTCGTCTGTAAAAATGGGGATTGAAAAGAAATGTGAGCCCCAGGTGGGACGATCTGATTACCCCGTATCTGCCCCAGCGCTTAGAACAGTGCTCTGCACATCATAAATTGCATAATAATTATTATTATAAATAAGAAAATTACGGTCATGGACAAAAGTGCAAATCCAGTATAGCTCTTACTGTGTGCAGAGCACTGCGCTAAACATTTTTTTAAAAGTGCTCTTTGTTTAGCGCTTACTCTGTGCCAGGCACTGTACCGAGCGCTGGGATAGATGTCAGCTGTGTGACTTTGGGCAAGTCACTTAACATCTCGGTGCCTCAGTTCCCTCATCTGTAAAATGGGGATTAAGACCGTGAGCCCCACGGGGGACAACCTGATTCCCCTGTGTCTCCCCCAGCGCTTAGAACAGTGGTCGGCACATAGTAAGCGCTGAACAAATACCAACATGATTATTACCAAATAATCAGGCTGGACGCAGTCCAGATCCCCGTTTTAGAAGATGAGGTGACCTCAGCCCAGGGAAGTGAAGCGACTTGCCCCAGGTCTCACAGCAGACACGTGGCGGAGCCAGGATTAGAACCCACTTCCTCTGACTGCCAGGCCCGGGCTCTTTCCACTAGGCCATGCCGCTTTTCATAGGACAGTGCCGGGCGCATAGGAAGAAGGGAGGCAGTGCGGCCTAGTGCGTAGAACCCGGGCCTGGGAGTCAGAGGACCTGGATTTTAATCGCGGCTCCGCCGCTCAACCGCTTTGGGACCTTGCCAGTTAATTAGTCGTATTTAATAATAATAATGTTGGTATTTGTTAAGCGCTTACTATGTGCAGAGCACTGTTCTAAGCGCCGGGGTAGATACAGGGCCATCAGGTTGTCCCGCGTGAGGCTCACGGTTAATCCCCATTTTCCAGATGAGGTAACTGAGGCCCAGAGAAGTGAAGTGACTCGCCCACGGTCACACAGCCGACGAGTGGCGGAGCCGGGAATCGAACCCATGACCTCAGGCTCCGAAGCCCGGGCTCTTTCCACTGAGCCACGCTGTATTTATTGAGTGCTCACTGGTGCGGAGCACTGTACTAAGCGCCTGGGAGAGTCCGGTGTGACGGAAGAAGTCCCAGCCCACAACTTGCTGACGGTGTAGAAGAGGGGAGACAGACGTTACTAGAAATAAATAAATGACGGCTATGGACGTAAGCGCTGTGGGGCTGGGAGGGGGGATGAATGAGCGGAGCAAGTCAGGGCGACGCAGCAGGGAGTGGAAGAAGAGGAAATAATAATAATGTTGGTATTTTCTAAGCGCTTACTATGTGCAGAGCACTGTTCTGAGCGCCGGGGGAGGTCCAGGGTCGTCGGGTGGTCCCACGTGAGGCTCACGGTCTTCATCCCCATTTTCCAGATGAAGGAACCGAGGCCCAGAGAAGTGAAGTGACTTGCCCGCGGTCACACAGCTGACAAGTGGATTCAAACCCATGACCCCGGACGCCCAAGCCCGGGCTCTTGCCACTGAGCCCCGCCGCTTCTCCAGAAGGAGGGTGCCGTCAGGGAAGGCCTCTCGGAGGAGGCGGGCCTTCAGTCAGGCTTCGAAGTGGGGGGAGAGGGCGAGGAGGGAGGCCGGGTGTTCCAGGCCAGAGGCAGGACGTGGGCGAGCTGGGCAGGTCGCTTCACTTCTCTGGGTCTCCGTCCCCTCTTCCGCAAAATGGGGATTTCATCCCGTGGCTCAGTGGGAAGGACGCGGGCTGGGGAGCCGGAGGACGTGGGTTCTAATTCCGGCTCCGCCGCTTGTCTGCTGTGTGACCTTGGGTAAGCCACTTCACTTCTCTGTGCCTCAGTGACCTCATCTGTAAAATGGGGGTGAAGACTGTGAGCCCCACACGTGGGACCGGCTGATGACCTTGTAATGGTGATAATAATAATGTCGGTATTTGTTAAGCGCTTACTACGTGCAGAGCACTGTTCTAAGCGCTGGGGGTCGTCAGGTCGCCCCACGTGGGGCTCACGGTCTTCATCCCCATTTTACAGATGAGGTCTCCGAGGCCCAGAGAAGTGAAGCGACTTGCCCACAGTCACACAGCTGACAAGTGGCGCAGCCGGGATTCGAACCCACGTAGTCAGCGCTTAACAAATACCGTAATCATGATTATATTGTGTCCCTGTTCTTCCTCCTCCTTAGAGAGGGGAACCCAAGAGGGACCTGACGATCTCGTCTCTACCCCAGCGTTTGGTCCAGTGCCGATTTGTCCATTCCAAGCGCTTAGTACGGTGCTCGGCACATAGTCAGCGTGAGAAGCGGCGTGGCTCAGTGGACAGAGCGAGGGCTTGGGAGTCAGAGGTCACGGGTTCGAATCCAGGCTCCGCCACTTGTCAGCCGGGTGACTGTGGGCAAGTCGCTTCACTTCTCTGGGCCTCAGTTACCTCATCTGTAAAATGGGGATGAAGACCCTGAGCCCCACGTGGGGCGACCTGATGGACCCCCAGCGCTTAGAACAGTGCTCTGCACATAGTAAGCGCTTACCAAATACCGACATTATTAATAAATACTATTGAACGAATAAATGAATGAACATAGTGAAGGCTTAAGGCGTGCCACGGCGATTATTATTATTACCTTTATTATTAGCCCAAACCTCCAATCCCTGCCCAGGAGTTTCTGATAACCAACAGTAGAGCTCAAGGGAGGGGCGTCTGCTACCTACAACCCTTGTGTGTAGTAGATGCCCCTCCCTTGAGCTACTGATGACGCTCCTTTTCCCCTGTGACCTTTGATCTTGCCCATCACCCACTTCACAGCTCTGCGATAAAGACCCTAATTTACTACCTCCTCCTAGGGAAGGCTAAGGAGAGGGGAATCTCGATAAGAGGCAGATAGAGAGAAAATAATGTTATCTCCGCCTCCTGTTATCAGAAATTCAATTTGCCTTGCAAAGTTTGGTCTTTTCAAAGGCCCAGCCCCCCTTTCTGAGGGAATCGGCTCTTCGGAGCAGTTGCAACTATCTTAGCAATTAGGGGTATTTATTGAGACCTTAAAGCACTTGGGAAAGTGCAATATAAAAGAGGTGGTGGACAGTTTCCCTACCTACAACAAGCTTAAAGTCTAGAAAGCAAATAATGATTCAATCACTTGTATTTATTGAGCGCTTAATGTATTCTTAGTAGTAGTATTATCGCCTCTCTTTAACTTCCTTAGCCGCAGAGAGCAGCGTGGCCTAGTGGAAAGAGCCCCGTCCTGGGAGTCAGCGGACCTGGGTTCTAATCACTGCCCCACCACGCGTCTGCCGTGTGGCCTCGGGCAAGTTATTTCACTTCTCCGTGCCTCAGTTCCCCCCATCTGAAAAGGAGGAGTAAGACTGTGAGCCATACGTGGGACAGGAATTGTATCCGACTTGATTATGTTGCCCCTACCCCAGTGCTTAATGCAGTGCCTGGCACATAGTAAGCGCTTAACGCAGACCTTTTTTTTTCTTTAGAGCTCACAGTCTAGAAGGGAGAGAACCATGAACCCAGAGTGTCTTTAGGGTGGTGAAATCTGTCCAACTTGTTACCCGCTAACATAGAAACAGTGTTTAAGTTCTGGCTAACTATTACAGGCATAAAAAAAAGTATTCTCGGGAAAGAATACTTCCTCAGAGTCCTGGCTTGAAAACTTCCCCCACCTGCCTGCCTGCTCTCCTCCCCCCTCCCCACCCCCACAGTATGCATACATTCATTTAATCGTATTTATTGAGCGCTTACTGTTTGCAGAGCACAGTACTAAGTGCTTGGGAGAGTACAATACAAAAACAAACAGATATATTCCTTGCCCACGACGAGCTTACCTTGACGTACATTTCTTCATATCCGGTTGCTTCCTCTCTCCCTGTAATTCATTTGTCAGTCAGTGGTATTTACTGAGCACTTCCTGAGTGCGGAGCACTGTACGAAGCGCTCGGGAGAATCCGATCCAACAACGGGGACATTCCCCGCTCTCCCCCGCTAGGTCGTAAGCTCGGGATAGTGTCTTCTTGCTCGACTGTTCTCTCCCTAGCATTTAGCACAGCGCCCTGCCCGCAGAAGGGGCACAGTAATAATAATAATTATAATGTTGGTATTTGTTATGCGCTTACTATGTGCAGAGCACTGTTCTAAGCGCTGGGGCGGATGCAGGGTAATCAGGTTGCCCCACCTGAGGCTCACAGTTAATCCCCATTTTACAGATGAGGTCACTGAGGCACAGAGAAGGTAAGTGCCTAGCCCACAGTCACACAGCTAAGTGGCAGAGCCGGGAGTCGAACCCATGACCTCTGACTCCGAAGCCCGGGCTCTTTCCACTGAGCCGCTATCGATTGATTGGTTTTGGGTTTTGATTTGGGGGGGGCTTCTGGTTCAGGTAGGAATTGCCTGGGGGCAAGCAGGTGGTTTGCTGACGGGTAATAGTAATGATAAACGGCGATAATGCGGCATTTCAACCTTTACTGTGGGCCAGGCACTGTGGTCGATACTTGACATTCGGATCAGACACGGGCCCTATCCCACATGGGGCTCCCGGTCTTTTATTTTTTTTTTATGGTATTTGTTAAGCGCTTATTATGTGCCAGGCACTGGACTGAGCACTAGGAGAGATGCAAACCGATCAGGTTGGACACGGTCCCTCTCCCGCACAGGGCTCCGAATCTTAATACCCACTTTACAGATGAGGTGACGGAGGCCCAGAGACGTGAAGTGACTTGCCCAAGATCCCACAGCGCACAAGCGGTGGAGCCGGGATTAGAACCCAGGTCCCCCCGTCTCCCAGGCCCGGGCTGTAGCCACCAGGCCACGCTGCTTCTCCAGTCTTCAGCGGGGGAGCGAGAGCTCTCTGTGCCTCAGTGACCTCATCTGTAAAATGGGGATTAAGACCGTGAGCCCCACGTGGGACGACCTGATTCCCCTGCGTCTACCCCAGCGCTTAGAACAGTGCTCTGCACATAGTGAGCGCTTAGCAAATCCCAACATTATTATTATTATTATTTCTCCCCCCTGCCCAGAAACAATTTTTAAAACACAGGATCGGCGCGCAATAAATATGATTGATTAAGAAAGGGGGCCTCCCCCCCCAAACTGGGGGGCAGAAGCCTAAAAAAGGGGGCTGCCTGAAAGACCCGGCCAGTGGGAGAGGCTTATTTGTGGAAGATTAAGAAAAGCAACCCCAAGCCAGTTCGCGTTGCAAAACGGAGAGCGAGCCCTTTGAAAAACAGTTCGAACTTCCTCCGCACGATGTTATTTCCTCTTGCCTTCCGTCCCTCCGGTACCGGGGTTGAGATTGGCCGCTCCGGCTCCCGCCTACTTCCTTCCCCTCCTCCCCACCCCCTCACCAGCCCTGGCTACCCACCCCAGGGTGGCAGAGAATTGCCCCCTACCCCCGGTCTACACTCTTCCCCAGGCTAAGCAGTGCGTCACTCGTGGCGGGGGACAGAAAGGGGTCCCGGGAGAGGGAAGCGGAGGGGCCCCGGCCACTCTGACTCAGGATTTGGGAAGTGAAATTGCGGGTGGGGGAACATTTTTGTGAGGCATGATTGCCCAAGAAGATCTTGAGATGGAGAGCGTTTTCAGCTCTCCGCAGTTTCCCTCCCTTTAGGAAATTCCCCCCAGGCCCCGAAAGCTTCTGGGTAAAACTCATAGGGGGGCGTAGGTTTTATTATTAATAATAATAATCGTCATTGTGGTGTTTGTTAAGCACCTGCTAGGTGCCAGGCACTGTTCTAAGGGCTGGTTAATCATAATAATAATGTTGGTATCTGTTAAGCGCTCAGTATGGGCAGAGCACTGTTCTAAGCGCTGGGGTAGACACAGGGGAATCAGCTTGTCCCACGTGGGGCTCACGGTCTTCATCCCCATTTTACAGATGAGGTAGCTGAGGCACGGAGAAGTGAAGCGACTCGCCCGCCGTCACACAGCTGAGAAGTGGCAGAGCAGGGATTCGAACCCATGACCTCTGACCGCGAAGCCCGGGCCCTTTTCCACCGAGCCACGTCGGTTAATCGAGTTGGACACAGTCCCTGTTCCACAGAAGGCTCCCAGTCGTTATGCCCGGTGTACAGATGAAGGAACTGAGGCCTGGAGCGGGGAAATGACCTGCCCAAGGTCCACACAGCCGGCAAGTGATGGAGCGGGGATTAGAACCCGGGTCCTTCTGACTCCCAGGCTCGGGCTCCAGCTTCAGGGGCCCCCTGGTAGACGAACTGTCCTGTTCCCATCCAAACATTCTCAATTTTATTCGTAATAACGATAATGGTACTTTTAAGCACGTACTCTGGGCCGAGCCCTGTGCCAAACCCTGGAGCAGATCCCAGGTCATCAGCTGAGACGCAGTCTCCGTCTCCAAGGTCCGAGTAGGAGGGAGAACAAGCTTCCTAACCCCGTTTGGCAGATGAGGAAACTGAGGTCCAGAGAAGCGAGGCGACCTGCCGGTGCGGGAGCCGGGATTAGAACCCGGGCCCCCGCCACTCTCAGGCCCGGGCTCCCTCCGCTGGGCTACGCCACTTCCTGCGCGTTCGTCGTTGAGTTGTTTCGGAGAAGCAGCGCGGCTCAGTGGAAAGAGCCCGGCCTTCGGAGTCAGAGGTCACGGGTTCGACTCCCAGCTCTGCCACTCGTCAGCCGGGTGACTGTGGGCGAGTCACTTCACTTCTCTGCGCCTCAGTTCCCTCCTCTGGAAAATGGGGATTAACCGTGAGCCTCACGCGGGACAGCCCGATGAGCCCGTGTCTCCCCCGGCGCTCAGAACAGTGCTCTGCGCATAGTAAGCGCTTAACGAATACCAACCTTATTATCCAGTCAGCCGACGTTAACACAGCCACACGCCGAACTTTTGGGTAGCCAGTATTTCTAGAGAGAAAATCTGGGTGAAATGGAACCGCTTCCCTGTCGATCGCTCGGTCGTATTTATGGAGCGCCGACCGTGTGCTGAGTACTGTACTGAGCGCTTGGGAGAGTCCAGTTTGACGGAGTCGAGAGACACTTTCCTCGCCCACGACAAGCTAATAGTCTAGAGGGGAGAACGGATGCCCTCGGGTTGCTGACAGCCTACTGTTTGCAGAGCACTGTACCGAACACCTGGCAAAGGATAATATTTATTCATTCAGTCGTATTTATTGAGCGCTTACTGTGTGCAGAGCACCGTACTAAGCGCTTGAGAAAGCACAATAGAACAGGCGCATTTGGATATGAAGGGGGAGGCAGTTACAGGCCAGAGGCAGGATGCGGGGCCGGGCGAGGTAGACGAGATCGAGGTGCCGGGGGCGGGGGGGGGGGGGAAGGTTATTCAGTGGTATAAATAAAAGGAGTATAAATAGTAACCGGTCAGCGGTAGCTTGGAGAATTCATTTCAGGTAGCGTTTGGTATTTCCCGGGGAAAGAGCCCGGACCTGGGAGTCACAAGGACCCGCATCCTAATCCCGGCTCCTCCACTTGCCTGCTGTGTGTGACTTTGGGCCTCATCTGTAAAATGGGAATTCAATCAAGCGAGCGGTGGTATTTATTGAGCGCTTACCGCCCGCAGAGCCCCGGACCAGGCGCCTGGGGGAGGACGATTCAGCCGAGTCGGTAGCCCGCGACGAGCTCCCGGTTAGACCGCGCGCCCGTCAAACGGCAGGGACTGTCCCTGTTGCCGACTTGTTCATTCCAAGCGCTTAGTACAGTGCTCTGCACATAGTAAGCGCTCAATAAATACTATTGAATGAATGAATGAACGAGCTCACCGTCTCGAGACGGCACCTCTTCTCCCCCCCTACTTAAATTTGGGAGTCGAGCGCTTAGAACAGCGGTTGGCCCACAGTGACCGCTTAACAAATACCCCAATAATAATGATGATGATAATAATAATACCGTCCGAACGAGGCCTTGGATTGCTCAATGAAGCTGTGTAGGTTGCGGGGAGGAGCGTTAGTGTGAACTGGCGGGTGCCGCGTCCGGAACGGGGCCGATTAGGAGGCTAAAAATGAAATAAACGATAACGTCGAGTCGCCTTACGTAATGGCTTCGCCTCGTACTTGGGCAGAGGTCCCGTGCGGAGCGATTTTTCGGGTATTTTCCGATCGCTCTCAGCGCCGCAGCACTCGTGTCCGTACCTGTGATTTCTTTATTTCTATTCATGTCGGTTTTCCCCCCTCTAGACTGTAAGCTCCCTGTGGGCGGTGAACGTGTCTGATATATTGGACTCTCCCAGGCGCTCAGTCCAGTGCTCCGCGCACATTGAGCGCTCAATAGATACGATGGACTGGCTGGATCTCCGCGGGGCCTGTGGACCTGGGCTTTAATCGTGGCTCGGGAACTGGCCTGCCGGGCGACCTTGGGCAGATCGCTTCTCTCCCCTGGGCCTCCGTTTCCTCCTCTGTAAAATGGGGAGCCGACCCCCGTTCTCCCTGTGGCTTCACCGGGTTAAGGGAACGGGGAACCTTGTCCGACCTGATCGTCTGGTAACAATAATAATAACAACCGTGGTATTCGACGGTTATTACTATGCGCCAGGCACCGTCCTGAGCGCTGGGGTGGACACCAGAAGCAGCGTGGCTCAGTGGGAAGAGCCCGGGCTTGGGAGTCAGAGGTCATGGGTTCGAATCCCGGCTCCGCCACTTGGCAGCTGCGTGACTTGTGGCCGAGTCACTTCGCTTCTCTGGGCCTCAGTCACCTCGTCTGGAAAATGTGAGCCTCACGTGGGACAACCTGATGACCCTGGATCTCCCCCAGCGCTCAGAACAGTGCTCCGCACAGAATAAGCGCTTAGCAAATACCAACGCTATTATGCTGTTGCTTTTGTCTCCCCCGATTAGACCGTAAGCCCGTCGAAGGGCGGGGACTGTATCTGTTACCGATTTGTCCATTCCAAGCGCTTAGTACAGTGCTCTGCACATAATAAGCGCTCAATAAATACTATTGAACGAATTATTGTACAAGCAAATCGGGTTGGACCAGTCCCTGTCCCGCACGGGGCTCGCGGTCCCAATCCCCATTTCCCGGGTGAGGTAACTGAGGCCCAGAGAAGCGAAGCGACCTCCCCAGGTCACCCAGCGGGCAGGCGACGGAGCCGGGATTAGAACCCAGGGCCTCGGGCCTCCCAAGGCCCAGGCTCTATCCTCTAGGCCGCGCTGCTGCCAGGTGGTACCCGTTGGGTGAGTGACGTCCTGGAGGCGCCTAGAGGGGTCTAGGGACTCTCCCCCGACCCCCTCCGGGACGATTTTGGCCTCCGGCCCCCCCGTCAGCCGAGGGCGGATGGGTGGAGTGCGTGACTTCTGGGTCACGTCGCCCTTGCGGTTGGGCTGAGAACGGGGGCGATGAGCTTCGCTCGCGAAGGAGAAGCGGAGACAGGCAGAGACAGGAAGCTTCCCCAGGAACCGGACGTCGGCACCTTGGAGCTCGGCCGCGGGGGAGGCGGAACCCGAGAAAAATCATGCCGACGGGTCGTCGTTCTAACACATTCATTCATTCATTCATTCATTCAGTAGTATTTATTGAGCGCTTACTCTGCGCTAGAGCACTGGACTGAGCGCTTGGAACGAACAAGGCGGCAACGGATAGAGACGGTCCCTGCCGTCTGACGGGCTCCCGGTCTGATCGGGGGAGACGGACGGACGAGAACGATGGCGCTGAATGGAGTCGAGGGGAAGAACGTCTCGTAAAAACAATGGCGACTAAATAGGATCAATAAAACAGCGTGCAGCAGCGCGGCTCGGTGGAAAGAGCCCGGGCTTCGGAGTCGGAGGTCACGGGTTCGACTCCCGGCCCCGCCACTTGTCGGCTGTGTGACTGTCGGCGAGTCGCTTCGCTTCTCTGGGCCTCAGTTACCTCATCCGGGCAATGGGGATTAACCGTGAGCCTCACGTGGGACGACCCGATGACCCTGTATCTCCCCCGGCGCTTAAAACAGTGCTCCGCACGTAGTAAGGGCTTAACAACTACCAACATTATTAACATTATTAAAATAACGCCCAGTCCGTATCTCCCCCCTCCTCGAAACCCTCCGGGGGTTGCCCGTCCACCTCCGCGGAGAACAGAAACCCCTCACCATCAGCTCTAGAGCCCTCCGTCGTGCTTAGGGCCGAACTTGGCACATAGTAAGCGCTTAATAAATGCCACAATCATTTTCATCCTCATCGTTCTCTCTAGAAGCCGGTTCCTTTTAGAGACACCCCCCCCCCGTCAATCAGTGTTATTTACTGAGCGCTTACTGTGCGTGGAGCACCGGACCGAGCACTTGGGTGACTCCACTAAATCGTGAACAGAATCAAGACTGAGGGTGCTTTAAACTTCGGGAGAGCGTTTTCGTTTAATGTACGTATCTTTAAGTGTCATAAATTGCTCGTTCGTGTTATTGGCCGTCTCCCTCTCCAGACCGTAAGCGCGTCGTGTGTCTGCCAACTCTGTATCGGACTCTCCCAAGCGCTTAGCACGGTGTTCTTTGCCTAGTAAGCACTCAATAAATACTAGTGATTTGGTGGTTTGATCCAAGCTGGTTAGGGAGCGGGTCTTCCAACTCTTGTTATAGGGGACTCTCCCAAGCGCTTAGTACAGTGCTCTGCGCCAAGTAAGCCCTCAATCGATGCCGTGGATTAATTGATTCCGGCTCGTGTGCGGGGACCGGGTCTTCCAGCTCTCGCTGTACCCTCTGGTGCCGCTGACCCGTGCCTCGTTCCCACCCGTCCGGCCTTCGACCCCCGGCCTGGAACGCCCTCCCTCCTCAAATCCGTCGAACTGTCCCACGTCCCCCTTCGAAGCCCTGCTAAAAGCTCACCTCCTCCGGGAGGCCTTCCCAGACTTGCCCCCCCCCCTCCTCCGTCCCCCCTCCCCATCGCCCCGACCCATTGCTCTCCCTCCCCGCCGCACTTGTGGCTATCGGTACATCTTTTCATTTATTTATATTAACGCTGCGCGTATTTATTCTATTTATAGTGATGCAGTTCATTCAATAGTATTTATTGAGCGCTTACTACGTGCAGAGCGCTGTACTGAGCGCTTGGAATGGACAAATCGGTAACGGATACAGTCCCCGCCCTTTGACGGGCTCTAATCGATTACAGTCTAATCTGTTGATGCCTGTTTACTTGTTTTGGTGTCCGTCCTCTCCCCCCTTCTAGACT
Organism: Ornithorhynchus anatinus; assembly: GCF_004115215.2. Taxonomy (NCBI): domain Eukaryota; kingdom Metazoa; phylum Chordata; class Mammalia; order Monotremata; family Ornithorhynchidae; genus Ornithorhynchus; species Ornithorhynchus anatinus. The sequence goes on along the minus strand of NW_024396743.1, from coordinate 2,109,569 downwards.
GCGAGCCCGGTGTGAGCGGGGATTGTCTCTATTTGTTGTGGAATTAATAAGGATATTGGTATTTATTAAGCACTTATTATGTGTCAAGCACTGTCCCAAGCGCTGGGATAGGTACAGGGTCATCAGGTCGCCCCACGTGGGGCTGACGGTCTTCATCCCCATTTGACAGATGAGGTCGCTGAGGCACAGAGAAGGGAAGTGACTAGCCCACGGTCACACAGCTGACTGGTGGCGGAGCCGGGATTAGAACCCACGACCTTCCGACTCCCAGGCCGGGGCTCTGTCTGCCGCGCCGGGCTGCGGTTGTACTTTGCAAGCGCCTAGTAGAGTGCTCAGCACGCAGTACCCCTCAGTAAATACGATTGAGTGAATGAATGAACGAATGACTCTCCCAGGCGCTCAGTATAGTTCTGTGTACATAGTGAGCGCCCGAAAGGTAACGGGATTTAGGCTCCACCCAGGGATCCTGGAAGAGAGGTCGTGGGTGACCGTGGGCAAGTCACTTCACTTCTCTGGGCCTCAGTTGCCTCATCTGTAAAACGGGGATGAAGACGGCGAGCCTCCCGCGGGACAACCTGATGACCCTGGATCTCCCGCAGCGCTTAGAACAGTGCTCTGCACATAATAATAATGTTGGTATTTGTTAAGCGCTTACTATGTGCAGAGCACTGTTCTAAGCGCATAGTAAGCGCTTAACAAATACCAATATTATTATTATTATTATTATTATTATCATCATTTTCGTTTCAGCCAGCAGAGGGCGGCAGAGACAGGTTAGCGTCTTTTGTGAGAAGCAGCGCCGCCTAGTGGAAGCCAGGAGGACCTGGATTCATTCATTCAATTGTCTTAATAATAATAATAATAATAAATAATTAACAATAATGGTATTTGTTAAGGGCTTACTGTGTTCCAGGCACTGTTCTAAGCGCTGGGGTAGATCCAAGCTAATCAGGTTGGACACAGTCCCCGGCCCACGTGGGGCGCCCTGTCTTCATCCCCCTTTTACACGTGAGGTCCCCGAGGCCCAGAGAGGCGAAGTGACTCGCCCCAGGTCACCCAGCAGACCAGTGAAGCAGCGTGGCTTAGAGGAAACGGCACGGGCTCGGGAGCCAGAGGACGTGGGTTCCAGTCCCGGCTCCGCCACTCGTCTGCCGTGTGACTTGGGGCGAGTCACTTCGCTTCTCTGGGCTTCAGTTCCCCCATCTGGAAAATGGGGATTCATTGACTAGTATCTTTCTTGAGCGCTTACTATGTGCAGAGCACTGTACTAAGCGCTCGGAATGGACCGTTGGGCGACAGATAGAGACGATCCCCGCCCAGTGACGGGCCCACGGTCTAATCGGACTAATCGGATCGAGACCGTGAGCCCCACGTGGGCCGGGGACGGTGTCCAGCCCCATTTGCCTCTACCCACCCCGGCGCTCAGTACAGTGCTTGGCATATTGGCTCGGTGGAAAGAGCACGGGCTTGGGAGTCGGAGGTCATGAGTTAGAATCCCGGCTCTGCCGCTGGTCGGCTGGGTGACCGTGGGCGAGTCACTTCACTTCTCTGGGCCTCAGTGCCCTCATCTGTAAAATGGGGATTGACTGTGAGCCTCACGTGGGACGACCCGATGACCCTGTATCTCCCCCAGCGCCGAGAACAGTGCTCGGCACATAGTAGGCGCTTAACGAATACCAACATTATTATCGTTATATAGAAAGCACTTAAAAACTATTATTATTATTTTTAAGAGGCCCAAATTTGGACGAGAGTTGAGAGACAGGAGCTGTCTTTTGTCGCTCTCCACACCCTCTCCCTGCCCCTCCAATTTCTGCGTCCTTTCCTCTTCTCCCGCTCCCTTCTGTGTCACCTTGACTCGCTCCCTTCATTCATCCCCCCTCCCAGCCCCACAGCGCTTACGTCCATATCTTAGGACAGTGCTTGGCACAGAGTAAGCACTTAAATACCGTCATCATTCTCGTTATTATGCATTCATTCATTCAATAGTACCGATTGAGCGCTTAGCATGTGCCGAGCACTGTACTGAGCGCTTGGAAGGGACAAATCGGTAACAGGTACAGTCCCTGCCCTTTGACGGGCGCACAGTCTAATCTAGCCTAATTATTATTATCTGCCATTTATTTATTTCTACTAACGTCCGTCTCCCCTTCTAGACTGTGAGCGTAGCGTGGGCAGGGAACTCATTTAACGGTATTTACTGAGCGCTTACTGTGCGCAGAGCACTCTACCAAGCACTCGGCAAGTACAGTTCGGCAAAAAATCGAGACCCGCCGACCCCGGGCTGAGAGTGTGGAAGATGGGTCCGCCGTATTGGTCTCTCCCAAGCGCTGAAGTGCAGCGTTCTGCACAAAGGAAGCGCTCAACGAGACCGACTGACCGGAGTCGGCCCGCCTGCCGGGGACGGGACCCGGGCGCCCCGGGCCTCCCGGCCCGCCGCCGAAGGTGCCCGCTCCCTTCCGATGAGGTGACTCGGAACCCGGTGCCCGTCCCCCGGGGCGCGCGCTGGGCGGCGGCTGGGGAAGGAACCCGTCTTTTCGCCCCCGTGTCATCGCTCCGACGTCCTCCCTCTGCTGACCGGAATCCCGTCGGGGGAATCCCGTCCCCGTGCGCTCGCCTCTTTTTTCAGTTTTTGTTCCTTATGGCGTTGGTTAAAAGCCCTCACTGTGTGCCACGCGCCGTCCTCCGCGCTGGGACGGGTAATAACAGTGATGACGTTGGTATTTAAGCGCTTACCAGGTGCCGAGCACCGTTCTAAGCGCTGGGGGGGATCCAGGGTCATCAGGTTGTCCCACGTGAGGCTCCCGGTCTTCATCCCCATTTTAGAGATGAGGTCACTGAGGCCCAGAGAAGTGAAGTGACTCGCCCACGGTCGCCCAGCTGACGAGCGGCAGGGCCGGGATTCGGACCCGTGACCTCTGACTCCCAAGCCCGGGCTCTTGCCACCGAGCCACGCTCAGTAGAGTCCTCCGCACCCAGTAAGCGCTCAATAAATCCAGTTGAGTGAACGGATTGTTACGATTCGAGATTGTTAATGACCCGCCGAAACAGGAATGCCCACTTAAGCGGGCTCCGCTCTTCTCCTCTCCCAACCGGAGGGGAGGCTTCTCGTACGCAGCCGTTCCCGAAGCCCGAAGGAAGGAAGGGTGGGGCGGCCTTCCGTGTTTGCTCCCCGTTATAACCACATCAGGTGCTGCAAACTGGTTTTTTGTCTTCTCTGTGCGTCGGGGGGTGGTTATTAAGCCCTCACTACACGGCAGGCACCGTTCTAAGCGCCAAGGTACACAACAGCGGAGGCAGCTAGGACACGGTCCCCGTCCGAGCGGGGGGAAGGAAGATTTAATCTCCATTTGACAGGTGAGGAAACCGAGGCCCGGAGGATAATAATAATAAGAGAAGCAGCGTGGCTCAGTGGAAAGAGTCCGGGCTTTGGAGTCAGGGATCGTGAGTTCGAATCCCAGCTCCGCCACTTGTCGGCTGTGTGACTGTGGGCGAGTCACTTCACTTCTCTGTGCCTCAGTTCCCTCATCTGTAAAATGGGGATTAAGACTGTGAGCCCCACGTGGGACAACCCGATTCCCCTATGTCTACCCCGGCGCTTAGAACGGTGCTCGGCACCTAGCAAGCGCTTAACAAATACCGACATTATTATTAATTATTAATGTCGGTATTTGTTAAGCGCTTGCTAGGTGCCGAGCACCGTTCTAAGCGCCGGGGGAGATGCAGGGTCATCGGGTTGTCCCACGTGAGGCTCAAGCGAAGCGACTTGCCCCGGGTCGCCCGGCGGACAAGCAGCGGGACCTTAACCCAGAGAAGCAGCGCGGCTCAGGGGGAAGAGCCCGGGCCTGGGAGCCGGCGGTCATGGGTTCGCATCCCGGCCCTGCCGCCTGTCAGCCGTGTGACCGTGGGCCGGTCGCTTCACCGGGCCTCGGTTTCCTCGTCCGTCAAACGGGGATTAACCGTGGGCCTCACGGGGGACGACCCGATGACCCTGGATCTCCCCCAGCGCCTAGACCGGTGCTCCGCGCGTAGTAAGCGCTTAACAGATACCGACGTCGTTATCATCAACCCGGGCCTGGGACTCGGAGGATCTAATTCCGGCTCCGTCGCCTGTCTTCATTCACTCCTTCGGTCCGTCCTATCTATTGAGCGCTTCCTGTGTACGGAGCACCGTGCCGAGCCCTTGGGAGCGGACGGCACGAAGGTCAACAGGCACGTTCCCTGCCCACGGCGAGTTTAATTCCCCCCTTCCAGACCGTGAGCCCGTCGTTGGGTAGGGATCGTCTTCATCTGTTGCCGAATTGTAGTTTCCAAGCGCTCAGTACGGGTGCTCTGTACACGGTAAGCGCTCAGTGGATAGGATCGGACGGAGGTCACGGGTTCGAATGCCGGCGCCGCCACCTGGCGGCTGTGTGACCGTGGGCCGGTCCCTTGGCCGCTCTGGGCCTCGGTTTCCTCATCTGTCAAACGGGGATTAACCGTGAGCCTCACGGGGGACGACCCGATGACCCCGCGTCTCCCCCGGCGCTCGGAACGGCGCTCGGCACGCGGGGAGCGCTTGACAGATACCGACATCGTCATCCGGTTGCCACCGATTCAGCAGTTCGGGGCGGGAAAATGAGGACTGAGAGCGCGAGACAGGGACCGCGTGCCGGTCTCCGCCCCAGCGCTCAGTACAGTGCCCGGCACCTAGTAAGCGTCCGGCCAACGCCTCGGTTAATATCGTGATTATTCGCACGGGTTTTTGAACCCGGTCTTCGGGGCGGGGAATGAGTTAATCTCTTCCAGGAAGCTCCCTCGGAACCGGGGCGGGGGAAGAGCTCGGGAGGGAGCCGGGGTGACTCTTCCCGCCTGGCCGGCGGCCCGGCGGTCCCGCCCCGCGCCCCGTCGTCATTGGCCACTCTTGCCCCGGGAAGCCACCCCGGCGCCCGGGCGGGGCGACAGGTAGCCCCGGGCCCTCCCACCTGGGCCCCCCTTCACCTCCCAGCCCCGTGACGGATGGGAGAGGGAATCCGGCCGGAGAGGAGACCCAGTCGGCCCTCCCGGAGGCCTCAGATTGTTTATCGAGCGTCTGCTGGGCGCGGAGCGCTGGACTAAGCGCCGGGGAGAGGACACTAGAACGGAGAGAAGCCCCGTCGGTCAACATGGTCTTCAACACCGAGGACGGGGACGGTGAGGCCCCGTCGCGGGGGGCGGGAAGCGGGCCCCGCTCCGCTCGTTTTTCCAGGCCCGGCGGGTTGGGAGCGTCGACATGGGAGGCCTGGCCCGTGAGTCGGGAGGGGGTAGAAGCGAGGTGGTCCCGAGTGCGAACCCACCCACCCGGAGCGAGCCGAAGGTTAGGGGCCAGAGCCGGCCTCGTTCGTCGCAATAATAATGACGGTATTCGTTAAGCGCTACGTGCAAAGCACCGTTCTGAGCGGGGGGGGGGGAATGCAAGTCGATGATAACGTTGGTGTCCGTTAAGCGCTCACTACGTGCAGGGCACCGTTCCGCGCGCTGGGGGATGCAGGTTGTCCCGCGTGGGGCTCACGGTTTTAATCCCCATTTTCCAGATGAGGGAACTGAGGCCCAGTGAAGCGACTTGGCCCAAGTCACCCAGCCGGCAAGCGGCGGGGCCGGGATTGGAACCCACGGCCTCTGACTCCCCAGCCCGGGCTCCTGCCACCGAGCCACGCCGCTTCTCTAATGCCTTCGTCCGTTCAGCCCTGCCCGTTGAGCGCCGACGACACGCTCGGACTGATAATGACGTTGGTATTTGTTAGGCGCCTACTAATAATGTTGGCATTTGTCAAGCGCTTACTATGTGCAGAGCACTGTTCCGAGCGCTGGGGGAGATACGGGTCGGCCCACGGGAGGTCACGGTCTTAATCCCCATTTTACAGATGAGGTAACGGAGGCCCAGAGAAGTGAAGTGACTTGCCCCCGGAGCCGGGATTCGCACCCACGACCCCTGACTCCCAAGCCACGCATCCCCTACCCACAAAGGGCGTCGTCCTCCGTCGGTCCCTCCCCTCCGGCCGCGGGACGGGTGGACAAACGGGTTCCGGCCTCGCTCCTCTCCCGGGCCGGGCGGGCCGGCTCCTCCCGGCGGGGTGGGGAATCCCGCGGGCCTCTCCCGGCGTCACCCTTCAAAGGAGGGGCGTCGTGTAAGTAGCTCGGTGGCGTCGACCGGGCGCGCAACGCCGTACGAGGCGCCCGCCGCTTGTCAGCCGTGTGACCGCGGGCGAGTCGCTTCGCTTCTCTGCGCCTCAGTTCCCTCACCTGGAAAATGGGGATGAAGACCGCGAGCCCCACGTGGGACCACCTGATCCCCCCGTGTCTCCCCCGGCGCTTAGGACAGCGCTCGGCACATAGTAAGCGCTTAACGGATCCCGACATCGTGCACGGCGATGTTGACGGGAGAAGCGGCACGGCCCGGCGGCAAGAGCCCGGGCTCCGGGGTCGGACGACGTGGCTTCTCGGCCCGGCTCCGTCACCTGTCTGCTGGGTGACCGTAGGCAAGCCGCTTCACTTCTCTGGGCCTCAGTTGCCTCGTCCGGAAAATGGGGATGCGGACTCCGAGCCCCACGTGGGCAACCCCGTTACCGGGTATCTACCCGGTCGGCGCGTCGTAAGCGCTTTAACAAATGCCGTCGTTCTAATTGTTGTTATTACTCTTCGTTGAGCACTTGCCAGGCACAGAGCACTGTATGAAGCGCCCGGGAGGGTCCGATACTTGCCGGGCGCAGAGCGCTGTGCGAACGCCAGGGAGGGTCCGATACTTGCCGGGCGCAGAGCGCTGTGTGAAGCGCCCGGGAGAGTCCGACAGGCCCCCTCACCGTCAGTGGCGTTTACTAGAGAAGCAGCGTGGCTCAGCGGGAAGAGCCCGGGCTCGGGAGTCAGAGGTCATGGGTTCGAATCCCTGCTGTGCCACTTCATTCAGTAGTATTGATTGAGCGCCCACCACGTGCAGAGAATGGACAGATCGGCAACAGATAGAGACTTGTCCGCTGTGTGACTGTGGGCAAGTCACTTCACTTCTCTGGGCCTCAGTGACCTCATCTGGAAAATGGGGATTAACCGCGAGCCTCACGTAGGACAACCCGATGACCCTGTATCTCCCCCGGCGCTTAGAACGGCGCTCTGCACCTAGTAAGCGCTTAACGGATACCAACGTTATTATTATTATTATTATTCTTCTCTGGGCCTCAGTGACCTCGTCTGGAAAATGGGGATTAACCGCGAGCCTCACGTGGGACAACCCGATGACCCTGTATCTGCCCCGGCGCTTAACAGCATTATTGTTATTATTGAATGCCCAATGGGTGCTGGAAGCGCCAGGAAGAGCGTGGCTAGATAGAGCCCGGGCCCGGGGGTCGGAAGGACCTGGGTACGTGGCTCAGTGGAAGGAGCACGGGCTGGGGAGTCAGGGGTCACGGGTTCGAATCCCGGCCCTGCCATTTGTCAGCTGTGTGACTGTGGGCAAGTCACTTCTCTGCGCCTCGGTTACCTCATCTCTAAAAATGGGGATTAAAACCGCGAGCCTCACGTGGGACCCCCCCGATGACCCCGTATCTCCCCCAGCGCTTAGAACAGTGCTCTGCACACAGTAAGCGCTTAACAGATGCCAACGTTATTATTACTCATCCCGGCCCTGCCCCGTGTCTGCTGTGTGACCTTGGGCAGGTCGCTCGGCTGGGCCTCAGTGCCCCCACCTGCAAAATGGGGATGAAGACGGTGAGCCCCACGCGGGACCGGGGCCGTGTCCAACCTGATCAGCCTGTAGCCCCCCCAGCAACCGGGACGGTCCCCGGCGCGTAGTAAGCGCTTAACAAATACCATTTTGGGTATCTTCGTTAACCCCAAATCTGGCCATTTGAGTCAAATGGTGTGATTTTTGTGTCAGACACACGAATGGTGTGATTTTTGTGTGAGAGGGAGGAGAGCTGATGAGGTCTTCCCTCGCCTCATTTGCCCAGCGGGGGTTTAGCATCTCTCTGTGGCCCTAGCCTAGGCGTGAACCACCCGCGGACACGGAAACTCCTTGAAAAATCCCCCCCGTCAACAAGAGGAAAATTTCCCGGGATGGGCGGAGAGGCCCCTGAGAGATTTTAGAAGAAGCGATCGCCATCAGTGTCCCAAATGATTAATCGATCGTTGCTCCGGGACCTTCGTCAGGTCACTTGGCTTCTCCGGGCCCGTTACCTCACATTCCTTCATTCAGTCGTCTTTTCTGAGCGCCTGCCGTGTGCAGAGCAGCGGATTAAGCGCTCGGACGGTACAGTTCGGCAGTGGAGAGGGACGATCCTTGCCCACGCCGGGCTCTCACGGTCTAGAGGAGGGGAGACAGACGTGAAAATAAGCAAACGTAGGTCAAATGGGGATGAAGATCGGTCTCGCCTGGGATCCGAACCCTGGTCCGGCCTGGGATCCAGAGTCCGGTCCCTGCTGGGATTGGAAGCCCGCTCCCGCCCGGGATTCAAGGTCCGGTCCTTGCTGGGATTCGAACCCTGGTCCCGCCTGGGATCCAGAGTCCGGTCCCTGCTGGGATTGGAAGCCCGCTCCCGCCCGGGATTCAAGGTCCGGTCCTTGCTGGGATTCGAACCCTGGTCCCGCCTGGGATCCAGGGTCCGGTCCCTGGTGGGATTGGAAGCCCGGAACCGCCCGGGATTCAAGGTCCGGTCCTTGCTGGGATTCGAACCCTGGACCCGCCTGGGACTCAAACTCCGGTCCTTGCCGTGATTCGAACTCCGGCCCCGCCTGGGATTCAAAGTCTATTCCTTGCTGGGATCGGAACCCCGGTCCCGCCTGGGATTCCAACTGCGGTCCTTGCTGCGATTCAAACTCCGGTCCAGCCTGGCATGGAAACTCCGGTCCCCGCCGTGATCCGAACCCCGGGCCCGCCTGGGATCCGAAGTCTGGTCCTCGCCGCGATTCGAACCCCGGCCCGGCCCGTGACCCTCACGAGGGGCAGTGGTGGGTTGAAAGTGGGGGACCCCTGGCCGCCCGGGCGCGGCCCCCTCCTCTCCGCTGGCCCGGGCCGACGGGCCAGGGTCAGTGGACCGGGGGAGCGGGGGGGGGGGACCCCCGGTGACGAGGACGACGATGCTATCCGTTAAGCGCTCCCTGTGTGCCGAGCACCGGTCTAAGCACCGGCCTAGATACGAGGTCACCGGGTTTTAACAATAACGACGCTGGTATCGGTTAAGCGCTTACTACGTGCCCGGCACCGTTCTCTCGCCGGGGTGGACGCGGGGTCATCAGGCCGACCCCACCCGGGGCTCCCAGTCTTCATCCCCATTTGACGGACGAGGTCACCGAGGCACAGAGAAGCGAAGCGACTCGCCCGAGGTCGCCCCGGTGACGTGGCGGAGGCGGCATTAGAACCCGCCACCCCAGACCCCCCAGCCCGGGCTCTTTCCACTGAGCCACGCGGTTGCCCCCCCCCCGTTTTCCAGATGCGGCCCCCGAGGCCCAGAGAAGCGAGGCGACTGCCCTAATGTCAAGGCGCCGACAGGTGGGGGGGGGGGGGGCGGCGGGATTGGAACCCAGGGCCTCCGGCTCCCCGGGCCGGGCTCTGTCCACCGAGCCGCGCTGCTTCTCTTCCTCCCCCTCCCTCCCCGGCTCCCTTCCCCCACTCCACCCCCACCCACCCCCATCCCTATCCCACCCCCATCCCACAGCGCTCTGCACATAGTAAGCGCTCAATAAATACTATTGAATGAATGAACACCCCCATCCCCATTCCACCCCCATCCCACCCCCATCCCCATCCCCACCCCCAACCCACCCCCATCCCCACCCCCATCCCCATCCCATCCCCACCCCCATCCCACCCCCATCCCCATCCCCACCCCCAACCCACCCCCAACCCACCCCCATCCCACCCCCATCCCCACCCCCAACCCCCCCCCATCCCCACCCCACCCCCACCCCCATCCCCACCCCATCCCACCCCCACCCCCATCCCCATCCCACCCCCATCCCCACCCCATCCCCACCCCCACCTCCATCCCACCCCCACCCCATCCCACCCCCATCCCCATCCCCACCCCATCCCACCCCCATCCCCATCCCACCCCCATCCCCATCCCCACCCCCATCCCACCCCCATCCCCATCCCACCCCCATCCCCATCCCCACCCCCATCCCATCCCATCCCCATCCCACCCCCATCCCCACCCCCATCCCCATCCCCATCCCACCCCCATCCCATCCCACCCCCATCCCCATCATTCGTTCATTCTTTCAATGGTATTCAGGGAGCGCTTACTCTGTGCAGAGCACCGTACTAAGCGCTTGGAAGGGACAAACGGGCAACAGATGGAGACCGCCCCTGCCCATCGACGGGCTTCCAGTCTAATCAGTCCCCCCCCCCGCCCCCCTCCCCTCCCCCCTCCCCCCCCCCCGTGTCCATCCTCGCATCGCTCCGCCCCTCGCCGTCCCCAGCAGCCCCCCGCGGGGAGGGGAGGGGGCAAGCCGGGACACAGACGGGCCCGGGGACACACACACACACACACACCCCCACCCGGAGCCCCGCAGCCCCTCCCTCCCTCCCTCCCCCCCTCCCCGCGGCGGGTGGGTCCCTCCCCCGGGGTGGCCACCGGGCGCCTGATGTGCAAGTCCGGATCCGGCCGGGACCCGGGGGCCTGGCACCGCTCCGGCAGCTGGACCCCCATGGTAAGGGGCCGGGGGAGGGGGGGGGGCCCGGGGGGCGGGCGGGGGTCCCCCTTTCCCCCCCACCCCCTCGGATGCGCCGTCCCCCCTCCCCCTCCCTCCCTCCGCCGTCCGAAGGGCGGGGGCCCAAAGGATGGGCAGATCCCGTCGGCCTGGGGGGCACCGGCCCCGCGCCCGCGGGGGGGGGGGGGGGGAGGAAGGAGGGCATCCCCTCCCGCCCCGGGGATCGGGGGGCCATCGCCTCGGGGGGGGGGGGGGAGAGCGCATCTTAGGGGGGGCGGTGGGTCCCGGTCCCCGTGCCCACCGGGCCGGGATGACGGGCCCGAGGGGCCGGGCGGGCCCTGCGGCCCGGCCCGGGCCTGGCATGACTTAGCCGGGGAGGAGGGGGGACGGACGGGGACCCCCCCCCCTCCCCTCTGCCCATCCACCCTGCCCCCTGAGGAGGGGGGCACGGGGAGCGCCCCCCCCCACCGGGTTATGCCCGGCCCCGGCCGGGGGTGACCCGTGCAGAGAGTCCGGGGGTGGGGGTGGGCCACTGGCCTCTGCAGGGGGGAGCTGGGGGTAGGGCGGGCCCCGGGTGGGGGGGGGGTTCTTGGCATCCCCGGTGACTCCCCTCAGCACAGAGACCCCCCCCCCCAGACGCCCATCCCGGTCTGGGAGCGTTGGGAATTCCACACGCCCCCCCCCCCCCCGGAGGTTGCCCGTCCAAAATCTTCACCCCCAGACGGGTCCCCCTTCCTCTTAACCCCCTGCCCGACCCCCGGGATAAAAGTGTCCCCCACCCCCCCTTGATTATTTTTTGATTTTATCTAACGGTATTTCTTCATCCGGTCGTATCTATTGGGCGCGGAGCGCCGGACCGAGCGCCGGAGGGTACGGTGTAAGCGCCGACGGTGTGACAGACGCCGTGCTGTGACGAGTCGCTTCGGTTCCCCGGGCCTCAGTTCCCTCATCTGTAAAATGGGGATGGAGACCGTGAGCCTCCCGTGGGACCACCCGCTGACCCCCGTATCTCCCCCGGCGCTCGGGACGGTGGCCTGCACGTCGTGAGCGCTTAACAGATGCCGACCTCGTTATTACAGAGTGCCCGGGGTGGGTACGGGCTAATGGGGTTGGACCCGGGCCCGGTCCCTAGAGGAAGCGTGGGAGGCGGCGTGGCTCGGTGGAAAGAGTCGGGGATCGTGGGTTCGAATCCCGGCTCCGCCCCTTGTCGGCTGCGTGACCGCGGGCGGGTCACTTCACTTCCCCGGGCCTCGGTCCCCTCGTCTGTAAAATGGGGATGAAGCCCGCGAGCCTCGCGTGGGGCGGCCCGGCGACCCCGTATCTCCCCCGGCGCTCAGAACGGCGCTCTGCGCGTAGTGAGCGCTTAACAAATACCAGCTTTATTATTGTGATTATCAGTGGGGCTCCCGCTCTCAACCCCCATTTTTCAGATGAGGTGACGGAGGCCCCGAGAAGTGAAGCGACTTACCCGGGGTCACCCAGCGGCAGAGTGGCGGAGCTAGAACTCAGCTCCTTCTGGCGCCCGCCCCGGGGCTCTGACCACCGGGCCGCACTGCCTCTTGCTCGGCGCTGCGCCGGTGGCTTGTGTCAGTCGGTGTTATTCTTTGAGCACCTACCCTGTGCGGAGCACCGTACTAAGCTCTCGGAAGCAGGCGCGTTCGCTACCACGACGAGCTTCCAGTCTAGAGGGGGAGATTCCCCCCCCCCCCCCCCCCCCCCCCCCCCCGGAGACCAGAGTCTTCGTCATCGGGATAGTGACTTTAGTAATAACGGTGATAATATCGCTATTCGTTAAGCGCTTACTACGTGCCGAGCGCCGTTCTAAGCGCTGGGGTAGACGCGGGGGAATCGCGTCGTCCCACGTGGGTCATCCCCATTTTCCAGATGGGGTCTCTGAGGCCCAGAGAAGTGAAGTGACTCGCCCGCGGTCACCCAGCTGACGAGCGGCAGAGCCGGGATTCGAACCCGCGACCTCGGACTCCAAAGCCCGGGCTCTTTCCGCTGAGCCGCGCGGCTTCTCCGAGCTCTCCAGCGGGGCCAACCGTTGCCGGATATGAAATAGTCACATCCCATCTATTAATGCCCTGATTATTTGTTCTGATGTCTCTCTCTCCCCCCTTCTAGACTCTAAGCTCGTTGTGGGCAGGGACCGTCCTCCTTTAGAGAAGCGGCGTGGCTCGGTGGAAAGAGCACGGGTTTGGGAGTCAGAGGTCATGAGTTCGAATGCCGGCTCTGCCTCTCGTCAGCTGTGTGACTGTGGGCGCGTCACTTCACTTCTCTGTGCCTCAGTCACCTCATCTGGAAAATGGGGATTAACGGTGAGCCTCACGTGGGACCGCCCGATGACCCCCGGGTCTCCCCCGGCGCTCAGAACGGTGCCCGGCACGTAGTGAGCGCTTAACGGATACCAACGTTATTGTTGTTATCATCGCCAAATTGTACTTTCCAAGTGCTTAGTACAGTGCTCTGCGCACAACTGGCGCTCAATAAATACGATTAAATGAATGAATGTCAAATGCGGATGCAGTGTGTCCTAATAGGTAGGGCCCGGGAGCCCGAGGACGTGGGTTCTCATCCCGGCTTGTCCCGTGTCTGCTGTGTGACCCTGGGCAAGTCACTTCACTTCCCTGGGCCTCAGTTCCCTCATCTGTAAAATGGGGATTGAGACCGGGAGCCTCAAGTGGGACAGGGACGGCGTCCGACCCAATTTGCCGCGTCCACCCCAGCGCTTAGTACGGTCCCCGACGCACAGTGAGCACTTAATAAATGCCACGATTATCATCAGTGTGAGAGTCGACCGTGCCGGCTGGCGACGGCCTTAAGGGAAGCTTGGCGGGAGGGAAGGGGCGGATGGTGTAGTATAATTAATAATGGTTGTGGTATCTGCCGAGCGCCTACTGTGGTCATCCGGTGGCATGTATTGAGCACTCACCGTGTGCAAAGCACCGTTCTAAACGTAGCAGTAGGTAGAAGAAGCGCTCAATAAATACTGTCGAACGAATGAACGAACAGGAGACCATCAAGTTCCCAAAGGGGGCTCACGGTTCTGAGGAGGAGGGAGCCCAGGGATCGAATCCCCATTTGGCAGACGAGGGAACCCAGGCGCAGAAAAGTGAAGTGACTCGCCCGAGGTCACACGGCAGAGAAAGGTTGGAGCCGGGATCAGAACCCAGGTCCTCGGACTCCCGGCCCCGGGATCTTCCCACCGAGCCACCCCGCTTCCCCATTTGCCGGGATGGGGCGTGAAGAGGATCCAGCAGTGGTGGCGTCAGAAAGCTGAAAGGGAAGTTCCGGGGAACCTCCGGGCCCCGGGTTCTAATTCCGACTCGCCCCCCCCCCCCGCTGCATCACTTCACTTCTCTGGGCCTCACGCACCACATCTGTAAAATGGGGGTTAACTGTGAGCCCCGCGGGGGACAGGGACAGTGTCCAATCTGGCGATCTCATAATGATAATAATTATAATGATGTTGGTATTTGTTAAGCGCTGACTATGTGCAGAGCACCGTTCTAAGCGCTGAGGTAGACACAGGAGAATCAGGTTGTCCCACGTGGGGCTCACGGTCTTAACCCCCATTTGGCAGACGAGGTGACGACTGAGGCACAGAGAAGTGAAGTGACTCGCCCACAGTCACACAGCTGACAAGTGGCGGAGCCGGGATTCGAACCCATGACCTCTGACTCCGAAGCCCGGGCTCTTTCCACTGAGCCCCGGGCGGGGCAGGGACTTTGTCCATCCCGATTACCTCGTAGCCTCCTCAGCGCTTAGTACAGTGCCCGGCTCACGGTGAGGGTAGGAAGCGGGATGGTAGGCTTGGGTCCGACCCAGGGATCTCGACGATCGTGATCTGCTTAGGCCTGGGACCCAGCTTGGATCTACCCCAGCTCCTAGAACGGTGTCTGGCACGTAGAGTCAGCGCTTAACGAAAGCTACGATTATTATTAACAAAAACTACGATCATTATTATTATTATTATTATTATTATTACATCAGGCAAAACAATAGTCGCGACATTTTCTCTACTCCCTTGATTAGGACTCCAGGATTTGGGAGCATGGAGTCCTCAGAGTGGAGAAGTTGAGAAGCCGCTACGTAGCCCGGGGTCGTGGCTGGACACCCTCAAGGACCTGGGTTTTAATCCCAGCTCCGCCCCTTCTTTGTCGTGTGACCTTGGGCAAGTCACTTCACTTCTCTGGGTCTCAGTGACCTCATCTGTAAAATGGGGATCGAGACTGGGGGACGGGGAGTGGGTCCAACCCCCTCAGCTTGGATCCACCCCAGTGCTTAGGACAGTGCCTGGCACATATTGAGCGCTTGGCAAATACCCTCGTCGAAGCTATCATTATTAGAGTAAGCGCTTAGCAAATGCCGCTTATTAATAACGCTGATAATAATAATAAGACTGGAGAGGCGGGTCGTTTGAGGGAAGAGAGGCGCCCCGTTTGGCCAAAGGTTAAATGAGCGGGGAGTCCTCGGAGTGGAGACGTCGAGAAGCGGGTAAGCGTCTAGTACGGTACTGGACGCGTAAGTGCTTAGAACAGTGCCGGGCACATAGTAAGCACTTAGAACAGCGCCGGACGCGTATTAGGCGCTTAGAAGAGTGCCGGTCATCGTAAGTGCTTAGAACAGCGCTGGACACGCCGTCGGTGCCAATAATGATGATGATAATAATGTCGGTATTTGTTAAGCGCTCACTGTGTGCGCAGCACCGTTCTAAGCGCTGGGGGAGACACAGGGGAATCAGGCCGTCCCACGTGAGGCTCACAGTTAATCCCCATTTTACAGATGAGGGAACTGAGGCCCAGAGAAGTGAAGTGACACAGCTGACGCGTGGCAGAGCCGGGATTGGAACTCATGACCTCTGACTCCGAAGCCCAGGCTCTTTCCTCGGACTGTAAGCTCGTTGCGGGCAGTGAAGGTGTCTGTTGTTCTTTTGGACTCTCCCAAGCGCTCGGTACAGTGCTCTGGACGCAGCAGGCGCTCAATAAATACCACCGACTGACCGAGCGGACACTTTTTAAGCGCAGATACCTTAAAAGAAACAAAAAGCAGGGCGAGCACTCGAACCCCGATCCCACGGGAACTCAGAGCCGCAGGGAAGGGTGTCCCCGTCCCCGCCACCAGCCCCCTCAGAGGTCACCGCGACGCGCCCCTCGCTCCAGCGCTGACTCGGGGGTCACGAGCCGGAGCCGGCCCCTTTCCCCGCCCGCTTCCCGTCCTGCCCCGAGGTCGGGATCCCCACTCCCCTTCCCACTCACACCGGAGGCTCTGGGTGGAACAGGGACCGCGTCTGACCCCGTCGTCTTCTGTCTACGCCGGCGCTTAGCACCTAGCCCGGCGTGACGGGCCCGAAGAGCCCGGGCTTTGGAGTCGGGGGTCATGGGTTCCAATCCCGGCCCCGCCACTCGTCAGCTGGGTGACTGTGGGCACGTCACTTCGCTTCTCTGGGCCTCGGTGACCTCATCTGGAAAATGGGGATGAAGACCGTGAGCCCCGCGGGGGACCACCTGATTCCCCTGCGTCTCCCCCAGCGCTTAGAACAGCGCTGTGCACAGAGCGAGCGCTTAACGAAGGCCAACGTTATTATTAAGGGCTGGAGGCCGGGCCCGAGACCCTCGACGACCTGGGTTGTAATCCCGGATCCGCCACCCCTTTGTCGTGTGACCTTGGGCAGGTCGCTTCACTCCTCCGGGCCTCATCTGTCGAATGGGGATCAGGACCGGGGGACGGGGACCGGGTCCAACCCGCTTACCCCGGATCCACCCCAGAGCGCTCCGCGCCGGGCACTGTACTAACACCTACCATCAAAGTCGTATCGTTATTATCGGAATAAGTGCTTAGCAAATGCCGCTGCTTAATAATGCTGATGATAATAATGAGCCTGGAGCGGCGGGTTATTCGAGGCAAGAGAGGCGCCCCATTCGTCCAGAGGCTATTTCTTAAAGGGAAACCTCAGCAGATCTTGAATTCCTTTTCTAAGAAAGGGTCCGGGCTCGTTAAGGACACTCGTTTCCCTCCCCACCCCCATCCCCCCGTTCTTGCCACGAGAAAATGAAACTAAAAGGTCAGCTTGCACATAACCCCGTGCTCCCGCCTCTCAGGCACACAGCAGGTTTTATGCCAGACAAGCAGAACCAAAATAAATTAATTTCATTTCCTCTGCTCTGTCCTCACCTCCTGAGGCAAAGGGCAGTCGGGCTTCTTCCTGGGGTTGGTTGGCTTTTTTTTGGAAACAATCGCATCTGTTAAGCATTTACTAAGTAGGGAGCAGCGCGGCTCAGTGGAAACAGCCCGGGCTCGGGAGTCACAGGTCGCGGGTTCGAGTCCCGGCTCCGCCACGCGTCAGCCGTGTGACTGTGGGCGAGTCGCTTCACTTCTCTGGGCCTCAGTGACCTCATCTGGAAAATGGGGATTAACCGTGAGCCTCCCGCGGGACCCCCCCCCCCCCGACGACCCGGTCTCTCCCCCGGCGCTTAGAAGGGCGCTCTGCACATAGTAAGCGCTTAACAAATACCAACATAATTATTGACCCCGGGCCCGGCCTCGCCCGCCTCACCCACCTCACCCACCTCGCCGTCACCTACGACAACGGTGACTCACAGTCCGGGTGTTACCGTCTCGAGGACAGAGAGCAGCCGTGACGGGGGATTACGTTTGAAGGCGCACACTCGCACACGCTTTCAATCCTTCGGTCGTATCTGTCGAGCGCTTGCTGTGCAGTGCACTGTCCTGAGCGTTTGGGAGAGCCCGGGGGAGCAACGGACGCATTCCCTGCCCACGGCGAGCTGACAGTCTAGAGGGGTAGAAGCGACGTGGCTCAGTGGCAAGACCCCGGGCCCGGGAGTCAGAGGTCACGGGTTCGAATGCCGGCTCCGCCCCTTGGCAGCTGGGTGACCGTGGGCGAGTCCCTTCACTTCTCTGGGCCTCAGTTCCCTCCTCTGGAAAACGGGGAGCCTCACGTGGGACAACCTGGTTACCCTGTATCTACCCCAGCGCTTAGAACGGTGCTGTGCACATGGTAAGCGCTTAAAAGCGGCTCGGTGGAAAGAGCCTGGGCTTCGGGGTCAGAGGTCACGGGTTCGACTCCCGGCTCTGCCGCTCGTCAGCCGTGTGACCGCGGGCGGGTCGCTTCGCTTCTCTGGGCCTCGGTTCCCTCCTCTGCAAAACGGGGATTAACCGTGAGCCTCACGGGGGACGACCCGACGACCCCGTATCTCCCCCAGCGCTTAGAACAGTGCTCGGCACGTGGTAAGCGCTTAACAGATACCGACATCATTAAATACCAACATAGATAAATAAATACTCCCCCTTGCCTTTGATGGATCTTCCCGGGTTTATGGGAGAGGGGCGGGGTGAGCTTTTTCCTGGGATCCAGGGCCACTTCCGACCACAACGGACTTGGCCCCGCCGAAACCGGGGCGGACCTGCCTCCCTCTTATAAGCTCCCGTCGGTCAGGGGACGTGTCTGCCGCCTCTGTCATGCTGGACTCTGCCAAGCGCTCAGTACAGGGCTCCGCCCACAGCACGCGCTCAATAAATACTACCGATTGACCGATAGGCCATCGGCCCCACGCGGGCAGGGGCCGTGGCCGCCAGCTCTGTCGCCCTGGACTCTCCCAAGCGCCTAGGACGGGGCTCTAAAGGGTGTGCTGCCCACTTCACTCCTCTAGTAATAATGTTGGTATCGGTTAAGCGCTTACCGGGCGGAGAGCGCCGTTCTGAGCGCCGGGGGCGGTACAGGGTCGTCAGGTGGTCCCGCGTGAGGCTCACGGTTAATCCCCGTTTTACAGATGAGGGAACCGAGGCCCAGAGAAGCGAAGCGACCCGCCCGCGGTCACACGGCTGACGAGCGGCAGAGCCGGGCTTCGAACCCGTGACCTCTGACTCCCAAGCCGGGCTCTTTCCTCCGAGCCGCGCTGCTTCTCCGATGCCAACCTACTCGCCGGACCCCGATCTCTTCTATCTCACCGCCAACCTCTCGCCCGCTTCCCGCCTCTGGCCTGGAACGCCCTTCCTCCTCAGAGCCGCCTGAAAAATCACTCTCCCCCCCCTTCAAAGCCTCTTGAAGACCCACCTCCTCCGAGATGCCTTCCCTGACTACGCCCTCCTTCCCTCTTCCCCCATCCCTGACTTGCTCCCTTTATTCATCCCTCCCTCCCAGTCCCACACCCCTTAGGTCCAGATCTGTCATTTATTTATTTCCGTTAACATCCGTCTCCCCGCCTAGACCGGAAGCTCGTTGTGGTACGGAACGGAATGAGAACGTTGGTGTTTGTGAAGCGCTTACTCTGCGCCGAGCGCCGTTCTAAGCGCCGGGGGAGATACGGGGCCATCGGGTTGTCCCACGTGAGGCTTACAGTTAATCCCCATTGTACAGATGAGGGAACTGAGGCACCGAGCAGTTAAGCGACTTGCCCACAGTCACACGGCTGACAAGTGGCGGACTGCGGAATACGTCTGTTCTCTTGTTCATTCAGTAGTATTTATCGAGCGCTTACTGTGTGCAGAGCACTGTACTAAGCGCTTGGAATGAACAAGTCGGCAACAGAGGCGGTCCCTGCCGTTTACAGTCTCCCGTACTCTCCCAAGCGCTTAGGACAGCGCCGTGCACCCAGTGAGCACGCGGTAGGATGGGCCGAATGATTTCAGGCAACTAGATGAAGCCCCACCTCAGCTCTGGGTTTGACGGCCACGGTCCGCAGAGCAACACGGGAACGCGTTTTCGCCGTCGTCGTTTTTCAAGCGTCTCTCGTTTGGTTTGTCTGTTCAAAGCGGGGCACGGTGGCCTCTTGTCAGTTGAACCACTCGAACGCCCTTCACGGAATTGTAACCCTGGAGAGGGATGGAGAGAGGGGGCTGACCTGGGTCCCTCTGGCCTGGAACGGGACGTGCAGCGGATCCTCTTGGGTTGGATCCTTCCCCACTTTGGCCGAGTATGTTGGGGTGGGCGGGTGGGGGGTGTTCGTGCGTGTGTTTTGGCTGCTTTAATGACAGGGATAAGGTGAAACGCCGCCCCAATTTGACAGAATTTGAGCGGGGGAGTGTCTGGGTGACCTGAAACACGGTCGGTACGTTTCGGCTCCTTTGTCGGTAGAGAAGCAATGTAGCCTTAGTGGCTAGAACCCGGGCCTGGAAGTCAGAAGGACCTGGCTTCTCGTCCCGGCTCCGACCCTCGTCCGCCGGGGCAAGTCACTTCACCTCTCCGGGCCTCGGTTCCCTCGCCCGTGAAACGGGCATGCGTCCAACCGGATTAGTTTGCATCTACCCCAGCGCGTAATAATAATAATAACGTTGGTATTTGCGAAGCGCTTGCTCTGTGCCGAGCACCGTTCTAAGCGCTGGGGGAGATGCAGGGTCATCAGGTGGTCCCGCGTGAGGCTCACAGTCGGGATCCCCATTTTACCGATGAGGCACAGAGAAGTGAAGTGACTTGCCCACGGTCACACGGCGGACCCGGGATTCGAACCCACGGGTCCCGACTCCCAAGCCCGTGCTCTTTCCACTGAGCCATGCTGCTTCTCATTAACACAGATCAGTGCCTGCCTCATAGCGAGTGCATAACAAATACCATAAAAAAGTAGGGTAGCAGAATAAGAGGGGTGTATCTATGAGAGAGAAGGGGGGAGAGAAAGAATATATATATATATATATATTTTATTTTTTTTGATGTTTTGGTGGAGAAAAAGGAGGGATTTATACCCTGCCCATGAGGAGCTTCCTCTCTAATGCAGGAGACAAATGTAAAAATACTCTCAACCCCCGTGTCGTCTTCGACGTCTATAAGGGAGAACCAAGGAGGATGTAATCAAGCTAATCAGGTTAGACACAGTCCCGGTCCCCCGCGGGGCTCACAGTCTTCATCCTCACTTCACAGATGAGGAAACTGAGGCCCAGAGAAGTGAAGGAACCTGCCCAAGGAAACACAGCTGACAAGAGCCGGGACGAGACCCCGGGTCTTCCGACTCCCAGGCCTGGGCCGAAGCCACTAGGCCACACTGCTTGTCTAGAGCGAAACAGTGGAAACCCTTATCTCTGTAGTTACCAAGTGCAGGCTCTTTTGTCATCATCTCTTGGAAGAGGAGACGGCAGGGGCCGTGCCAAAGCAAGAGAGACAAAATGCGCGCGTAGTTAAAATTTCCAACACGTGGTTCAAATTCCGAGGCGCCGGACGGCCAGGGTGTTCGGAATATCTTTCCCGGAGGGAGGCTTAGAGCTCGAACGAGCGTAGAAGTTGATAGGTGGCGCGGCCTGGTTTTACCACGCTGGGGGGAGCGAGGTAATCGGGTCTCTGTTGATCAAGTGCTCCACACCCGGTAGGCGCTCAGTCAGTAGCCTTGCTTGGTTGATTGAGGCCAACTCCAAAACGGGCCCGCCTCCAGACTGAGCTCAGCGAGCCCCGTTAATCGAGGAAATCAAATTTCCTATCATTCATTCATTCGGTGGGTTTTTTTGGAGGATTTACTGCGTGTAGAGCACTGTACCGAGCGCTTGGGAGAGGACGGTGCAGCGATAGACGGGTACATTCCCCGCCCGGGTTCTGGGTCTTAGAAAGCGAGTTGGATCGAGGGAGTCTCTGAGCAGGGGATTCAGAGAGCATATCTCCCCTCTCTGAGAGAATCGATCAGTCGGCCCTATTTATTGAACGCTTTACTGCGGGTAGAGCACTGGACTAAGCGCTTGGGAGGGGAGAGCAGAGCGGAGTTGGTAGACACGTTCTCTGCCCGGAAGGGGGAGAGAGACATTAATATGAATAAATAAATGACAGCTGTGGACGTAAGTGCTGTGAATAAAGGGTGCAGATCCAAGTAAAAGGGAGACACAGAAAGAGGTAGGAAAAACAGCAGGCCTAGTGGGTAGAGCCTGGGCCCGGGAGCCCCGAGGACCTGGGTTCTAATCCTGGCTCCGCCACTTGTCTACTGGGTGACCTTGGGCAAGTGACTTCACGTGAACCCCACATGGGACCTGGACTGCGTCCAACCTGATTGCTTCGTATCCGGTGTAGCGCTTAGTACAGCGCCTGGCACATAGAAAGTGCTTAACAAATACCGTAAAAAAAAAAAAGAAGAGAAAACCGAAGACAGGCATTCGCCATCAAGTGATCCCCTTCTGTCTGCCCATGTCTGTTGGGTGGTCTTAGGCAGGTCACTTCGCTTCTCTGGGCCTCAGTTTCCTCATCTGGAAAGTGGGGACTAAGACTGTGGGAAAGGGACCGTGTCCGACATGGTTATCTTGGATCTCCCCCAGTGCTTAGAACAGTGTTTGGAATATAGTAAGCACTTAATAAAGACCATTATTATTATTATTATTGGCTTAAGAAAAGCAGCGTGGTTTAGTGGAAAGAGCCCGGGCTTGGGAGTCAGAGGTCATGGGTTCGAATGCCGGCTCCGCCGCTTGTCAGCCGTGTGACTTTGGGAGAGTCACTTAACCGCTCTGTGCCTCAATTACCTCATCTGTAAAATGGGGATTAGACCTGTGAGCCCCACGTGGGACAACCCGATCACCTTGTATCCGCCCCAGGGCTTAGAACAGTGCTTGGCGCATAGTAAGCGCTTAACAAGTACCGTCATCATTATTACTTTTATTACTATTAAGTACCATTTTTGTTGTTATTATTATTCCCTCCTGGGCGTAGTGGTGGCCAGAAGAGCAGTCTCTCCCAGGAATTCTGTTTTCCTGGAAGCACCGGGGGCGAGCCCTCCCCATAGGCGCCCCCACACCCAACCCCGACCCCCCGGTTGGGTTTCCGCTAGACGCGACGTGAGGTAACGCCGCCTTTCCGTTGCAGTGCCCAACGACCTGACTCCCGAGGAGCGCCAGGAACTCGAGAACATCCGCCGGCGGAAGCAGGAACTGCTGGCCGACATACAGGTGGGTAGGGAGAGCCCTGGGCCTTGAACTCTGGCCCCTTCTGCTCCCCCCAGAGTCCTGCTCTGAGTCCCCTTGGTCTTTCCCAGCAGCCCCCCGCGCTCCTCGAGACCCCGCCGTGAGCCCCCTCGGTCTTTCCCAGCAGTTCCCAGTCCCCGTCGAGGTCCTGCCCTGCGACCGGTCCTCCCAGAGATCCCGCTGCGAGTCCTCCCGATCTTTCCCGGCAGCCCCCAGGCCTTCTGGAGGCCCTGCGTCGAGTCCCCTCGTCTTCCCAGGGGTCCTGCTCTGAGTCCCCTTGGTCTTCCCCGGTAGCCCCCCTTCCTCCTAGATGTCCTGCTTCGAGTCCCCCGGTTTCTTCTGGCGGCCCCCCAGTCCTCCCAGAGTTCGGCCTCGAGGCCTCCCGGTCCTTCCCAGCAGCCCCCGGTCCTCCCGGAAATCTTGCCGTGAATCCCCTCGGTCTTGCCCGGGATCCCCCAGCCCTCTCAGAGGTCTCGCTCTGGGTCCTCCCGGTCTTCCGCGGAGACTCCCGGTCCCCTCGCTGTGAGTCCCCTTGGTCTTTCCCGGCGGCCCCCGGTCCCCCCAGAAATCCCGCTTCGCTGGTCTTTCCCAGCGATCCCGCTTTTCGGAAGCTTGTTCAACCTTCCCGGGAGCCGGGGGTGGCAGGGGGAGCAGAAGGCCGAGGATCTCGTCGGGGATGCGGCGTCCGCGGTAGATCGTTTGTCATGTCTGTGATGGAAGTACCGGAGAGTCTAATTATTGCCATATGGTGGGCATGAACTAAAAGGATTAAGGGGTGATATTGTTAACCTCTGGGCCTCTTCCTTCCTGGGGGAGCAGCAGAGGAGCTGCGGGGGGGGGGGGGGGGGCCTCCGGGTGGCCCTTTCCCCGTCTCTAGATTAGCCCTCCGATTTAGCTCAGCGGCGAAGCCGCCCCGTCTGGCCGGGGGCGGCCCGGTGGTTTTTCCCGGGGCTCCGAGCCTGCCAGAATTCCATCAGGACCGCAAACCGGGCCGTGGGATCGGCTCCAGTTTACAGTTGGCTCGCCCTCGTTTAATAAGGTCACACCCCCCCCCCCCCCCCGCACGCCGGGCACCCCGTTAGCCGGGGTCACCTGTCACCCCTTCCTCCTCCCGCTCTCCATCCTCCTCGCCCTCCTCCTCTTCCTTCTCTTCCTCATCCTCTTCATCCTCCTCCTCTTTCTCTTGTCCTTTTCGTCCTCCTGCTAATTGTCCTCCTCGTCCTCCTCCTCTTCCTCCTTCTCGACCTGCTCGTCCTCTTCCTCCTTGTCCTTATCCTCTCCCTGTCCTCGTCCTCCTCCTTGTCTTTGCCCTCCTCGTCCTCTCCTTTCTCCTCTTCCTCCTCCCCCATCCTCCTCGCCCTCATCTGCCCCGTTGTCCTCGTCCTCCTCCCCCTCCTCATCCTCCCTCACATCCTCCTACCCCTTGCCCTTGGCCTCATCCGCCCCATCGTCCTCCCTGCCTCCCCCTCTCCCTCATCCCCCTCCTCATCCTCCTCCCCCTCCCGCTCCTCCTCGTCCTCCTCCCCTTCCCCCTCCTCCTCGTCCTCCTCCCCCTCATCCGCCTCCTCTCCAGATCCCCAGGCTAAAAGGTCGTAGACATCTGTCTACCCTGATCCCCTTCAGTGCCGGATTCCCATGGAAACAAAACAAACAAAGAAGGCTCAGTAGGCCTTGTTTATATCTGCCGTCTGATTTCCGTCAGACGCCCTTCCCCGCCCCCATCCCCGGCTCCAACTGTCCAGGCATCCCTCTGAGCCCCCCCGCTCCCACCCCAACATGGAGCCCTCTGTTATTCATATCGGACTCTCCGAACCGCTCGGTCCAGTGCTCTGCATCCGGGAGGCGCTCAGTAAACCCCGTCGGTTGACCGGCCGATTGATGGGACTTCTGCCGGAGCGTCCGGACCACCCCCCAACGGACAAGAGGCAGAGAGGGCCTCTCTTTAAACATCTGGCTCTTGGCCGTGTGGGGGAGAGTCGTCGGGGGGCTTCGGACCCGCCACCCGGAGCTTTGGTGGGGGGGTGATTGAGCTCAGTGGGACCCCCCTGCGTCTTGGGCTTGGGAGTCGGAGGGTCCCGGGTTCTAATCCCCGCCCCACCGCTCGTCTGAGATGAGGGAACCGAGGCCCGGAGAAGGAAGTGACCTGCCCAAGAGGCAGAGCCGGAATTAGAACCCGGGTCCTTCTGACTCCCCGGCTCGTGATCTGTCCACGAGGCCGCACGGCTTCTCCGTGCAGTCTCCTCCCTGCCTCCCCACCGCCATCCCCAGCGTTAATTCCTTGGCCGTTTCTCTCCGTCACAGCGGCTGAAGGATGAGATAGCGGAAGTGACGACTGAAATTGAGAACCTGGGGTCCACGGAAGAGCGGTGAGTGACTCCCTGCTTCCCCTTTTTTTTTTTTAAAATGGTATCTGTTAAGCGCTTACTATGTGCCAGGCACCGTACTAAGTGCTAGGAAACACTGAGCACTTGGAAAGAATACACGGTGGGGGAATTAGGCTGGTCCCCGTCCCCCGGGGGGCTCGCGGTCTGACAGTGCTCTGCACACAGCGAACACCTCAGTTGATCGATTGAGCCCCTCCTCGGCCGTCCCGTCGTAACTGGCGTGGCCGACCGTGTCGGCGGGAGCTTGAACTCCTCGGTTCCTTCCCCGTAGATCCATCAACCGGTCGTGTTTACTGAGCGGTTACCGTGCGCAAAGCACTGTACTGAGCGCGGTAGAGTTTCAAGCCAACCCGGACGAACCCAAGGCGGGGAGCAGCGTAAGGAATTGAAAACTCCCCCAGCCTTAGCGCTCAGAGGACTCGGCGTTCGGGGCCAGTCAGTCGATCGTATTTATTCAGCGCTTACGGTGGGTAGAGCGCTGTACTGAGCGCTCGGGGGAGTCCAATAGAACCATAGAACAGACACATTCCCTGCCTACCGTGACCTTACGGTCTCGAGGCGGTCCACCCTCGTGCGACGGGGACGCCCGACTCCATCTCAGAGTCCCCAGGCCCATCTTTCCGCTCCGCACGGGGACCACCCCCGCTCCGACCCCGCCTGGGATCCTCACGGCTGCGTTTTCCCGAGCCCCGGCCACCCCGTCTGGCCTCGGCAGACTGTCTGGCTTTGTCATTCCGAGCTGGCGCAGATGGTGCCGGCCGGGGCTTGGTCGGGCGCCGGAAACCGATCTGACCCGTCGCCCCCGATCACCTTCACGCGGGGCGGTCGGGGCCCGTGGCCTGCCTCGCGTGGCCCACCCCCACTCCCGTTAGGACAGGGGACGTCAGGCCCCTCCATATTCCTCCGGTGCCTTGGGTTGGGTCCCGCGCCGAGGCAGGACCCAGGCTCCCTCCACCCTGAGCCCCAGGGCACCCCTCCCGGCATCTCCGGCCCCCGACCTTTCCGGCGAGAGCGACGGAGCCGCTCTTCTCGGACCAAGGGCGCCGAGGACCCCGGAACCGAGTCGGGCCGGCCGGTTGGCTGATCAGACTCGCCCGGTCCCGGCAGCTCGGCGGGAGCGTCAGCACGCCCCACTGGACGGCTCACAGCGTGAGTCGTCGTGGCCGGCGGTCGCGGTCCGGGGTTTTTGGTTTTTGGTCTAAGCTGGAGCCGTCTTCAAATATGAGGAACGGAGTCATACGTAAGGTCACCCCCTTCCAAGCGCCTCAAGACCCCCGCCTTCCTCCCCAAATCTCCAGTGGGCAGGGGACTTCTGAGATCACGGAGGTAGAATGCAGGAATTCGGCTACTGAGGGAGGTGGCAGGGTCTCCTGGGCAGGGAATGTGTGTTTACTGTTGTATTGTCCCCTCCCAAGCCCTTAGCACAGTGCTCTGCACACAGTAAGCACTCAATAAATACAGTCGAATGAATGACAGACGCGTTAAGAAAGAGTAGGCATCTGCCACTCCCAGCGGTCCCTCGTTTAGCTTTCTTTCAGTGATATTTATTGAGCGCTTACTGTGTGTAGAGCACTATACTAAGCGCTTGGGAGAGTATAATGTAGCAATAAATGGACTTCAGCCCTGCCCGCAGCGAGCTTACAGTCTAGAGGGACTGAAGGCGGGAGTCCGGACAGGGACGTGAAAAACCATCTCTTGAGGTTTTTGTGAGTTTATGATCGTAAGATGATGATTGGTTTTGGAATGCCGTCTCCCCCAGCCGGACAACTGGGGACTAAGTTGGTTGTGCCCGTTGCTTTATAGGAAAAACATGCAGAGGAACAAGCAGGTGGCTATGGGCAGGAAGAAATTCAATATGGACCCCAAAAAGGTAAGAGAAAATGACACTCGTAAAACGGCCAAGTCGTTGGTCGGGCGGGAGGGGTTGGGCGAGTCCCGAATTCCTTGGTGTCCACATCGGGATCCTGGCGCAAAGCCATTTTGGAAGCCGCCGCCTCTGTTTCCCAGAGGCCGTTCCAGGCCAGAACGTCTTCCTGCTTGGAGGTAAAAGTTCAGCTCTCGGTCGCCGACCCTGGGAAACTCTTGCGGCTCTCACTCCGCGGTAAAGGAGAACGGGAGGAAGCGGGTGGAATCCCGCCTTGGAGGTTGACAGCTCAGGCGAACGAAAGGAAGACTGAGCTTTGTCCAGTGGGGCGGTAAGCCTATGGAATGACCCGAGAAGGCCGGGCGACCAGAAAGCATCGATAGGCCCAAGAAGGGACCGCCGACCAATTCGCGGGTGAAAGATCCAGAACGTATTCGAGGTTTGGTGCCCATCTCGTCAAGGATGGGGACACGGAGAGCTTTTTCTCCCCGCATCCTTTGGGGCTAGCGTCCTGACCCAGTAGCCCAGTTGCCCTGCGCCCAGGGGTCCCACCGGGCGTTGACTCTCTCACCCGATTGGCAGTCCCAAAGAGCAGTCGGTCACCCGGTCCCCCTTTCCCCCAACCCAAATCCCTCAGCTCCCTGCCCAGCGGCCCCAAAACGGATATTTTTCTCGGGCTGTTCCAGGGCATCCAGTTCTTAATCGAGAACGACCTCCTGAAGAACACATGCGAAGACATCGCACAGTTCCTGTACAAAGGGGAAGGGCTGAACAAGACGGCCATCGGTGACTACCTGGGAGAGAGGTATTCAGACAATAATTAGAGGAAGAAGAGGAAGAGCATTTATTGAGCACTGACTCTTAAACTCTGGGTCAGTGCCCTGCAGTCAGATTGGACACTGTCTTTGCCCCTTACGGGGAGCTCGATCTGAGGGGAATGGGTGGTATCTTCACAGATAAGTGGGCAGGCCAGGAGCAGAGCCGGGGTTGGAACACCGGGGACCTGACCCCGAGGCCCGGGTCTCGGGGTCGGGGCACTGCGGGAGAGGACAGGAATGACCAGCGGGCCGCTGGAAGAGCCAATTTGGCACCCTCGAGGAGATGGGGCGGGTTTGGGATACAAGGGCCGCGACCAGAAAGGGTGTCGCCGCAAGGAGAAGCGGCAGCCACCGAGGCAAGGGGTTTATTCTCATGTCCGTGGGACGCACGGGGTCTTCTGGCCCCAAGTGATGGGTAGGGAGCCCAGACGAATCCAGTCCCGCGATCCCTTGCCGTCCGCCGTTGACCTCCCTCCTCCCCCTCTGCCTCTTGGCTTACCCCTCCCTCTGCCCCGACAGAGATGAATTTAACATCCAAGTCCTTCACGCCTTCGTGGAACTGCATGAATTCACCGACCTCAACCTCGTCCAGGCGCTGAGGTGAATGACCCACCCCTGGAATGGTTCGGCTTTCCAAGTGCCAGGGTGGGAAACGACCTAGAGGGAGGAGGTTGGGGGCCTAAAGGGGTCAAGGGGACGGCGAGAGAGGCTAAGGCTGGCCTTCGGCCCAGCGTGGGGGAGAGCAGGGAGACGTCGGAGAGCTCTCGTTCCTCCACTCCTGCGTATTTATTAATAATGGTAACGTGGTATCCGTTAAGCGCTCACTCCGTACCAGGCACAGTACTAAGCGCTGAGGTGGATACAGGCAAATGGGGTTGGACACAGTCCCTAGCCCACGTAGGGCTCGCGGTCCTAACCTCCATTTTCCGGGCAAGGCAACTGAGCCCTAGAGAAGTGAAGTGACTTGCCCAGGGTCACCCAGCAGACAAGTGGCGGAGCTGGGGTTGAGAACCCCCGTTCTGACTCCCAGGCCCGCACTCTACCCGTTAGGCCACACCGCTTCTCTACCCTCCGATCAGTGTCTTCGGAACCGGGCCGGACGGTCGTGGGGTCGGGGTGGGGTAGAGGGGGCTCAGCGATTCCAGACGGCCCCCCTCAGCCTCCTGGGAGGAGAGGGGAGAGAGTCGTCTCCGCCTCCCCTCCCCGCAAGCCCCAGGGCCCACCGCTCCCGTCCTCCTCCTCCAGGCAGTTCCTGTGGAGCTTCCGCCTTCCGGGAGAGGCCCAGAAGATCGATCGGATGATGGAGGCGTTCGCTCAGCGCTACTGTCAGTGTAACCATGGCGTCTTCCAGTCCACCGGTGAGCCAGCGCGGGCCCCGCCCTCCCCCCGCCCTCTGCCTCTGTCGATCAGCAGTCGATCGGTGGTATTTATTGAGCGCTTACTGTGCGCAGAGCACTGGACTAGGCACTCGGGAGAGGACCACGCAACAGAGTTGGTAGACTTCCTTCACGCTGCCGAGCGGATTCCCGAGGGAAGGGGCCCCGGGATCCACTCCCGCTCCTGCCCTGCCGGCGGAGGATTGTGGCCGGAGGGGAAACGGGCGTGTCTCTCCGCGCTTAGATCTGCGTCCTGCGTCATCTTGCGGGGCCACTACGACCCCGGGAGCCCGCCGGGCTCTTGGCCCGCTGGGACTCTGACCCCCAGCACCCGCCCCCCCGCCCCCTTTTCTTAATGGTATTTATGTAGCCCTTATTGTTAGCGCTGTTCTGATACAAAGTAATGAGGTTGGACGCAGTCCCTGTCCCACTGGGGGTTCCCAGTCTTAATCTCCATTTCACAGATGAGGTAACCGAGGCCCAGAGAAATGACTCGCTCAGGGTCCCACAGCGGACCAGTGGCGGAGCCGGGATCGGAACCACGGTCCTCCCGGGCTCTATCCACTGGGCCACGCCGCTTCTCACCCCGCCAGGTGGTGACCCTCGCCCTCGGCCCCTCCTCTCGTCTCCCCTCCCCGCCCCCGCAGATACCTGCTACGTCCTGTCCTTCGCCATCATCATGCTGAACACCAGCCTCCACAACCCCAACGTCAAGGACAAGCCCACGGTGGAGCGGTTCGTGGGCATGAACCGCGGCATCAACGACGGCGGCGACCTCCCCGAAGAGCTCCTCAGGGTGAGGCCGGGGAGACCGTGGGCGAGGGGGGCCCCCCCCCCCCGCAGCCCGAGCCCCCGTCGGAGGGAACCGGGTTCCTCGGAGCCCCGGTGGCTCTCGCGAATTTAGAGTTACGGCGGGACGTTGGTCGAGAACAGTCAGACACCTAGTCGGTCCGTCGGTGGTATTTATTGAGGGCTCACTGTGTAGGGCACTGGACCGGGCGCTCGGGAGAACACGGTACAACAATATAACCAACATATTCCCTGCCCACGGCAAGCCGGCAGTCTAGAGATTATCGGTCAGTGAGTGGTATCTATCGAGTGCTTACCGGAGTCGAGAGCCCTAATGATATTAATGGTAATCGCCGTCGTATTTGTTGAGCACTTACTATGCGCCAGGCACTTTGCTAAGTGCCGGGTGGCCTGGGTGAGTCTAACAGAACAGGGAGCGGACAGTCTG
Organism: Ornithorhynchus anatinus; assembly: GCF_004115215.2. Classification (NCBI taxonomy): domain Eukaryota; kingdom Metazoa; phylum Chordata; class Mammalia; order Monotremata; family Ornithorhynchidae; genus Ornithorhynchus; species Ornithorhynchus anatinus. The sequence continues at coordinate 2,079,348 of NW_024396743.1, read as the reverse complement.
GAGGAGACGGTTCCTCGCCTCTGGCGAGAGGTTGGGGTGACGCCCCGGTCTGTCTCCGTTCCCAGAACCTGTACGAGAGCATCAAAAACGAGCCCTTTAAAATCCCGGAGGACGACGGGAACGACCTCACCCACACCTTCTTCAACCCGGACCGGGAGGGCTGGCTGCTAAAACTCGGTGAGTCGGGCCGGGCCGAGGACGGGGCGGGGGGAGGCGGGCACCGGCGTCTCCCCGTGACAGAGAGGCGGGAGGCGGGAAGCTCACCGCCGGATCAGACCCCCGCCATGATTGAACAGCATACGCTCGGGGGCTTCCGCGTCCTCCTGGGTCTCCCTCTCCGCAGAGACCCCCAGGAAGGAGCCCCCAAGGAACGTTCCCTCTCCTCACCCCCCTCCCCGGAGGGGGGTTCACCTCTCTCTTTCCCGTCGCCCCGACTTCTGTCTAGGTCTCCGGCCCCTCCCCTCCTCCCCGTCGCATTAGCGTTTTCTTCCGCATCCCGGCCTCCCATCCGAGCAGATGCAACGTGCATGGCGACCCCGAGACCCCTGGCTGCAGCCTCCCCTTCCCCCCCCCAGCCCCCTTGGTCTCCCCCCGGCGGTGAAATTTTCTCCCCTTTCCCGTCGCAACACGGCTCAGCCCCCCTTCCGTCCTCTGAGTCCCGTTTGAGCAAGCGTCTGGAACGTCTTCCCCTTCCTTTCCCGTGCGTCCTCCTCACGACTACGTTGGTCTGCATGGTGGGGAAGGGGAGGATTGTCTGGATAGGAAAAGTTTTGGGGTGTGGGGCGCTCATTTTGGGCGAAATCGGCCCGTTTATTACGAGCGGCTTCTGCGAAGGGATCAAACCCGAGGCCGCGAGGCTCAGTGAGGTCACCGCCCCCGAAATCGGCATCCGACCCCAATCCAGATGGGACCCACCGGCGGCCAGTTCCTCTCCCGTCTGCCAGCTGACGTCCGTCCCGAAGAGCCCCCTCAAATCCCCGAAGACGGGGGTTACGTGTCCCCTGCAGACGCGGCGTCTCCCAGCGCCAGTCCTGCCGTCGCTTCCCCTCCAGATTCCCTCACGGTTCCCTCACGCACCCTCTCCGTGACGCAGCGTGGAAACGCGCTGTCGGTCAGTCGATCCACAGTATTATCGAGCGCTTCCCGCGTGCCGAACGCTGGACTGGGTGCTCGGGGGAGTCCGATTCAACGGTCGGGAGACCCGTTCCCCGCCCACAAGGAGCTGACACTCGTGGCAGGTCTGAGCGTGGCATACTTAGATGAGCTGCCCCCCCCCCCCCGGGGCTTGACACGAGCCCGGTTCTCAACGTCCCTGACCCGCGACGGCTGGTCCGAGGACAGGGAGAGGGTCCCCTGCTCTGAATCCCAGGCCGGACTGGGATTTGGACCATCTCCTAGCCCCCACACACCCGACGCTGCTTCGGAGAACTTGGGCCTCAGCCGCCTCAGATCTGGGTTTGCCCCGGAGAAAGGGCCGCCCTGCGGTTGGGGGGTTCTGACGGAAAAATCGAGGGGGCTGGCTGGGATTCCGGTAAACCCGGCAGGACCCGGCAGTCAGCGCCGCCCCCCCCCCCCACCCCCCACTGCGTACCCCCACTGCAGGTCCATCACCCCTCGACTAGGGCTGGAGATGCCCCCTCCACCCACCTGGAAGCCCGTGTGCTTTTAACGTTTTAAGCGGCCATCTGGTTCCTCCCATCGTCCCCGCCTCCCACGGCCTCCTGCCGCCCGAACCGACCGAAATGAAACTCTGGGATCGTCCCTTTCCCCCAGGGCCCTTGAAGTCCTCGGGCCGGATGTCGAGAAGTCTCCCGGTCCTGACGGTGCCAGAATTCCCAGCGAGCCTGGGGCACAGGAGTAGCACACGGACGCAGCTCCCGCTTTCGAAAGACGGGGCAACCTAATCGGGCCCGAAATAACGGACTCTGTTTCCTCCCGGGCCGATGGGATGCGTTCCCGGGTGTGGGGGTGCGGGAGTCGTTCGAAGGCCAGCGGAAAACTTGCCCCCCAAAGGCGGCGAGGTTTGGCAACCACCTCCTTCCCCAGGCAGACGGGACCGTGGCAGACGCGGGGCGTAATGGGAATAAGAAGCTCTGTTTAATTTCTTTGTTTTAATTTTCTTTTCTCCCTCGTTTGTATGTTTCCATGATTTTGGCTCTATTCCTTGCCCCCAAATTCCAGGAGGTATGTAACCCCCATCCACCCGCTTGCTCGCTCTCTGCAGGCCCGCTGTGATTGCTGCAGCTTCTTAGCTTCATTCTCTCTTGATTTGGTTTTGGGTTGCTTTTTATTTTTTTTTTCCTGTTTTGTTTCTGATTGTTTTTTTGGTTGACTTTGTTTCTGATTTGCTGGTGACGGTGTTCACGCCGCTTCTAACTGACTGCGCACAGTCCCTAGGGAACGTGGAGCAGGGCCGAGGGGTCAGAACTCGGACAACTTTTAAAGAGCCCCAGGGTCCGACACTTCCTCCCGTCCCACGTCGGGGACTCAAGCGGCCCCGCCGACCTCCTCTCGAAGGGTTCGGTCCTTTCTCTCGCACCCCCGGGATCCTCCCCTCTGGAGTCGGGCGGGGCCGGGAGGTAAATGATCGAGGCTTTTAAGCGCTTACTATGTGCTCAGCACTGGACTAAGGGGTGGAGTTGAGAGGGGATAATCAGTTCAGACACAGTCCCCGGCCCACGCGGGGCTCGCGGCGAAGTCGGAGAGGGAAATCAGTCCATCGGGGGTATTTAATGAGTGCTTCCCGCGTGCCGAGCACTGTACCGAACGCTTGGGAGAGTCCGGTGGAACAGTTGGTAGACACGTTCCCTGCCCACAAGGAGTTCACAGTCTAGAGGGGGCAACGGCCGATAAATGAGGGGTGTGGACGTAAGTGCTGTGGGGCCGAGGGAGGGTGAATAAAAGGTGAAAACCCAAATGCAGAGGGAACCGGTAGTGAATCCCCGTTTTCATACGAGGAAACCGAGGCACTAAAAACTAAAGGAACTTGCCTCTAGACTGTGAGCTCGTCCCTAGACTGTAAGCTCATCGCGGGGCCGGGGATAATAATGTTGGTATTTATTAAACGCTCACACGGTGTCAAGCGCCGTTCTGTGCGCTGAGGTAGATCCAAGCTAATCAGGTCGATCCCAGTCCTTGCCCCACATGGGGCTCACAGTCTCAATCCCCGTTTTACGGATGAGGTCACCGAGGCATAGGGAAGTGAAGTGACTCTGTCCGGGGTCACCCAGCAGATCAGTGGCAGATCCGGGATTAGAACCCGGGCCCTCTGATTTAGTTTAATAATGGGAGTGTTGCTTATTGGGCGCCCCCCCCGAGTGCAGCGAACATAAAAAAGACGCATTCCCTGCCCACAACGAGCTGACAGTCTAGAGGAACAAAGCCTCAAGGGAGACGCCCAAGCTCAAAGGGAATCGGGAGTCTTTACCAAGCACCTACCGTGTGCAGAGCACTGGACTGAACGCTCGGGAGAGGACAGAGGAATAGAACTAGCGGAACACATCCCCTTCCCGGCACGAGCTTCCGGTCTAGAAAGTGAAGCTGGGCCCACCCTCTGCTTGCGCCCCCCGGGTGAAGAGAGAACCCATCCACCCGCCGCCTGCTTTCTTTCATCCGGCAACTCCGACCGGAGACGCTCCCCCCTCCACCCCACAGGCCCCGTACCCGCTTCCCGATCATCGCTCCCCGGCTTCTGCATTTAGCGTTTTGGAAGCAGAGCTGGAAGTAGCCAAATCAGTGGGAGTTTTTGAGCATTACTGTGTGCAGGGCACTGTGCTGAGCGCTCGGGAGGGGACACTAGAGTAAGTAGACCCGATCCCTGACCTTCTGGAGCTGAGAGTCTACCTGTGTGCCGAGCACTGGACTGAGCGTCTGGGAGGGGACGGTAGAGTTAGTAGTCTGGACTCGGTTGAAGGAGTGCAGCAGGATTTGAGAGGGGGCGAGGGCAAGCTAAGGTGCCAACAGGGGCACAGTTGCGGGGTGTTGGGGGGGCTCTGCCTCTCCCCCGGAGAAGTAAAGAAGGACTTCGGGGGACCGGGTTGGGAGATGTTCGCGTAAGTTCCACAGGGACTGTCCCATGTGCTCTCAGCGCTCCCAGTGCTCCGTCCGCTCATTCTCTGTCTGTCCTCGTCCTGCCGGGGCCGGGACCTAGGGTGGGGGGCGGCGTCTCCTGGTGCCATCTGTCCCGGAGCCGCGGAAGGCCGGCCGAGGGGCTCTGCTGTCTCCTGCGGGCCGCTCCAGGTGGTCCCCCGCCGGACGGGGGCGGGCAGCTCCGTTCCCTCCTACCCCCTCGCCGCGTTCCCCTCGCCAAGGGCCCCGGGGCGGACAGGAAGGAGCCCCCCCCCCCAGTCGTGCCTCAGGCCCGTCATGGGCAGGGGGAAGACCGGAGTGGATCGATCGATGGTATTTACTGAGCACTCGCCCTGTGCGGAGCACTGGACGGGACCTCTAGGGAGAGGCCAATACAGTCCCTGCCCTCGAGCACCGGCCAGTGTAGTGGGGTGAGCGCTCTGTTGTGCTCGAGTTCCCTAACAGGTGAGATTTGGGGGGTCACCTAGAGAGCAGTCTCCCATCAAGTGGACGGGTCTCTACTCACACTATATTTGATTGCCCTATCTTCCGTGTTTATTATTATTATCATTAATAATAATAACGATCATTATGGTACTTGTTATGCACATACTAAGTGCCAAGCACTATGCTTCGCCCTGGCATCGATGCAGGATAATCAGGTTGGGCACAGTTCTCGTTCCACACGGGGCTCACAGTCAAAGTAGGAGGGAGAACAGGTTTTGAATCCCCATTTTCCAGAAGAGGAGACTCGAGGCACAGAGAAGCTAAAGGACTCACCCAGGGACGCACAGCAAGCCAAGGGGCAGAGCTGGGATTAGAACCCAGGCCCTCTGACTTGGTTCTCCCGAGCTGCCCCTGAGCACAGCACATTGTACTAAGCACTTGGGGAAATAGGACAGAAACAGGACATGTCCCCTGCCCCCAAAGAGTTTGTTGCTCTGAAGTTTAATAGAATCTCTCATTTTTCGGTGGCGGGGGGGGACGGGGAGTTCCATTTCTAGTTCCGAGGTGAGAACCCACAGGATGGCAGTAACTTGAGCGCTTAACACAGTGCTCTGCACACAGTAAACGCTTAATAAATACGATTGAACGAACTAGATGTGGCCTAGGGGATAGAGTCCGGACCTGGAAGTCAGAAGGACTTGGGTCCTCATCCCGGCTCCGCCGTTCGTCCGCTGCTGTGTGACCTCGGGCCGTGACCTCGCTTCCTCCGTGCCTCAACGACCTCGTCTGTAAAATGGGGGTTAAGACCGTGAGCCCCGCGTGGGACAGGGACCGTGTCCAGCCTGATTGGCTTTTAACCACCCCAGCGCTTAGTACAGCGTCCAGCACGTGCTAAGTGCTTTAACAAATACAGTTAGTATTGCTAAGCGCTTGGGAGAGTACAGTACAACCGAATTAGCAGGCACGTTCCCCGCCCATAACGAGCTTACGGTCTAGATGGGGAGACGGATGCTAATATAAATAAAGTCAAGGTCCGGATCGTCCAGAATTCCAACAGTCGGCCTTTAGAAGGCCCGAATTCCCAACGGAGAGGCAGTCAAAAGGCACCTAACCTCTACCTCCCGATCAAATCCCCAGCCAGAGCCTAAAACGTGGACTTGGTTTCCTTAGCAACAGATCACGGGTTTGGGGCTTTCCACCACAGGTCTTGGCAGGTGGAAAGATTTTCCATTTCCTTCTCAAAACCTTCCCACTTCCCGCTCGGGGGCTCTGGGAGGCGGGAGGGGAGGAGGTTGCATGGCGGTGGAGGTGGTGGGCCTCTGCTCCGTATGGTCTCGGATCCCTCTCGGGGCAGTTTGGGACAGGCTGGGAAGGAGGAGGTTGTCAAGGTCAAGGAAGGGAAACCCCCGAGGCCTTGGGACGGAACTCCTGGCCCTCATCAACACTGGCCGAGGATGGGAAAAGGAGCTGGAGCCTCCCGACAAGGGCCCCGCCCGCCCCCAGATCGGAGCAGGCCCCCGAGGGGGCGAGTTCCGGGGGAGCCGCGGGGCTCCAGGTGACCGGAAGGCTGTTCGGATGCCCGTCCGGTCACCGGAGAGAGGGGACGTACAGAGTCCTGCCTGGATGGTGAGCCTCCGCGGACACGTCAGTCATCGTCCAGGCTAAGATGGGGGGGGTGTCTTTCCCTCAGGAGGGTGGAGGATGCCGGGGACCCTGGGTCCCTAAACAAGTAGGCCGGAGGGCTAGAGCCAGCAGGCAGTTTTGGGAAACGGCCTCGGCGTCTGTCGATGAGGGGAGTAAAAGGCTCCCTCTTCCCAGCCCCGATCCCTCCGCAGCCTCTCCACAAGCCCACCCCGAGGGTGCCCGGGATTGGCTCTGTAAACCCGGGGGTCCCGGGCGTCCCCCGCCACCCCCCCCACCCCCCCGGGGCTCCAGCTCCCCCAAGCCACCTTTTGCCGGACCTCCCCGGACGCCACGTCGGTCCGCCCCGCCGGTCGGACTCCCGGCTCCGCTCGGTACCCCCCCAGCCTCCGTCCCAGTTGTTCCCGGGAGACGTCATTCGGGCTCGCTTCGCTCCGCTTGTGCCCCCGAGATGCCGCCCTCTGTGAAAGATGCTTTTGTCTTGGCTCCCGTTGTGTGTCCGAGAACGCGGCCGTGCGTTTGGCTCAGCCTAGAGAGCGCCCGTGCTACCCTGCCCTCGCCCTTCCCTCGTCCCCTTCCCCCGCCTGCCACCCCCTGCGCCCTCCCCGAGAAGAGCTCCGCACCCTGCCCCGTCGTGCCGTGTCGAGCCCGCGCCTCCCCTCCCCCCGACAGGCGGCAGAGTGAAGACGTGGAAAAGGCGCTGGTTCATCCTGACGGACAACTGCCTCTATTACTTCGAGTACACGACGGTGAGCTCTCATCAGCCTCCCCGGGCCGGCGGGGGAGAGGCGCCGGCGGAAATGCCGCCGACAGCCGGGGTCTTGGGCCAGGGGTCTTGCCTTGCCCGGCAGAGATGTCTGGGGTGGCGAGAAGGGGAGAGAAAACGGCAACCAAGCCGGGGGAAGATCAGTTGACGATCCTCTGACTGAGACTCAGTCGGTCGCCGGTCCCAGGCTAGAGTAATACCGATGATGATGATGGTAGAGCGGATCTTTTTTTTACGGCATCGAGTCCGGAATAAGAAGGGCACGGGCCGTAGCGTGGCCTAATGGATAGAGCCTGGGCCTCGGAGTCAGAATTCTGGTTCTGTCACTTGTCCGCTGTGGGATCTTGGGCAAGTCGCTTCAGTTCTCTGGGCCTCGGTTACCTCATCTGTAAGAAATGGGGATGGGGACCGTGAGCCCCACGTGGAACGGAGACGGGGCCCAACCCGATTGGCTTGTATCCACCCCAGTGCCTGGCACATACAGCGCTCGGCACATCGTAAGGGCTTGACAAATGCTATTATTATTATTATTATTACCAAAGAGAGGGCTCGGAGTTGAGGCAGGTGGGCCCTCAAAGGTCATCTTCTGAGCTCCACGTGGGACCCAAGGGAGCGGGTGATATCCAGATCCGTTGGATCCCTTCTGGGGAGCAGGGAAGCGGGGAGGAGGCGGGGGAGCAGAAAGGAAGGAGCTCAGATGTCGGGGTGCCCATACGTCGAGTCCCGTCTCCTGTTGCTCCATCTCGCAGGATAAGGAGCCCCGGGGGATTATCCCGTTGGAGAACCTGAGTATCCGGGAGGTGGAAGACTCCAAGAAACACGTGAGTGGCTCGGTCGGTAACTTTCCTCCGGGGCGACGGGATCGGATGTCCTCCTCCTCCTCCCCCGGGGAGTGTGGTTGTCCCCCTTGAGGTGTCCCTGGGGAGAGTGGGGTGGTCGGAGGAAGAGACGACATCTGTACCCATCCCCACCGCTTTCCCAGGATGCCCCCTCATCTCCTCCTCCCATTCATTCACTCGTTCAATGTCCGGAGCGCTTACTGTGCGCAGAGCACTCTCCTAAGCGCTCGGGAGAGTCCAATAGAGCACTCACCAGTCCAGGGTGACAAGGAACCGTTCCTCCCCAGAACTGCTTCGAGCTGTACATCCCCGATAACAAAGATCAGGTGATCAAAGCCTGTAAGACGGAAGCAGACGGGCGGGTGGTAGAGGGGAACCACACGGTCTACCGCATCTCCGCCCCGACGCCCGAAGAGAAGGAAGAGTGGATGAAGTGCATCAAGTAAGTGACATCCGGGACCGAGGAGGCCGCAGCCCCGGGAAACCGCCGCCTACTCCCCTCGCCCCCTTCCCTGCCCTGAAACAGTTTCTGGGGGGTTTTTAAATGGTATTTAAGCGCCTACTAGGTGCCGGACACTGTACTAAGTGCCGGGATAGATAGAAGTTAGTTAGGTTGGGCCCACTCCCTGTCCCTCATGGGACTCCCGGTCTTAATTGGAAGGAGGAGGATTGAATCCCCATTTTACAGAGGAGGAAATTGAGGCCCGGAGGAGTCTTCTCTCCATTCCAGCGCTTAATACGGTGCCCGGCCCATAGTAAGCACTTAACAGGTCCCACAATTATTATTATTATTATTGTTGTGTGACTTGCCTAAGGTCACCCTGCGGGTTAGTGACCTTGGAATCAATCAATGGCATTTATTGAGGGCTTCCTATGTGCAGAGCACTGTACTAAGCGCTTGGGAGAGTCCAATGCAACAGAATTAGCAGACACGTTCCCTGCCCATAACGACAGAGGGGAAGGTAGACGTTGATGTGAATCAATGTGTAATTTATAATACGTAATTTGAAGGTATGTACATAAATTCTGTGGGGTTGACGGTGGGGCGACTATCAGAAGTCCAAAGGTCACAGTTGAGCAGTGGTATCCGAGCGCTTACTCTGCGCAGAGCACTGGACTTAAGCGCTTGGGAGAGACCGGTACAACGGGATTAGCAGACGTGTCTCCCGTGACGAGCATCCGGTCTAGAGAGGTAGACAGAGATTAATATGAATAAACACATAATCTGTCATGCATACTTTAAAGGTATGTACATAAGTGCTGGGGGCGGGTGAGGCGACTCTACTAATAATAACGATAATAATGACTGAAATGTATCCTGTCTTCCCTCCTGCTCACCGTTTCCCCGTCCCCCTGTCTCCCACCCTTGTCTGCTCCAGGGCTGCCATCAGCAAGGACCCCTTCTACGAGATGTTGGCCACCCGAAAGAAGAAAGTGTCATCCACAAAGAGACATTGAGCACCTAGGCCGGCCAAGATGGCTCCCAGTCCTCCCCTTCCCCCCAACCTAAGGCCGCGGCGGGACGACCCGTCCCCTTCCCGTGATCTCCCCCGGCCCCGGTCGGGAGAGGGCAGGTGGGCCGCTGGGCCTGACCCTCCCGCTACCGCCATCCCCAGCCCCCCGCCCCCCGGGGACCCGCTTCAGCTTTCGCCATTGTTTTCAAGCGGGTGCGACCAAAAGCAGCCCCCCCAAAAGGGGGCTTCTGGGAGCCTCCCCCCCAAAAAAAGGGACGAGAGCTTTCATCAGCAGACTGGTGCCCCCCACCACCCGCGCCATTCAGCGGGTCTGAGCGCGGAGCCCCAGGTGTTTACCTCTCAGCGGTGATTTTCCTGTGAAGAAATCCCACCCCCACCCCCGAGACCCCTGTATAAATAGATAATCTATATTAAGGAGAGGGGTGGGACAGAAGAGAAGCCACACACTATAAAGATATATTTTTAATCTTAAAGGAGCTGCGGGCAGTCCTGCCCAGGTATGTCTTAGACCAGGGGTCTCGTGGGCACAGGGTTATATCGGGGAGGGGAAGGGGCCGGTGGTCTCCGGAGCGGGACAGAGCCGGGGGCGGGTCGGGGGGAGCGCGGACTGGACGGAGGGGACGGCCGGGGGGATGACGGGAAGGTGGGCAACCCCCCCCCCCCCCCAGACCTCCCCGGCCACGACCCCAACTCCCGCAAGCGGCGGCCCAGCTTTTTAAAAGGAGACATCAGCCGTTTCTTTCATTGCACCAGACGACGTGCTCACCGAACTTTGAAGAGGGGGCGGCCCCCCAGTCAAGCCCCCCCCGCCCTCGGCGTTCAGATCTGACTACCTTCTCCTCAGATCTGGCCCTTGAACCTCCTGAGATGCTCCAGTCCTCGTTTTAGAGGAGGGAGTGGGCCTAGCCTCCCCCCCCGGGCCCTCACCGTTCGCGGCCCGGCCAACCAGCCCGCGGCCTCCGCTCCACATACATTGCTGCCCTCCACTCCCGGGACCTGCCCGCTCCTGCTCACAGGGTTTTGAACTCCTCCTCCCCATCCTCCTCCTCACCCTCCTCCTCCCTACCCTCCTCCTCTTCCCCTTCCTTCATTCAATCGTGCATTCAGTCATATATTTATTGAGCGCTTACTACGTGCAGAGCACCGAACTAAGCACTTAGAAGAATCCAATATAACAATAAACGGACACGTTCCCTGCCCACAACCTGAGTTTACGGTCTGGGGACTCAGCAGGAGAGAGGCTAGTAGTAGTTGAATGGCTATTTATTTATGAAGTGCTTACTGCGTGCAGAGCACTGTACTAAGCCGTGGCTCCCGCCATGACCAAGGGGACAACCTCCCCTGTCGGGGCTCATCCACTCAGTTGTATTTATTGAGCGCCTTCTGTGTGCAGAGCACTGTCCCAAGCGCTTGGGAGGGTACAACACAACAATAATCCTCCCCATCTTCCTCATTCTCGTGCTCCTCTTCTTCATCCTCCTCCTCTCCTTCTATCCCCCCATTGCCCTTCAGCACTAAATCATTCCAGGGAAGACCAAGACCTCTGCGGAATAGTTCTGAGGAGGGGGCCGGTCCTGGGCTTCCCCCTGCCCGGCAAAAGATGAGCGACTCTGGAAGCGGGGGTCTCCGGGCCGGCGAGAGACCCCGTGGGGATGACGGCAGGAATTCCCAAAGAGAATCCAGGCTGGGCCTGTGCGTCTCTCTAAGACCAATCGAGGCAAAATGGGAATAGCAGAGACTCGGAGTGGGGAGGCTGGGAGACCCTTCTGCTCCATCCCCCTCCTCCCCCTGGCCCCCCTGCCCCACCAAGGCACCCAGCTCAGTATTAGTCTATTTATCAGAGGTGTAAATAACTCCTTTTAGATTATTTTGTATTTGTTTAAAAAAAAAGTTTTGTGCAAAAAACAAAACAGGAAAAAAAAAAAAGAAATGAGCGTGCCTCACCGACAGGGTTTTTTTTATTATAATGATAATTATTCTCCCGGTTGTTTTTTGGTTTGTTTTTGGTTTTTTGTTTCTTTTTTTGCCTTGTAAACTAGCGCCAAGGAACTGCAGCAAATAAAACTCCAAACTTGCCCTGAGCTGCCTTCCCTCAGTGCCTGTGGTGTCATTTTTAACACGTGGGATGGGGTTTCGGGGGCGAGGGGTGGGGCAGACCGCCAAGGCCATACCCTCCCTCCTGCCATGGTCGCTGAAAAAGAGGCCTGATGGTCATAATAATTATGGTATTTAAGCGCTTACTATGTGCAGAGCACTGTTCTAAGCGCTGGGGGAGATACAGGGTCATCAGATTGTCCCACGAGGGGCTCACTTGTCAGCTGTGTGACTGTGGGCAAGTCACTTAGCTTCTCTGTGCTTCAGTTACCTCATCTGTAAAATGGGGATTAAAAGACTTTGAGCCTCACGTGGGACAACCCGATGACCCTGTATCTATCCCGGCGCTTAGAACGGTGCTCTGCACATAGTAAGCGCTTAACAAAGACCAACATTAATCTCCATTTTCAGATGAGGTGACCGAGGCACCGAGAAGTCATAATAAGGGTGGTGTTCGTTGAGCACTTACCCTGTGCCTAGAACAGTGCCTGGCACATAGTGAGCGCTTAACAAATACCATCATTATCACCGTCGTTTCCCAAGCGGTTAGTACAGTGCTCTGCACACAGTAAGAGCTCAAAAAATACGATCGAATGGATGAATGAAGGTAGAGGGAGGGAAAAGCACGAGGGTGGCGATTAGTGGCCAATTCCCCGCAGCTGGAGCCCCGCCAATCCGGGGGCGGGAGGAGGGGCTGCCGGGAGGAGGGGGATGGGGGAGACCACACTTGTTCCCTAGGTGGGCGGGGGGCTTCTGGACCACCGGCTTTGGCGTTTTGGTGAGTGGACGGAGCCGGCGACCCCCGGCCGGGCTGCCGAGGGAAGTATCGGAAGGGGGGCGGGGCGGGGGGTCAGCAATCTTGGCCCAGTTGAGCCCCTGTTAACGAGCAATCCATCAGTGGTATTTCCTGAGCCCTTACGGTGGTGCAGAGCACTGTACTAAGCGCTTGGGAGAGGACACTACGACGGTAAACAGACACATCCCCCTGCCCACCAAGAGCAGCTCCTCTGGTGCTAACCTTCTCAATGGGCCTTGTTCTCACCTGGCCCACGTCCTACCTCTGGCCTGGAATCCCCTCCCTCCCCAAATCCCCCAAATAATCCCTCTCCCTTCCCCCCTTCAAAGCCCTACTGAAAGCTCACCTCCTCCAGGAGGCCTTCCCAGACTAAGCCCCCCTTTTCCTCGGCTCCCCATCACCCCCAACCCCTCCCTTTGCTCTACACCCTCCCCCACAAGTGTATATATGTGCACATCTATAATTCTATTTATTTATATTAATGCCTGCTTACTTGTTTTGATGTGTATAGAGCTATAATTCTATTTATCTTGATGCCTGCTTACTTGTTTCGCTGTGTATATGGCTATAATTCTACTTATTTCTATTGTTGCCTGTTTACTCGTTTTGCTGTCTGTCCCCCCCTTTCTAGCCTGGAAGCCCCGGGTGGGCGGGGATTGTCGCTCTTTATTGCTGAATTGTACTTTCCAAGCGTTTAGTACAGTGCTCTGACCACCGTAAACGCTCAATAAATCGGTTGAATGAAGGGGGAGGCGGGCATCGATCCCCCAAAATAAATGATGGATAAGGATGGAAGCGCTGTGGGGCGGAGGAGTTGGGGTGAATAAGGGGAGCAAATAAAGGCGACGAAGAAGGGTCAATGGAGCGTTTGGGAAGCGCTTACTCTGTGCGAAGCGCTGTGCCTGCCTGTCTCCCCCCCCCATCGGGGCGCCCAGTCAGAAGAAGGCACAGCAGCCAGCCATTTTATAGATTTTTTTTTCTTTTTTTGGCATTCGTTAAGCACGGGGGAAGATACAAGCTAATCGGGTTGGACCCAATCCCTGCCCCACGTGGGGCTCACAGTCTTCATCCCCGTTTTGCAGATGAGGGAACTGAGGCCCAGAGAGGTTAAAGGACTTGTCCAGGGTCACACAGCAGGCGGGTCTATAATCCCGTCTCTGCACTCCCAGTCCCGGCTCCGCCCTGTGTGCTCTGGGCAGGTCGCTTCACTTCTGGGCCTCAGTTACCTCCTCTGTCAAATGGGGGGATTAAGGGGGGATGCGGGGCATGGACTGTGTCCAGTCTGATCAGCTTGTTTCCCCTGCAGTGCTTAGAACAGTGCTTAACACATAATTAAGCGAACACTTAGAGAAGCAGCGTGGCTTAGTGGAAAGAGCACGGGCTTGAGAGTCAGAGGTCGTGGGTTCTAATCCCGGCTCCGCCACTTGTCTGCTGTGTGACCGTGGGCAAGTCACTTAACTTCTCTGTGCCTCAGTTACCTCATCTGTAAAAATGGGGATTAAAAATTGTGAGCCCCGCGTGGGACAATCTGATTACTATGTGTCTACCCCAGCGCTTAGAACAGTGCTCTGCACATAGTAAACGCTTAACAAATATCATAATTATTAAAGTAAGTGCTTCACAAATATCATTTCTATTTTCTGGCTTCCGTTTTCTTATATGTAAAGTGGGGCTTCAATACCTGCTTAATAAGACTGAGCCCCTTTCAGGACAGAGACTGTCTCACCTGAAAACCTTGTATCTACCTCAGCGCTTAGTTCAGTGCTTGGCACCTAGTAAGTGCTTAACGAATACCATGATTATCGTCATCAACATTATCATTTTTATTTCTACTGGGCCGCTCCCTCTGATCTCAGTAAATCCTGGTTTTCTGCCCCATTTGTAATCTGTTCCTCATTCATTCGCTCACTCACTTTGTGCAAAGCACTGTACTAAGCGCTCGGAGAGTATACTAAGACAATAAACGTGTGGGCAGAAGGTACTAATTTGAAAATTGGCCATTACAGGTGTGGAGTGAGCTGGGGGGCGGGTGTTACCCCCCAACTTCAGCCGGCCCCCTGTCTGGCTGAACCCCAAATTACTTTCACTGCTCTTTCGGGGGCGAGGGGGACCTCAAAAAAAGCCCCCACCCCTGCCGTCAACCTCAGGATGGCATAGATTGTGCCTACTTAACCCTATTGTTTTTTCACGACCACTTAGTATACAACGTTGTGCTTTCAAGAGTTCAATTATTATGAATACTTGATAGGGGGAATGAACATTAAGTAATGGTTAAAGAGTCTAGGCAGGTGGAGTCTGTTTTAAAGCAAAAATTGGTTTCCATTTCCCCTCCTCCTCCCCCCACCGCACCTCTCCTCACTATGTGAAGTATTCTTGAATCATCCTCCTAAGGGGTACTTTTTGAACTCTTACCGTGTGCAGAGCACTGCACCAAACGCTTGGGAGAGGGCAATGCCAAAGAGTCGGAAATAATAATGAATATTAATAATTATTATTATTGACGCTCTGTACTAAATGCTTGGGAAGAATACACATTCCTCCGGCCAAGTGTCAGGGCAAAGCTGGGAGGGAAAAGGGAGGAGGCAGCAAATATAATAATAATAAATGTTCTATACTAAGTGCTTGGAAAGAATACATAGTCCCCTACCCAAGTTTCAGGGCCGGGCTCGGGGCGGGGGAGAGAGTAGCAAATGTAATAATAATAAATGCTCTGTACTAAATGCCTGGGAAGTATACACATTCCCCTGCTCAAGCGTCGGAGCTGGGGGGGAGGGGAAGGGGGGTGTCTAGTAAACTGTCAACTGTCAGTACCGGTCACTGTAGCTCCGTGACAGTTGGAGCCTCAGAGCCGAGCCACTTCGGGGACGGGAAAGAAGCTATTTTGTGTCCCTTGTGAGTTCGGAAACCGCAGCCAGCTTTGGCAAGGATTTAGGGTGAGTGGCTTCTAATGGGGCAAGTTAGCAGCCGGGCCAACTTGCCAACGGTTACCCGTTGAAAGCCGGCCTCCCCACTCCCCCCACCTACACTTCGTCGTGATAACAAGGGCATTGATTCATTCAATAGTATTTATCGAGCGCTTACTATGTGCAGGGCACTGTACTAAGCGCTTGGAATGTACAGTTCGGCAACAGATAGAGACAATCCCGGGCTCACAGTGATAAAGCGTTCACCTTGTGCGTCAGTCGATTATATTGATTGAGCCCTTACTGGGTGCAGAGCACTGTTCTGAGCGCTGGGGAGAACAATATAAGACACATTCCCTGCCCACAACCTGCTTAGAGTCTAGAGCACCGTGCTGGCAGATTCCAGATAATCTCCCCCTTTTCCTTACATTTTGTTCTCCCATCCCGCTCCCTAATAACGGTGCCATTCGGTCACCGTTCACTACGAGCCAAGCACCGTGCCAAACGCTGGTGGCGGGAGGCGGATCCAAGATAATCAGGTCGGACACGATCCTTGTCCTTCCCCGGGGCTCATAATCGGCAGGTGTTGAATTCCCATTTTATAGATGAGAGAACTGAGGCACAGAGAAGTGAAGTGACTTGCCCACAGTCACACAGCTGACAAGCGGCAGAGTGGGGATTCGAACCCATGCCCTCTGACTCCCAAGCCCGGGCTCTTTCCCCTGAGCCACGCCGCCCTCTCGACTGTTAGCTCACTGTGGATAGGGAATGTGTCTGTTTATCTTTGAATTGTACTCTCCCAAGCACTTAATACGGTAAGCGTTCAATAAATATGTTTGAATATAGTCTGTCATCTCCCTCTAGACCGGCAGCTTATTGTAGGCAGGGAATATGTCCGTTAATTGTTGTATTGTCATTTATTCATTCACTCGTATTTATTGAGCGCTTGCCGTGTGCAGAGCACTGTACTAAGCATTTGGAAAATATGATTCAGCAGTGGAGAGAGACAGTCGCTGCCCACACCGGGCTTACCTTCTAGAAGGGGGGAGACGGACAACGAAACAGGTAAACGGGCATCAGTAGAAATAAATAGAATTATAGACATATACGCGTCAAAGCAAACCGACGGGCATCAGTGTAAATAAATAGAATTATAGATATATACATAGATTAACTAAGCGCTGTACAAGTCCTCTCCCAAGCGCATACTCCAGTGCTCGGCACACAGTAAGCGCTCCGTAAATACGACTGACTGACTGAGGAATCGGGCGGAGAGGGGTCCTGCAGGAGGCGAGCCCGAGGCCGCACCGCCCACGGTCCCTCTCGCTGCAGTGGCCGGGTCGGGACGATGTCGAAGGACCCGCGGATGGAGTACCTGGAGGGCTTCAGCTCCCTGAGCCTGAGGTTCAAGCCGGACAAGTGGGCCAAGCTGATGGGGAGCGAGGAAGGCCACTCGCTCTTCATGGAGTTCTTCGAGAAGGCGGACGCCCGCTCCCTGGTGTTCTCCCTGACCCCGGCCGGCATGCTGGTCCCCAGCCTCGGTTTCCCGTCCGCCCTCAAGGGCAAAGGCGCCTACTTTGTCAAGAGGAAGAAAACCGACGTCACCAAGGAGACCTACCGCAGGGATCTCACCTTCGGGGAAATCAGTGCCGCACCGGTGGAGCATCTCATTGTCGTGGTAGAGGAGGTGGGGAGCGGCCGTCCCCCGCGGCCGGCCACCCTCCAATCTATTTGCACCGCCCCCCGCTTATAATTCATTCATTCAATAGTATTTATTGAGCGCTTATTGTGTGCAAAGCACTGTACTGAGGACTTGGGAGAGGACGGTAGAACAGACACATTCCCTGCCCACCGCAAGCTTACTCTCGTCCGAGTTATGTGCCGAGCGCTTAATATGTGCCGAAGGCTGTAGTAAGCGCTTGAGATAATGTAAAAAGAGGAACCGCGCCAGACCGGGCAAGGGGGAGTCAGGGTTAGAACCCAGGTCCCCGGGCTGCCGGGCCTAGGTTCTCCCCTTGAGGTTCCGTGGATTCTTTTCCACCCCGCTTTTTTTTGAGGGAATTTAAGTACTTACTATGTGGTAGACACTGTTCTAAGCGCTGGGGCAGTTTGGGCACAATCCTCGTCCCACATGGGACTCCCAGGCCCATCCCCGAGAGGCAGTTCACATCCCCACCCCAGGTCGGGGGGTTTCTGGGCACCCCCCAACCCTCCCCCCGCCGCTCCGCCCTCTCACAAAGCCACCGCGGAACCGTTTTCCGTTCGGGACCCCCCCGGTCCCATCCCCTCCAGCCCCCCGGTCCGCCCAGGTAGTCCGGGCCCGTACTCCCCCGCCACCTGGCACGCGTGGGCTTGGAGATGGACGCCGGCGGAGCCGTGACATCCCCCTGCCCACATCCCCCTCGGCGACCCTGCCCAGGGGGTCCCCGACGGACAGGCCGGCCCCCGCAGGTGATCACCGTGCTGCTGGGGCAGAGCGAGAACACGGCCGGGTGGCCCAAGGTGGTGTGCGGCGACGTGGTGCGGCAGGCCCACCGGCTGAAGAACGAGATGTTCATCATGGGCGGCAAGATCAAGGGCAAGACCCTGCTCCCCGTGCCCGAGCACCTGCGCAGGCTGGACGGCTCCGCCTCCTCGCTCGAGGGGTGAGCGCCCTCCGGGGCCGGGGGCGTTCGAGTCGGGGGGAGGCCCTCCCCATTCGTTCATCCTTTCTTTCGTTCAACCGCATTTGTTGAGCGCTTACCGTGTGCGGGGCACCGGACTGAGCGCTTGAGGGGAACGCGGCACTACAGGGTCGGGAGCCCCAACGAGCTTCCGGTCCTGGGCTCTGCCCTCCGACCCCGATCCCCGCCGCTCACCGGGCCCCGGGGGCCCCCCGTCCTCCCACCCCATCCTTTCAGCCTGCCGCCGTCTCAGGACAACCTGCTGCTCCACGCCATCGAGACCATCATCATCGACTGGTCCCACCAGATCCGCGACGTCCTCAGCAAGGACTCGGCCCAGCCGCTGCTGGACGGGCTCAACCCGCTGCCCCGCGCCGAGTTCGAGTTCTGGGCCGCCCGGCGGATGAACCTGCAGTGCATCAACGACCAGGTGCCGCCCTCCTCCTTCCCCTCGGGCCCCAGCAGGGGTGAGGCCGGCGAAGCAGTGCTTTGAGGGGGCTTCTCCGGCACCCACTATGCGCTGAGCACCGGCCCGCATGGTGCCGTGAGGGAGCGGCGCGACCTAGGGGAGAGAGCCCGGGCCTGGAAGTCGGCGGCCCTGGAGTCTCGTCCCGGCTCCGCCTGATCATCTGCCGAGGGACCCGGGGCCGGTCGCTTCTCTGGGCCTCAGTTCTTTCATCTGCAAGATAGAGATTGTCCCTCCTACTTACTCTGCAAACCCCATGTGGGACCTGATTATCCTCTAGACTGTTATCATCATTATCGAGCCCGGTACTAAGCACTCGGGAGAGTACGGAATGACAGTTAGTAGATACGTTCCCTGCCCACAATGAGGTGAAAGTCTGGGAGAGTCAGGTGACTCGCCTACAGCCATCAAGGGGCGGAGTAGGACCGGAACCCTGATCCCTTGACCCGCCCCCAGCCCCTTTCTGTGGAGCCAGGCTGCATCCAGGTTGGTGTTAATCGGCGGTATTTATTGAGTGCTTATCGCGTTCAGAGCACCATACTAAGCGCTTGGGAGAGTCCAGTAGAACAGAGTTGATAGACACGTTCCCTACCCACAACAGGCTGACGGTCAAGAGAGGAAGACAACGGCTAACACGGATAAATTATGAACAGAGTTCACAGCTGGAATGCTCCCTCATGGGCCTGTTAATCAGTGATATTTACCGAGCGCCTTCCGTGTGCAGAGCACTGAACTAAGAGCTGGGGAGAGTCCAATAGAACAGAGTCGATAGACCCGTTCCCTCCCCACGATGAGCTTCCAGCCTAAAGGGAGCTTCCCTTCGAACTGTGCCTACCTCCCGCCGCCCACCGAGGGGTCTCAGCCCCCACGCCCCACGGAGCCTGGGGCAACCAGGGCGGGGACGCCGACTCTCCGCTGACCTTTGGTCTCCAGCTGAGCAGGCCCAAAGTGAGCAAGATCGCGGAGATTCTGGAGAAGGCCAAGAGTTGCTACTGGCCGTCCCTCCAGGTCGTGTACCGGGACGTCCGGGAAGGTAGGGGGCCCGGGGGAAGGCCGGGGTCGGGCGCTGTACTGAGCACCTCCCCTTCCCCCGTTTACCCGTGTGGGCTTCTGCCCTCCCGCAGGCCTGAAGGAAGCAGAAGACATCGTCTTGTACCTGAAGCCCCTGCAGATTCTGCTGGAGGAGATGGAGCAGGCCAACTATTCCCAGGTGGGTCGCCCCTGGGCGTGAGTGATGGGTCTCGTCGGCCTCCAACCCCCTGGAGGGTGGGACCAGGTGCACCTTGGACAACTGGACTGGATCAGTTTTGTTGCCGTTTTTTGGGTTTTTTTAAAAAAAACTTAATGGTGTTTTGAATTTCTTTTTTAAAGGGGAGTTTTGGGGTTTTTTAGTATGGTATTTGTTAAGCGCTTACTATGTACCAGGCACTGCACTAAGCCCTGGGGTAGATCCAAGCTAATGAGGTTGGACCCAATCCTTGCCGGGCGTGGGGCTCGTAGTCTTCAGCCCCATTATACAGATGAGGTAACCGAGGCCCAGAGAAGCGAAGGGACTCGCCCGAGGTCACGCAGCAGACAGCTGGTGGAGCCGGAATCAGGATCCTGGTCCTTGTGTCTCCCAGGCCCTGGCTCTATCCACTAGGTCACGCTGCTTCTCGAAGTGAAGTGAGTCGCCCGAGGTCACGCAGCGGCAGACCGGCGGGACGAGAACCCGGGCCCTTCTGACTCCCGGGCCCGGGCTCTAACCGCCGGGCCGCGCCGCCGGGCGGTCCCAAACGGGGCTGACGGCTCTCCGTGTCCTCTTGCAGCTCCCTCCGTTTCTCAGCAAGGTGCTGGCCACCGTGGGGTTCATCTGGGCCAACTCCGCCTACTACAACACCCTGTCTAGAGTCGTCGTCATCCTGCAGGAGATCTGTAACCAGCTAATCGAGCTGGTGAGTCTCACGCTCCCAACTACACTCCAACTATTACTAACTACAGGCTTGGGAGTCAGAGGACCTGGGTTCTAATCCCGGCTCCGCCGCCGGTCTGCCGGGTGACCTTGGCCAAGCCACTTCGCTTCCCCGTGCCTCATCTGTAAAATGGGGATTAAGACGGTGAGCCCCGGGCTGGACGGGGGTCGGGTCCACCTTGATTTGCTTGTGTCCACCCCAGCGCTTAGTACAGTGCCCGGTACATAGTAAGTGCTAAACAGATACTATAATAATATTATTCTTGCCACTGCAGCTGCTAATTTCCCAGAATGAGCAGGCCCCGGTAGCCGTTCCGCCTCTGCCGGAAGCTGGCCTTCGGGGTGTAAAACAGCCAAGGTGGCACCGGGAATGCGGGCGGAGGGGGTGAGAGCGCCCAGCTCCCACCCACCCTCGGGGGCGGCTCTGTCTCCCTCGCAGACGCGCAACTTTCTGAGCCCGGAGGAAGTGATGAAGGGTCTGCAGGGGGAGATCGAGGAGGTGCTGACCGGGATCTCCCTGTCTGTGTCGGTGGTGAAGGAGATCTTCCGGGCCTACGAATTCTGCCGCCAGGAGATGCCCCGCTTCTTCAAGGTCCCTGGTGGGGGGGGGGGGGGGCGGGGTCTGGGAGGACCGGGAGAAGCCAAGGGAGGGGGGGACCGGGAGAGGCTGATCCCGCACCCGTCTCACCCTGGCAGGAAGGCAAGGAGCCGGTCTCGTGGGATTTCCCTTCTTTTCTGGCGTTTTCCAGGATGGAACGCTTCTTTCACAGGCTCAAGACCATAGAGGTAACGGGACGATCCCGCCCGCCCCGGCCCACTTCGTTCATTCAACCGTAATGAGCGCTTACCCGGCGCAGAGCACTGAGTGCGGGGCGCTCGACTTCTTGGGAGGGGACGATAGAAGAGAAAGCAGACACCTTCCCTGCCTCCCGACGAGGAGCTTAATCCCGGCCCTCTCCCCGCCCCCCACCGTGCCCCCTCCCTCCAGGAGCTGTACCAGACGGCCATCGAGTTCCTGAAGCTGGAGAAGATGGAGCTGGGGGGGGGTGCGCGGCAACAGCCTGGGCCACCAGGTGCAGCAGATCTACGAGGAGGTCTTCGAGCTGGTCAAAGTCTTCGCCGACTGCAAATACGACCCCCTGGATCCCTCCCACGAGGTAACGGAGAGAGGCAGTTCCGCCGAGTGGCTGCAGCCCGGGCCCGGGAGTCCGAAGGACCCGGGTCCCCCGTCCTCTGCCCTGGGACCTCGGGCGAGGCGCTTCGCTTCGCTTGTCTGGGCCTCAGTACCCTAGCGTAGAGGCTGGAGCCCGGGGCTGAGAGTCAGAAGATCATGGGTTCTAATCCCGACCCCCACCCCTTGTCTGCCGGGTGACCTGGGGCAAGTTCACGACACCTCTCTGGGCCTCAGTTACCTCATCCGTAAAAGGGGATTGAGACTGTGAGCCCCATGTGGGATAGGGGCTGTGTCCAATCCGATTTGCTTTGTTTCCAACCCAGGGCTTAGTCCAGTGCCTGGCACAGAGTAAATGCTCGACAAGTACCCCAATTATTATTATTTGGAAAATGGGGATGAAGACTGGGAGCCCAGTGGGGGTCAGGAGCTGAGTCCAACCCGACTGGGCGGTGTCGGCCCCAGCACTTGGTACAGAGCCTGGCACGGAGGAAGAGCTTAACCAGTACCACCATCATTATTAAGGACGCGGGGGGAGGGGGCAAGCCGGGTCGTGGCATCCCACCGGACCCCTCTGGGGCCAACGCAGCGGGGGGAGTGTCGTGCCCTGAACCCCACACGGGACCGACTGACCTCTCCTCCGGCCTGGTCTACCCCCGTCCCGCAGCAATTTGACGAAGACTACGCCAACTTCCAGATCAAGATCAAGGACTTGGACCGCCGGCTGGCCACCATCTTCTGCCAAGCGTTTGAGGATTGCAGTTCCATCGAGTCGGGGGCAAAGGTGCGGGAGGGGGGCGACGCGGGGGGCGGCCGGGAGACCCAGGGGCGACCCCAGGCGACCTAGGAGTCCGTCCGGAGGGCCTCCTGTGTGCAGAGCACTGTACTGAGCGCCTGGGTGAGTCCAGTAGAAGAATAAACGGTCACATTCCCTCCCCCCAACAAGCTTACAGTGTAGAGGGGGAGATGGACGTGAATAGAAATAAATCAGCGACAGATGTGGACGTGGGCGCCGGGTCCGCGGGGAGGCCATGTCTTCCCTAGGGTGGATCGGGACCCGTCTCCCCTCGCCCTCTAGCTGATGCACATGTTCGGGGGCCTGCTGGATCACCCCCTGATCATGGCGGAAGTCGTGCCCCGGTACTCGATGCTGCTGGAGATGTTGGACGCCGAGCTGGACAGCGCCAAGGTCCTGTACGACGCTCAGACGGGCAACGTGCCCGCCGACCCGGAAGCCCCCGCCATCAGCAAGAACATGCCCCCCGTGGCGGGCCGGCTGCAGTGGAGCTTGATGCTGCAGGAGCGGCTGCAAGCCGCCGTGAGAGACCTGCGACACTTCGACCACCCGTGAGCCGGGGTTTGTTTCTGTGTACGGTATCCGTTAAGCGCCTGCGACTTGCACGGCACTCTACCGAGCGTTCGGAGAGAGACAAGCTGCTCGGGGTGGACACGGTCCCTGTCCCACATGAGGATCACAGTCAGAATCCTCATTTTACAGTCGAGGTCACCGCGGCGCAGAGAAGTTGAATTTGTTTTGACGTTTATTTAAGCGCTTAGTACGTGCCGGGCACGGTAGTAAGCGCGAGGGTAGTCACGGGCTAGTCAGGTTGGACGGATCTCTGTCCCACGTGGGGTTCACCGTCTTAACCCCCTTTTTGCAGATGAGGACACTGAGGCCCGAGGAAGTCGAGTTTGTTTTGATGATATCTATGAAGCTCTTACTATGTGCCAGACACTGTATTAAGCACCAGGGGAAATACGTGCTGGTCAGGTTGGACGCGGTCCTTGCCCCACATGGGCTCACGCTCACGGTCCCCAGTTTACAGACGTGGGAACTGAGGCTGGGAATGTGCAAATCCAGCGGACATGGATTTGCGTCCCTTTCATATGAAAGTCCGTCTCTCCCTCTAGACCGTAAGCTCGCTGTGGGCAACTAGGTTGTATTGGACTCTCCCAAGTGCTTAGTCCAACGCTCCGCACCCAGTCGGCGCTCGATACGTACGATCGAGGGCGTTACGACCCGCGGCCCGGGCCTTCCCCTGTTCCGTTCCCCCCGCCCGGCAGGGTGATGTCCGGCCCCGAGGCGAAGCTGGTGTACCGGAAGTACGAGGAGATGATGGCCCTGCTGTGGCGGTATCGGGAGCGCGTGTACGAGCGGTGGGTGGCCCGCGTGGACCGGGAATGCCACTTCAACCTGGAGCAGCCTCTCATCCAGAGACAAAAGCAGACGGGCCTCCTCCGCGTCAACTTCAGCAAAGAGGTCAGTCGTTCGGCCCCTCCCGCCCCCTCCCGACCTCGTCCCTTCCGGGGAGGCGGACGCCTCCGGCCCGGGCCCCAGCTGGGGGCTCTTTTCTCTTTTTCTTTCCTTTTCTGGCATTTGTTCATAATAGTGATGGTATTTGTTAAGCACTTACTACGTGCCAAGCACTGGGGTAGATACAAGGTAATCAGGTTTTAAGCTCACAGTCTTAATCCCCATTTTACAGGTAATGGAGGCACAGAGGACGTGAAGTTAATGTTGGTATTTGTTAAGCGCTTACTACGTGCAGAGCACTGTTCTAAGCGCTGGGGTAGATACAGGGGAATCGGGTTGTCCCCCGTGAGGCTCACAGTCTTCATCCCCATTTTACAGATGAGGGAACTGAGGCACAGAGAAGTGAAGTGACTTGCCCACAGTCACACAGCCGACAAGCGGCAGAGCCGGGATTCGAACCCGTGACCCCTGACTCCCAAGCCCGGGCTCTTTCCACTGAGCCACGCTGCTTCCCACGGTCACAGAGCTGACAAGTGGCGGAGCAAGGATTAGAACCCACGTCCTCTGACTCCCAAGTCTGGGCTCTCGCCACTAGGCCATGCTGCTTCTCTGCTGACCGTGTGCCAGACACTGTACTAAGCACCAGGGGCGGGCTACGTGGTTGGACGCGGTCCCTGCCCCACATGGGGCTCACAGTCTGTATCCCCATTTTCCAAAAGAGGCAACTGGGGCACAGCGAATTCACCCAGCAGACGGATTCTAATCCCGGCTCTGCCACTCGTCTGCCGTGGGACCTTGGGCAGTCACTTCACTTCTCCGGGCCTCAGTTTCCTCATCTGTCAAATGGGGATTGAGCCCAATGTGGGGCAGGGACTGTGTCCAACCTGACAGACTTGTAACTACCCCAGCACGTAGTTCAGTGGCTGGCACCCAGTGACAAATCCCATAGGGAAAAAAACAGAAAACGGTTTCTCCGCATCAAGTCACCCGATGACTTCATGTAATAATAATAATAATGTTGGTATTTGTTAAACGCTCACTGTGTGCAGAGCACTGTTGTGCCGAAGTGATGGAGTCGGAGTCCTCGTGACTCACAGGCCCGGGCTCCACCCCACTAGGGGACACGGCTTCTCCGTGTCACCGGGCTCTGGGGCTCGGCCTGGCGTCCCGGGGGTGACCCTTCGGTGGCCGGCGGCCCTGTCCCCCACCGTGTCCCCCTGCAGCTGGTGGCCGTGCTGCGGGAGGTGAAGTACCTGAACTTTCAGCACCGAGAAGCGATCCCCACCGGCGCCGAGAGTCTCTTCGCGCAGAACGAGACCTTCCGCAAGTTTGTGGGCAACCTCCAGCTGATCGTCGGCTGGTACAACAAGGTGAGCCGGAGAGAGGGGGCGTGGGGGCTCCCGGTTTGTTCCCCCCCCACCCCGGTTGCCCCACTCCCCGACTCCTAGACTCCACCTTCATCGGCCTCTTCCCCGCCGGCCTCCCTGCCTCCACTCCGAGCACACGGACCATCTCCCCTCCCAAGCCTCTCCTCGCCCCCAAACCCTCCGCCGGCTCCCGTTGCCCCTCCCCCCCTTAGAGCGCGACCCCCCGACCGTGGGTCAGGGACTGGGCCCCGTTTGATCGCGTCCACCCCAGCATTCAGCACAGAGCTTAGCGCAGCAAGCTGGTGGGCCCGTTCACCCTCCATTCGATCCATCAGTGGGATTTATTGAGTGCTCACTGCTTGCAGAGCACTGGACTGAGTGCTTGGGGAAGGACGGTATAATAATAATAATAATTACAGAATTTGTTACACACTTACTATGCATCAGGCACTGTCTGTGGCCAAGTGGCTAGAGCACGGGCCTGGGAGGCAGAAGGATTTGGGTTCTAATCCCAGCTTCGCCCCTTGTCTGCTGTGTGACCTCGGGCAAGTCACTTCACTTTCATTCATTCAATAGTATTTATTGAGCGCTTACTATGTGCAGAGCACTGTACTAAGCGCTTGGAATGTACAAATCGGTAACAGATACAGTCCCTGCCCTTTGACGGGCTTACGGTCTAATCGGGGGAGACGGACAGACAAGAACGATAGCAACAACTTCTCTGGGCTTCGGATCCCTCGTCCGTAAAATGGGGGATGAAGACCATGGGCCCCTTGCAGGACAACTTGTATCTACCCCAGCGCTTAGAACAGTGCTTGGCACATAGTAAGTGGTTACCAAGTACTCTAATTATTATTATATTGAGCAGGGGGAGGGGAAGGGACGGGCCCTTGGCTGGACACTCCTCACCCGCTCGATCCCCCAGATAAAGACCAACATCCTGTCGGTAGAGTTCCCCCTCATCGAGGCTGAACTGGAAGGGATTGACGTGAAGCTGCAGGCAGCCGAGACCACGTTGTTCTGGAACAGCGAAGGTACCGCTTCACCCCCGGGGCCCTGAAACCCGGGGTCCCGGGGGCATCCAAACAACGGCCCTCGGCCTGGGGGGCGGACAGCCCCCCCCCCCCCCCCAACCCACCTCACCCACCCGCGGCAGCGACCGAGCAGCGAGTCTCACGCTCCGACGGACTTGCCAGTCAGTCGGTGGATGTTACTTATCGAGCGCTCACCGGGCGCAGAGCACTGGACGAAGCGCCTGGGAGAGGACAGTGTAACGGTCGGTCAGTCGATCGTATTCATTGAGCGCTTACCACGTGCAGAGCTCTTGGGAGAGCCCAATACAACAGTAAACACACACGTTCCCTGCCCGTGACGAGCTTACGGTCGAGAGGGACACAGACGCCAATCGGTCAGTGGTATTTGTTGAGCGCTTACTGTGTGCAGAGCACCGTACGAAGCGCTTGGGAGAGTACGACAGAACAGAGTGGGTAGACTCGTCCCCGGCCCACGAGGAGCCAGCAGATTAAGCGCTCGATAAATACTGTCGATTGATGGATCCCGGGCCCGCGCTCTATCCATCAGGCCACTCTGCTCCTCACGGTTTTGATCCGGATCGGCCCCCGCCGGCCAATCGGAAGCTTCCCGCGCTCTCCCACACCTCCTTTTGCGCTTCTTTCCCAGTCCCCCCCCCCCCCCCGCGCTCCATGGACTTGGGCAAGTTACCTCTCCTTTCCGAGCCTCAGTTTCCTCCTCTGCATAACGGGGATGGAGCACCCATTCTCCCCACCCTCCCACCTCAGACTGAGCCTCGGGCCTCCCCCGATCTCCTTGCCTCTGCCCCGGCACCGAGCGTGGCGGTCGACACACAGCGAGCGCAGAAGAGCTACCGTTGTCCTCCTTAGGGGTGTTGGAGTACATCCAGGAGATGAGGGACCTGCTCTACGGTCTGGAGACCAGGATCCAGAAGGCCAAACAGAACGTGGATGCCATTGTCCAAGTCATGCAGGTCGGAGGGGGTCAGCCGGTCACCCCCGCTTCCCTCACCCCCGCTTCCCCCAGCAGATGTCGGCCCCAAGGTGGCTGGACCTCCCCCCGCCCCCACCCCCACAGACGACACCCCCAAGCCTCTGGCGTTGCCTCCTCAGGACTGGTCCGCCAGCCCCATGTTCGAGAGGAAGGACAAGAAAGAAGCCCTGCTGGACGTGGATGGGAGGGTGCCCACCCTGAACAAGCGCTACACCGCCGTGAAGGACGCCGGGCAGAAGATCATCGGCATGGTGACGGTAAGGGGCCCTGGGCACCGCCAGCCCCCACCCCTGTCCCCCAGACCCCTGACCCCGAGGTCAGGAGGGCGGTCGCGGTGGGTCCAGACCGGCCGGAGCTTGGGAAGCGACCGTCTGCCTTGGGACCGGCCTCTGGCGTCGCCCGGGTGAGGACCGGCCTCCTCCCAATTTGCTTGTATCCACCCCGGCGCTTAGTTCAGTGTCTGGCACACAGTGAGCGCTTCAGAAATGCCACAGTGATTATATTTTATTAGGAGAACGCGGCGGCGTTCAGAGCCGACACGGCGACTGCCCCGTGGAAGGAATACGTCGCCTACGTCGACAGCAAGGTCCTGGAGGGATTTAACAATTTCATTCACAGATCACTGCAGTACTTCCTGAACAACATGGCTCTTGACGTACGTGGCCGTCCCCCGCACCGGGGACGTTTTCAAAAAGTGGGGAAGGGTCCTCCCGAGGGCGTGGCTGGATGAAGGGGAAGACCGTCCCGGGTCGTTAAAGTCTTGTCCGTCGGAACGCTCGGCATTCATTCAGTCGTATTTATCGAGCGCTGATAAAGCGTATATTTACCCCGGCGCTTAGAACGGTGCTTGACACCATAATAAGTGCCTAACAGATACCGTAAAAAAGAGGAGGGAGGGAAACGGGGGCTGAGGAGGAGAGGCGGAAGTGGGGGAAGCGGGGGTGAGGAGAGGGAGGGTTGGAGCCCCAGGGAGAGGGGAGAGAGAGGGCAGCCTGGAGGGAGTGGGGAGAAACAGAGAGAAAGAGGAGAGAGAAAGAGAGATGGGAGAGGAGAAAGATGAGGAAGGCGGAAAGAAGGGAGAGGAGAGGGAGAGATGAGGGAGAGAGGAGAGAGATGTGGGAGGAGAAAGGAGAGCGAGACGAGGAAGAGGAGAAGGAGAGAGTTGTAGCCCACAACCGCGAGGCCCAGGGTCCGGTCGGGGGGCCCAGCCGGTTGCGTTGAGGACTTCCAGCTCTGGAGGGCCGGCGGGGAGGGCCAGGGCCCGAGGCCCCGCCCGGGGCGTGACCGTGCCGGGGTGGGGGGCGGCGGGGTTGACGCCACCTGGGCTGGGGGTCCGTTCCCAGGGCACCTCGGCCCCGCTGTTCGAGGTGCGGCTGGAGCTGGACGGCGGCGAGCTGGCCTACAACCCGACCCTGGAGATGGGCGCCGAACGCGGCTTCCTGGAGGACCTGGAGAGCCTCATGAACGACGTCTACAACGCCTCCAAATTCATCCCCCGCCTGGCCCGGGACAAGCTCAGCTACAAGGTGGGGGGTCCCCGCTCCGGGCTCGCCCGGCGAGCCGATGGCGGAGCCTGCCCCGGAGCGGGAGGGGCCGGGGGAAGGGGAGGGGTGCGGATGGTACCACGCGACCCCTCCCCGCCGCAGGTGGACCTGGAGGACGACGCAGAGCTGACGGAGATGAGGGAGGAGGTGATCGGGAGGGCGGTGAGCGCCATGAAGCAGGCGGAGGAGTACGAGGACTCGTTTGAGAAGTACTCCTACCTGTGGACCGACGTCCCGCACCAGTTCATGCAGCACTTCCTGACCTACGGGCGTGCGTGCACCCCCGAGGAGCTGGAGGCCCGGGGTGAAGACGCGTTCTCCCCCTCGCCCCCCACCCTCGACGTGTTCCAGCAGCAGGTGACCCCCCCGAAACCATTCACCCTCTCCATTTTCGCTGGGTTCCGCTTTCCCCCTCCAGGCCGTCGGCCGGTTGATCTCTGGGGTTCCTTAAAAGGCCATTGTTAAGCGTTTACTAGTCGTAATGATGGTTTCCGTGAAGCGTTTAGTGGGTGACCGGCACCCTTCTAAGAGCCGGGATGGATACGAGCTGATCGGCTTGGACGCGTTTACTAGGCGGGCACTGTACTAAACGCTGGGGTAAGATACGAGATCATCAGGTGGGACACGGGCCCCGTCCCACCCAGGGCCCCCAGGCTTCATCCCCATCTTCCAGATGAGGCCCGGAGAACTGGAGTGATTTGCCCGGGGTCACGCAGCAGACAAGGGGTAGAGCCGGGACCGGAACCCAGGTCGTCCCGACTCCCGGGCCCCGGGCTCTTTCCTCTAAGCCCCACGGGTTGTTGGCAGGGAATGTGTCTGTCGACTCTGTTGTAGTGGACGCTCCCCGGGCGCTTAGCGCGGTACCCTGCACAGAGTAGGCGCTGACTAAATATCACTGGGGGTGATGATGACGAGGAGGAGGAGGTAAGGACCCCTCGGGCCATCCCTGGGTCAGAGCCCATCTGGGTTCCCCTCCCCTCGGAAGCCGCAGGCGTTGGACCGCCGTCGTGGGCCGGAGGGTCACGGAACCGCGGGAGGTCTCTCGGTCCATCCCCCTGCCTCCGGACCGGCCTCCCCCTCCCGGCCCTTCCCCCAAAGCTCCCGGAGCCACCTCGACCAAACCGGGGCAGGGCGGGGGGCAACCGAGGTAAGAGGGGGCGTTGTGTCCATTTTCTTTCTCTTGCCCCAGATCGACACGTACGAGAAGCTGTATGAAGAAGTGATCAAGTTTGAGAACGTGAAGAGCTTCAACGGCTGGTTACAGAGCGACTGCCGCCCCTTCAAGCAGGCCCTCCTTAACACCGTCAAGCGCTGGAGCCTCATGTTCAAACAGCACCTCAAGCAGCACGTCACCACCAGGTAGCCCCCCGAGCCTGGGGGGCAACGGAAAGGGCAAGCCGGGGTCTCCTGGGAGGAGAGGGCCCGCGCACCTCCTCTCTCCCCCTCACACTCTGTCCCTCGGCCGGTCGTTCGCACTTTGATTCATTCAGTCATTCGGTTGTATTTATTGAGCGCTTACCGTGAGCGGAGCGCTGTACGAAGCGCTTGGGAGAGGACAATACAATAGACAGACACGTTCCCCGCCCGCAACGAGCTTACAGTCTAGAGCTCACAGCCCACACAGAAAGCGCTCGATAAACACCACGGATCGATTGACCTGGGTCTGCCCCGGCGCTTAGCACAGTGCCCGGCCCCCGGCGAGCGCTTACCAGACCCGCCTTTAGAGAAGCAGCGCGCCTCAGTGGAAAGAGCCCGGGCTTGGGAGTCAGAGGTCATGGGTTCCAGTCCCAGCTCGGCCACTTGTCAGCTGTGTGACTGGGGGCGAGTCACTTCCCTTCTCTGTGCCTCAGTTACCTCATCTGTAAATGAGGATTAACTGTGAGCCTCACGTGGGACAACCCGATTCCCCTGTATCCACCCCAGTGCTTAGAACGGTGCTCTGCACATAGTAAGCACTTAACAAATACCAACATTAAAGGGAAGCAGCGTGGCTCAGTGGAAAGACCCTTGGCTTTGGAGTCAGAGGTCATGGGTTCGACTCCCGGCTCTGCCCCTCGTCAGCTGTGTGACTGTGGGCGAGTCACTTCACTTCTCTGGGCCTCAGTTACCTCATCTGTAAAATGAGGATTAACTGTGAGCCTCACGCGGGACAACCTGATGACCCTGTATCTCCCCCAACGCTTAGAACGGTGCTCTGCACATAGTAAGCGCTTACCAGATACCGGCATTATTATTTCTCCGTCTCCCGCAATCGCCCGGCAGCCTGGCGGAGCTGGACACGTTCCTGAAGGACACCCGGGCCGGGCTGACGAAGCCGCTGCAAGAGGGCGACTACGACGGGCTGGTGGAGGTCATGGCCCAGCTCCTCAGGGTCAAGGACCGCCAGCTGTCCACGGACAACATGTTCGAGCCGCTCAAGCAGACCGTCGAGCTGCTCAAGGTGTACGGCGAGGAGATGCCTGAGGAGATCCACCTGCAGCTCCACGTGGGTTCCCCCTCCCCGCCCCCGACCCGGGCCGCCCGCCCACAGCGCGGCACACTACGCTAAGCGCCGGGGAGCGGTGCGGGATGATCCCGCTGGACCCAGGACCTGACGGGTCTCCGAGGATTACTCCTCCTTCTGCCACAAGAACTGTTAGAACAACTAGTCAGCCGTTCGTATTCATTGAGCGCTTACTGTGTGCAGAGCACTGTACTAAGCCCTGCGGAGAGGACAAGGGAACAATAAACAGCCACACACATTCCCCGCCCTCGGTAAATTTATCGTAATCCCGTTGCTGTCCTATCCTATCGAGAAGCGGCGTGGCGCAGTGGATAGAGCCCGGGAGTCAGAAGGTCATGGGTTCTCTTCCCGGCCCCGCCACCTGTCTGCTGTGTGACCGTAAGCAAGTCACTTCACTTCTCTGGGCCTCAGTTACCTCACCTGTAAAAAATGGGGATTAAGAGTGTGAGCCCATTGTCCAGCTCGATTTGCTTGTACCCACCCCAGTGCGTAATAATAATAATAATGTTGGTATTTGTTAAGCACCTACTATGTGCAGAGCACTGTTCTAAGCTCTGGGGTAGACACAGGGGAATCGGGTTGTCCCACGTGGGGCTCACAGTCTTAATCCCCATTTTACAGACGAGGTAACTGAGGCACAGAGAAGTGAAGTGACTTGCCCCCAGTCACACAGCTGTCAAGTGGCAGAGCTGGGATTCGAACTCATGACCCCTGACTCCAAAGCCCGTGCTCTTTCCACTGAGCCACGCTGCTTCTCTAAGTACAGTGCCCGGCACTTCGTAAGCACCTAACGAACACCATCATTATTATTATTCTTTTTATTATTACTACTGATCCTACTTCTGCTACCAGAACTAGCAGTGGCAGTACTATTAATAATGATAATAATGATTGTGGTATTCGGTAAGGGCTTACCGTGTGCCAGGCGCTGTACTAGGCGCCGGGGCGGATCCAAGGAAATGGGGTTGGACGCAGTCCCTGTCGCACGTGGGGCTCACCGTCTCAACCCCCGTTTTCCAGATGAGGGAACTGAGGCCCAGAGAAGTGAAGTGACTCGCCCGCGGTGTCACAGCGGAGAAGTGGCGGAGCAGGGATTAGAACCCATGACCTTCTGATTCCCAGGCCCGTGCTGCTCTATCCACTAGGCCATCCTACTTCCCTGACTTCTAGTCCTCCTTTTGCCACACTACATGTTCTGCTAATGCTATTTCTGCTACTAGAACTATTACCGGGTAATTCTTCCACTACGACTGAGCAGCAGCGTGGCCTAGTGGATAGAGCACAGGCAGGCCTGGGAGTCGGAAGGACCTGGGTTCCAATCCCAGCTCCGCCACCGGTCCGCTGTGTGACCTGGGGCAATCGGCTTCACTTCTCTGTACCTCTGTGACCTCATCTGTAAAATGGGGGTGATTCAGAAGGTGAGGCCCAAGTGGGACGTGGGCTGTGTCCAAACGGACTAGCTCGTATCCGTCCCGGGGATTGGAACAGTGCCTGGCACAAAGTAAGCGCCGAACGAATACCACGGTTGTTATTGTTAACTGCGTCCGCCCCGGCGCTCGGCACATCGTCAGGGCTTCGACGTGCCGACCTCATCCCCGTTGGGACACCCGTGGCGACCCCACCGGGGCCGGGCCGCGCGGCGTCCGACCCCGCGTCTCCCCGGCCCCTCTGCTCGCCCCAGGAGCTGCCCGAGCAGTGGACCAACCTGAAGAAACTGTCCCTCCAAGTCAAGCAGAACGTGGCTCCTCTGCAAGCCAACGAGGTCAACATCATCCGCAGGAAATGTCAGCAGTTCGAGGTGCGTCCGGGGGGAGGGGTGCGGCGGGAGACGGAGGGGTCGTCCGCCTCCGCCGGCCCCGGTGACCTGTTGGGTCCTACCTCCTTCCGCCACCAGCTCAAGCAGCACGAATTCCGGGAGAAGTTCAGACAGAACGCCCCGTTCGCCTTCGCGGACCCTGATCCCTACAAGTCCCTAAACAAGGTAGGCAACCCACCCCTTCCTCCCGCACCCCGCCGCCGCGGGGGCGTGGGGACCCGGGCGCCCCGCCCCGTCCGATGGAGCGGGGCAGCCGCGGAGCTCTGCACCCAGCAGGCGCTCAAAAAGTAAGATGGGATGAATCGAAGGCATGAACCTTCCTCCCGTCCCCAGCAACAGAAGAGCATCGTGTCCATGGAAGGGGCCATGGACGCTCTGTCCAAGTCGGCCGGCCTGTTCGAGGTGTCCGTGCCGGATTACAGGCAGCTGAAAACCTGCCACAGGGAAGTGCGCCTGCTCAAGGAACTCTGGGACATGATCGTGCTGGTGAGTGTCAGGCCCCGGTCCCTCCCGTCCAAGAGGGTAAGCTCGCTGCGGGCAGGGAATGTATCTGTTTACCGTCACGTGGCCCTCTCCCAAGCCTTTAAGTCCAGTGCTCTCCACACGGCAAACGGCTCAGTAAGGGCAACTGACTGAAGAGGGACCACCCCCAGCGGGTCGTTCTCCTACCTGGCGGGGGACGTGGCGGAAAGAGCCCGGGAGTGGAGAGTCCCGGGCTGGGGTCCCGGCTCTGTCACCTGCCCGCTGCGTGACCTTTAACCTCACCTGTGCCTCGGTGATCTCTTCCATAAAACAGGGAGGAGATACCCGTTCTCCCCACCGGGTTTTGCCCGTGAGTCCCGGGCCGCTAGGTAGGGGTGACCGAGCAGAACTCTCCCCGTTGCCCCAAAACGGAGGGGGTCTCCTGCTGAGGAAAGTTTATCGGCAGACTTCTACGGGCCAGGAAGATCCAGGATGGTCGCCGCTACACCGCTCGTCTGCCTTGTGACCTCGGCAAAGTCACTTCACTCCTCTGGGCCTCGGTTCCCTCATTCGGAAAACGGGAGTCCCCTACGTGGTCAGGGGCTGTATCCAACCCGATTGGCTTGAAGCTACAGTAGTCCAGTGCCTGGCACATAGTAAGCGCTTAACCAATACCACAGTTAATGGTGTTATCAATCAATCGATAATATCGATCGAGCGCTTACTGTGTGCAGAGCACTGTGCTAGGGGCTTGGGAGAGTCCAATACGACAGAATTAGCAGACACGTTCCCTGCCTGTAATGAGCTTACCGTCTAGAGGAGGAGTTAATAGGATATCATCCTCAATCACTCAGTGGTGTTTATTGAGCGCTCACTATGTGCAGAGAACTGTACTAAGGGCTTGGAAGAGTCCAGACAACAGAATTAGCAGACACCTTCTCCGTCTGTAACGAGCTGACAGTTCAGAGACTGTGATGAAATATCACTTATACACATCACCGTTGGATGGAGGGAGGGAGCCAGTCAGTCAGTCATATTTATTGAGCGCTTAGTGGGTGCACAACATTGTACCCAGAGATTGCGGTGGCTCAGTGGAAAGAGCACGGGCTTTGGAGTCAGAGGTCATGGGTTCGAATCCCGGCTCGGCCACTTGGCAGCTGTGTGACTTTGGGCAAGTCACTTTACTTCTCGGTGCCTCACTTACCTCATCTGTAAAATGGGGATTAAGACCGTGAGCCCCACGTGGGACAACCCGATTCCCCTGTGTCTACCCCAGCGCTGAGAACAGTGCTCGGCACATAGTAAGCGCTTAACAAATACCAACATTATTATTATTATTATTAATCTCGGCTCCGCCACTTATCAGCTGTGTGACTTTTGGCAAGTCACTTCACTTCTCTGTGCCTCAGTTACCTCATCTGGAAAATGGGGGTGAAGACTGTGAGCCCCACGTGGAACAGCCCGATCACCTTGTATCTACCCCAGCGCTTAGAACAGTGCTTGGCACACAGTAAGCGCTTAAATACTAGCATTAGTAGTAGTAGTAGTAGAAAAGACCCATTCCCTGCCCACAGTGAGCTTCCAGGCTAGAGAGGGGCAGACAGTAATAGAAAGAAACGAATTCCAGGGAAGGAGGGCGGGCTCCGACGGCGTGGGGAACATCCGACCCTCTTGCAGGTGAACGCCAGCATCGACGACTGGAAGACGACCAGGTGGAAAGAGATCAACATCGAGCAGATGGACATCGACTGCAAGAAGTTCGCCAAGGACGTGCGCAGCCTGGACAAGGAGACCAGGGCCTGGGACGCCTTCACGGGGCTGGACAACACCGTGAAGAACATGATCACCTCCCTGAGGGCCGTGAACGAGCTGCAGAACCCCGCCATCCGGGATCGGCACTGGCAGCAGCTCATGCAGGCCACCCAGGTGCCCCCCCCGAGACCCCCGGGGTGACCCCCCCCCCACCGACCCGTGGGCGGGAGAGAAGGGGGTGTCCAGCGTGAGTCCGGGGGACTTCCTGTCAGGCTTCCTACCACAACCCCCTGCTCCCGGTCTTATCGTATTATTATAGTCTACTCTCCCGAGCGCTCAGTACAGTGCTCTGCTCACAGTAAACGCTCAATAAATACAATTGACCGTTAAGAGGAATAAGCGCTCGATAAATACCTTTGACTATTAAGAAGAAGAAGCGCTCAATAAATATGACTATGAAGAAGTAGACGCGCTCCCTACCCTGGAGACGCTTTCAGTCCAGAGCACTGTGCTGAATGCTGCGACTGTGAGCTCCCGGAGGGGAGGGAGTGGTCCCCGTCTCTCACTGCTGACCCAGTGGGTGCTCTGCCATTGGTTGGCAAGTGGGTTTTGGTTTGGGGGTGGATGGGTGGGGTGTTTAATGGTGTCTGTGAAGCGCTTGCTATGTGCCAGACACTAAGCACTGAGATACGAGCTAATCGTGTTGGAAACAGTCCGTGTCCCCACGTGGGGCTCACGGTTTGAGTTCCTATTTTCCGGATGAGGGAACTGAGGCCCAGAGAAGTGAAGCGACTTGCCCCAGGTCACACAGCAGACAAGGGGCAGAGCCGGGATGAGGATTCTCCTAGACTGGAAGCTCCCCGTGGGCAGGAGTCGCGCCGACCCTCACCCGCCTTATCGCACTCTCCCGAGCGCTTCACCCAGGGCTCTGCGCGCGGTTAGCCCCCCGGGGACTCCCGTTGCTGGATCGATCGCTCGACTGATGGACGGATTGACCGTGAAGCTGTGGCCGCCCTGCAGGTGAAGTTCGAGATGTCAGAGAACACCACCCTGGCCGACCTGCTCCAGCTGAACCTCCACAACTTCGAGGATGAGGTCCGGGGCATCGTGGATAAAGCCGTGAAAGAGTCCGGGATGGAAAAGGTAGGCTTCAGGTGAAGCGGGCCCCCACCCACCAAAGGAGAAGCAGCGAGGCCTAGTGGATCGAGCCCGGGCCTGGGACCTGGGGTCTAATCCCGGCCCCGCCGCTCATCTGCCGTGTGACCTTGGACGAGTCACTTCACTTCTCTGGACCTCTGTAAAACGGGGATAAAGACCGTGAGCCCCGAAGAGGACAGGAAGCAGGACCAAATCTGATTAGCTCGTAGCCAGCCCAGCGCTGGGTTTAGTACCTGGCACATAGTAAGCACTTAACAAATACCATTAAAAACAACCAAAAAAATGATCTGTCCATATTCTCTGCTTAGAGTCCAGATGGGTGCCGAACACTGACCGCAACACACAGTTAGGCAGACTGTACGTGTTCAGAGCACTGTGCTAAGTGCTTTGGGAGAGTCCAAGATAAGCTTAGAACAGGCACATTCCCTGCCCACCAGGAACTTGCAGTCGAGATGGGAAGACAGACATTAATAGAAATAAATGACAGATGTGGACATAAGTGCCGTGGGGCTGGGAGAGGGGATGAATAAAGGGAGCAAGTCAGGGTGATGCAGAGGGAATGGGAGGAGAGGAAAGGAAGGCTAAGTCAGGGAAGGCCTCTTGGAGGAGATGGGTCTTCAATAAGGCTTTGAAAGGGGGGAGAGACATTGTCGATTGGATATGAAGAGGGGGAGGGCGTTCCAGACCGGAGACAAGATGTGGGCGAGAGGTCTGAGGTCCCTCAGTCAACTGATGGATGGTATTTATTGAGCGCTTAGCGTGAGCAGAGCACTAGACTAAGCGTTTGGAAGCGTCCAGTAGAACACTAAACAGACCCACCGCCCTGCCCGCAACGAGCTGACGGTGGGTCGCCGTCCCCGCCGCCCTCACGCCCCGCCCCTCCGGCCCGACAGGTCCTGAGAGCCCTGGACGCGACCTGGTCGGCCATGGAGTTCGAGCACGAGCCCCACAGCCGGACCGGCACCCCGCTCCTCAAGTCGGACGAGGTCCTGGTGGAGACGCTGGAGGACAACCAGGTGCAGCTGCAGAACCTGATGACGTCCAAGTACCTGGCCCACTTCCTGCAGGAGGTGACGGGCTGGCAGCAGAAGCTGTCCACCGCCGACTCGGTCATCACCATCTGGTTCGAGGTCCAGCGCACCTGGAGCCACCTGGAGAGCATCTTCATCGGCTCCGAGGACATCCGGGCCCAGCTCCCCGCCGACTCCCAGCGCTTCGACGTCATCGACCGCGATTTCAAGGTGAGAGGGGCCCACCCCGGCCCGTGCCAGGGGCTCGGAGGACGTCCTCTATCAGGTGCTCCTTCCCGGCCCGGCGCTGGGATAATAACGATTAATGATAACCACGGTCCCTTTGGAGTGCTCACTATGGGCCAAGCACTGTTCTGAGCGCTGGGGTGGATACAGGTTCGTCGGGGTGGACTCAGTCCCTGTCCCACGTTGGGCTTGCGTTTTTAATCCCCATGTTTTATAGATGAGGTAACTGAGGCCCAGAGAAACAAAATAATTTGCCCGTTTTATTCTTTTCAACTGCCCACGGGAAGCGTCCAGAACCTCCAGCCAATCACTCTAACAATCACTGGTATTTATTGAGCACTCACTTTGTGCAGGGCACTGTACGAGGCTCTCGGGAGAGGACAGTATAACAGAGTCGGGATCCAATCGTCGATCGTATTTATCGAGGCCCAACTATATGCAGAGCACTGTACTAAGCACTGGGGAAAGGAGAATAGAGCAGTAAACAGGCACAGTCCCTGCCCGCAACGAGCTGACAGTGTTGGGGGTGGTTGGGGACGGGGGGGGCTCCCCACTTTCTCTCCAAAGCAACTGATGGCGGACGCGGTGAAGACACCCAACGTGGTGGAAGCCACGAGCAAGCCGGGCCTGTACGAGGAGCTGGAAGCCCTTCAGAAAAGGTGAACCTGGGGGGCCCGGGGAGGGGCGGGGGGAGACCGACAGAGATCCATGGCCTCTCACCGGGGCGAAATGAGTCCAAGTGGTTAGAGGCCCATCTCCTCCAAGAGGCCTTCCCTGACTAAGCCCCACTTTCCTCTTCTCCCACTCCCTTCTGCGTCGCCCCGACTCGCTCCCTTCATTCGTCCCCCCTCCCAGCCCCACACCACTTATCGGTCATTTATTTACGTCTATTCATGTCTGTCTCCCCCTCTAGACTGTCAGCTCGTTGTGGGCAGGGAATGTGTCTGTTTATTGTTATATTGTCCTCTCCCAAGAGCTTTTGGCCTAGTGGAGAGAGTCCGGGCCTGGGAGTCAAAAGGACCTGGGTTCTCATCCCTGGCTCCGCCACGTGTCTGCTGTGTGACTTTGGGCAAGTCACTCAACTTCTCTGGGCCTCAGTTCCCTCATCTCCGAAATGGGGATGAAGACTGCGAGCCCAGTGTGGGATAGGGATTGTGTCCAAAGTGAATATCTGGTGAATACCTTGAATGCCCCAGCCCTTAATACGGTGCCTTGCACATAGTAAGAGCTGAACAAATGCCACGATCATTACTATTATTGCTCTACTGACAGTAAGCGCTCAGTAAATAGGACCGACTGACACATTGCAAGCGCTTACCAAAAAAAGTCGACTCCACCCAACGAGAGGCCTTCTGGGGCAGGTTAGACGGGGGTCTGGGAAGCCGATGGGGAAGGGGCGTTCCGGGGCCGGGCGGTTTCCGTGACGGTGCAGCTGCCGCTTCCTTCCAGCCTGGCTATTTGCGAG
This sequence comes from Ornithorhynchus anatinus, assembly GCF_004115215.2. Taxonomy (NCBI): domain Eukaryota; kingdom Metazoa; phylum Chordata; class Mammalia; order Monotremata; family Ornithorhynchidae; genus Ornithorhynchus; species Ornithorhynchus anatinus. The sequence continues at coordinate 2,040,466 of NW_024396743.1, read as the reverse complement.
AAGGCGCTGGCGGAGTATTTGGAGACCAAGCGGTTGGCCTTTCCCCGCTTTTACTTCGTCTCCTCGGCCGACCTGCTGGATATCCTGTCCAACGGGAACGACCCCGTGGAGGTAAGGGGAGGCGTAGGCGTGGCGTAGCCGATAGAGCCCGAGCCTGGGAGTCGGAAGGCGGTGGGTTCTCATCCCGGCTCCGCCACTCGTCAGCCGTGTCGCCTTTGGGCAAGGCACTTTGCATCTCTGGGCCTCGGTGACCTCATCTGGAAAACGGGAATTGAGACTGTGAGCCCCATGTGGGACGGCGACGGTGTCCGTCCTGATTACCTTGTATCTGCCCCAGAGCTCAGAAGAGCGTCTGGCACATTGTAGGCGCTTAAAAAGTACCATTAAAAAAAGAATCTTTACACGGGTTGGGGGGCTGGGTTGGGTCTCAAAGTCACTTTGCTTCTCTGGGCCTCGGTGACCTCATCTGTAAAATGGGAATTAGGACCGTGAACCCCGTGTGGGACAGGGACTGCGTCCGACCTGATTTGCTTGTGTTCCTCCCCGGCGCTTGATACAGTGCCTGGCACACAGTAAGCCCTTAGCAAATACCACAATTACTTAAGGGGCACGGGACCTGACCCCCTAACTCTTGTGAAGGTGTTTAACGTTATTAATGACAGTGATCACTGTGGTGTGCGTTAAGCACTTACCGTGGGCCAAATGCTGGGATCAGAGGCAAAATCAACAGGCCAGACACGGTCCCTGTCCCTCATGGCGCTGCACAGTCGAAGCGGGAGGATGAATGGGCATTGCAAACCCATTTTCCAGATGAGGAGACCAGGGACGCGAAGCGACCGGCCCAAAGTCACACAGCAGACCAGTAGTAGTGCCGGAATTAGAACCCGGGTCCCCCGAGGCCCGGCGGGTCCAGTGCTCTCTCCCGGGCAGTGTCCCCAGCAGGGAGGGGAAAGGGGAAGAGGGAGGGGCCGGGCGGGGCCCACCCCGGTCCCCGGAGTCTCTGGGCCCACCGTCCCCCTTTCCCCCCGGGCTTAGGTCGGGCGCCACCTGTCCAAGCTGTTCGACAGCCTGTGCAGGCTCAAGTTCAAGCTGGACGCCGGGAACCAGCTCCTCAAGGTCGGCCTGGGGATGTTCAGCAAGGAGGACGAATATGTCGACTTTGACGCCGAGTGTGACCTCTCGGGCCAGGTGAGGGGCGGCCCCGGGGCGTCGGGAGGTGGAACGGGCCCGAGGATCCGGAGGAGGGTGAGGCGGCCGGAGGGCCTGGCCTGGAACTCCTTCTCTGACCTGCAGCTCTCTCTCTCTCCCTCTCTCTCTCTCTTTCTCTTTCTATCATCTTTCTATCTTTTCTCTGCCTCCGTCTCTGTTGACTCTATCCTTCTCTCGCTCTGTCTCTGTGTCTCTCTGTCTTTGTCTCTCTGTCTCCTTCTCATCTGTGTCTCTCCCCTGTGCTCGGGTTTCTGTGTCTCTCTCATGTGTTTCTGCGTCTCTCTCATCTGTGTCTGTGTCTCTCACCTGTGTCTCCCTCTCGCCTGTGTCTCGGTGTCTCATCTGTGCCTGTGGCTCTCATTTGGGTCGGTGTCTCTCACCTGGGTCTCCCTCTCCCCTCTGCCGGTGTCTCTCGTCTGTGTCTCTCTCTGTGTCTGTGTCCCTCTCCCGAGTCTCCCTCTCACCCGTGTCTGTCTCTCTCCGTCTCCCTCTCCTCTGTGTCTTTCATCTGTGTCTGGCTCTCCGTCCCCCTCTTTGCCTCTCTGCCCCCCCCCCCCCCCCCCGCCTCTCTTGGTCGTTCTGTGTCTCTGTCTGGATCTCTCTGATCCCTCTTCCTCTCGGTCTCCCTCGGCGGCTCCGCCGTGGGTGTCTCTGTCGGTCGTCCCTCCCGCCCTCCCGCCCGCCCTCGGCTTCTGCCCAGGTGGAGATCTGGCTGAACCGCGTGCTGGTCCGGATGTGCGCCACCCTGCAGCACAACATCCCGGAAGCCGTGGTGACCTACGAGGAGAAGCCCAGGGAGCAGTGGATATTTGACTACCCGGCTCAGGTCCCAGTGCCCCCAGTCCCTACCCCCAAAACCCTCTCCCTGACGCCACCTTTAGTTTTTATCTATTTAATAATACTTGTGAAGGGCTTACTGTGTTCCAGGCACCGTCCTAAGCACTGGGATAGATCCAAGCTAATCAGGTTGAACACAGTCCACGTCCCTCGGGGGGCTCCCGGTCTTCATCCCCGTTTTCCAGATGAGGGAACTGAGGCCCAGAGAAGTGAAGTGACAGGGCCAAGTTCCCACAACAGACAAGTGTTGGAACTGGGATTAGATCCCAGGTCCTTCTGGCTCTCGGGCTCTAGCCACTAGGCCATGCTGCACCTGTCCCAACGTGAAGTCCCACCTCGTCTTTCAGATGGGTATTTGACCACCAAACCAGCTCCCCCCAAAACCAGCCCCCCGCCCCCCAACACGTGACCTGACCGGGGTCCCGCCTGTTCTTCCCAGGTGGCCCTGACCTGCACCCAGATCTGGTGGACCACGGAGGTGGGCATCGCCTTCTCCAGGCTGGAGGAGGGTTACGAGAACGCCATCCGAGACTACAACAAGAAGCAGGTACTGGGCACGTGAAACGGGGACAAACCCGAGGCTGTGGACCGGCTGGGAGACGCTTAAAAATAATAATCACACCCCTGGCCGTCATCGGGGCTGCTTATTGAGGACTTACTGGGTGCAGAGCACTGGACTGAGCACTGGGGAGAGGACAGTACCGCAGAGAGGGTAGACACGTTCCCTGGCCCACAACAAGCTGACAGTCTGATGATCCTGGCTCCACCGCTTGTCGGCTGTGTGACCTCGGGCAAGTCACTTCACTAGAGAAGCAGCGCGGCTCAGTGGAAGGAGCCTGGGCTTGGGAGTCCGAGGTCATGGGATCGAATCCCAGCTCTGCCCCTTGTCAGCTGTGTGACTGTGGGCAAGTCACTTCACTTCTCTGTGCCTCAGTTACCTCACCTGTAAAATGGGGATTAACTGTGAGCCTCATGTAGGGCAACCCGATTCCCCTGTATCTCCCCCAGCGCTTAGAACAGTGCTCTGCACATAGTAAACGCTCAACAAATGCCAACATTATTATTATTACTTCTCCAGGCTTCAGTGACCTCATCTCTAAAATGGGGATTGAGACCGTGAGCCCCCACGTGGGACACGGACTGTGTCCGACTCGATTTGCTTGTATCTATCCCAGCGCTTAGTAGAGTGCCTGGCACGTAATCAAGTGCTTAACAAATGCCATCATTATGCATCGAGCACTGTACTAAGCACTGGGGGAGATATAAGATAAGAAAGCCAGACACAGTCCCTGCCCCACACGGGGTTCACAGTCTAAGCGGGTGGGTGAACGGGTAAGGAAAAGGAGAATAATAATCCTATTGGTTAAACATTTACTATGTACTGAGCACTAAGGGAGATAGAAGATGATGAGGTCAGACATAATCCCTGTCCCACACGGGGCTCCCCATTTGAAAGATGACCTCTCCCAAGCAGTGCCCCACGTGGGACAGGGAATGCGTCCAACCTGATTACCTTGTATCTACCCCCGTGCTTAGAACAGCGCTTGGCCCATACTGAGTGCTTAAGAAAGCAGCACGAAGGTCATGAGTTCTAATCCCAGCTCTGCCACTTGTCTGCTGTGTGATCTGGGCCTCAATTTCTATAAAATGGGGATTGACACTGTGAGTCCCATGTGGGACAGGGACTGTGTCCAATCTGATTTGCTCGTATCCACCCCAGCACTTAGTACGGTGCCTAGAACGTCTTAAGCGTTCAACAAATACCATTATTGTTGTTGTTGTTAGTAGTAGTAGTAATAATAAATGCCAAGCACCCTGTTGACCGCATCTTCCCGGCATCTCCCCTGGGAGAGAGAAGCCAGGGACCGCCCCCCCCCCCCCCCCGCCCGCCGGCCCCGCCGTTCCCTCCTGGAAGCCGATCCTGGGCAGGAGGAGGCGGGATGAAGGCCAGGGGCGGACCCTCCACCCGGTCACCCCGGCTCGGCCCCCCACAGATCACCCAGCTGAACGCCCTGATCTCGCTGCTGATCGGCAGCCTGACGACCGGAGACAGGATGAAGATCATGACCATCTGCACCATAGACGTGCACGCGAGAGACGTCGTGGCCAAAATGATCACCGCCAAGGTAGGCCGGGCCCACCCCGCCCGATCCCCGTACTCCCGCCACTTTTCCGCCCCCGATGGGAGATCGGGCGGAAGACCCAGACCCTCCCACCCCTTCTTCCGGTGGCCAGACCCGTCATCAGCTCCCCCCGTAATATTGCCCAAGCACCTCCTGCATGTTGGGCTCGGGAAATACGGACACGACCCCTGTCCTCCAGGAACTTTCAATCTACTGGGTACAGAGCACTGGACTAAGCGCTCTGGAGAGTCCAGTAGAGTGGGTAATCACGATCCCGGCCCTCCGGGAGCTGACAGTCTACTGTGTGCAGAGTGCTGTAGTGAGCACTTAGAGAAGCAGCGTGACGCGGTGGACAGAGCCCAGGCCTGGGAGTCAGAGGATCGGGGTTCTAATCCCGGCTCCACCGCTTGTCTGTTGTGGGACCTTGGGGGAGTCGCTTCACTGCTCTGGGCCTCAGGGACCTCGTCCGCCCCGTCTCCCGGCAGGTGGAGAGCTCCCAGGCGTTCACCTGGCAGTCCCAGCTGCGGCACCGCTGGGACGAGGAGGCGAAGCACTGCTTCGCCAACATCTGCGACGCCCAAATCCGCTACTCCTACGAGTACCTGGGAAACACCCCACGTCTGGTCATCACCCCGCTCACGGACCGGTAGGTGACCACCTCCCCGCCCCCCGCAGCCCCTCAGAAAGGTCATCCCGGCCTGGGAAGGGGTGGGGAGAGGGGCCTGGGAACAAGGGGAGAGCAGGGGGAGAGCTGTAGGGAGTCAGAAGGACCTGGGTTCAAATATCGGCTCCACCGCTTGTCTGCTGGGTGACCTTGGGTGAGTCGTTTCTCTTAGTAATGACGATAATGAAGGTATTTGTTAAGCGCTTACTGACTCGAGCACTGTTCTAAGAACTGGGGCAGACACGAGATCAGCAAGTTGGACCCGGTCCCTGTCCCACTAGGACCTCACAGTCTCAATTCCCATTTTCCAGATGAGGTAAGTGAGGCCCGGAGAAGTGAAATGACTTGCCCAAAGTCACACGGCAGACAAGTGGCGGAGTTGGGATTAGAATCCAGGTCCTTCTGACTCCCGGGCCTGGGCTCTTATCCACGAGGCCACGCTGCTTTTCTGGGCCTCCCTTCCCTCCTCAGGAAAATGGGGATTAAGACGGGGAACCCCACGTGGGACATGGACCGTGTCCCACCTGAGTGGCTTGTATCTTTCCCAGCGCTTAGTACAGTGCCCGGCACATAGTAAGCGCTAAACAGATACCATTTTTTAAAAAAGAGAGAGAGCAGGGAGGTGTCAGAGCCGAATCCATGGCGGAGGAGGCAACCGGCGGTGGACACGTCTGCGGGGAGAGAGGAGGGCGGTGGGGTGAGGGTCCGGGGAAGAGGTTGGGGGCTTGGGGAGTCAGTCGAGGAAGGCTTCCCGGAGGAGGGCTGTGAAGATGGGGAGAGATGCGGGAGGGGAGCGAGGGGTCGGAGGCGGGACAGTGGAGAGAGAGGGAGAGTGAACGTGCCACCCTGAAACCTGTGGGGAACACCAAACCCGGCGGAGTGAAATCTGGGGGCCCTGTGACGAGCCCAGAGGTGCGGGCCCAGGGGGGACCCCCCCGCTCCCTCACCTGAGGTCACCCGCCCATCCCCCCCGACAGGTGCTACATCACGCTGACCCAGTCCCTGCATCTGATCATGGGGGGCGCCCCCGCGGGGCCCGCCGGCACCGGCAAAACCGAGACCACCAAAGACCTGGGCCGGGCGCTGGGCACCATGGTCTACGTCTTCAACTGCTCCGAGCAGATGGACTACAAGGTGGGGGGTCACGGGACCCGGGCGGGGAGGGCCTGAGGGCTTCCCCTTTCCCCACACTCCACTCCCCGTAACCTTGCGTTTGACGGTCTGCCCCCCGACCACCTAAATGATAACGATGGTGTCTGTAAAGCGCTTACTATGTGCCGGGCACCGTTCTAAGCGTTGGGCTAAGCTCCAAGCTAATCAAGCCGGACACAGTCCCTGTCCCATAGGGGGCTTTTACAGTCTTTATCCCCATTTTACGACGAGGGAAATGAGACTTAGAGAAGTGAAATGACTTGCTCGAGGTCCCCCGGGAGACTAGGGCAGAGCCTAGATGAGAACTCAGGTCTTTCTGACTCCCAGGCCCGGGCTCTATCCACTAGGCCACACTGCTTTTAATAGCCCCTCGAGACCGTAAGCTGCCCGTGGGCAGGGATCCTGTCTGCCGGCTCCGTCACGGTGGACTTTCCCGAGCGTTTAGTACAGGGTGCTCTGCATACGCTCAGTAAATACCTCCTGGGTGATGGGGTGACGGACGGCCGACGGGCCCAAGCGCGCTTCGCCACCGCCCCCTCCCGTGTCTCGTAGTCCTGCGGAAACATCTATAAGGGCTTGGCTCAGACGGGCGCCTGGGGTTGCTTCGATGAGTTTAACCGAATCTCCGTGGAAGTCTTGTCCGTCATCGCCGTGCAGGTAGGGTCCGCCGTGGGCAAGGAGGGGCGCCCCGGGAGTCTGTCCGCGCCGCCTCCCGTCTCCCGCTTCCTACCGGCTCCCTGGTGATCTCGGTGGCACCAGGCTCAGTGTCCTGGGACTCTGAAGGAGCTGGATTCTAACATCCGGGACCAGGCAGGAGGGAGGGAGTGGACAGTGATGAAGAGAAGCAGCGTGGCTTAGTGGAAGGAACCCGGGCTTGGGAGTCAGAGGACATGGGTTCGAATCCCGGCTCTGCCACTTGTCAGCTGGGTGACTGTGGGCGAGTCACTTCACTTCTCTGGGCCTCTCTGGAAAAGGGGATGAAGACTGTGAGCCTCACGTGGGCCAACCCGATTGCCCTGTATCTCCCCCAGCGCTTAGAACAGTGCTCTGCACATAGTAAGCGCTTAACAAATACCAACATTATTATTATTATTATAGATGACCCCCCCCCCCCGCCACGTGCTAGCTGCCCCCCACCCAACGATGGTGTTAACCATGGAGTCGGGGCGCCGCCGTGTGGCCCAGCGCCGAAGTGCATCGCCCCGTGAGCGCAGGGCCCGCGTCTGCTAATAATCCCCTTATCCTTACCGGAGCGCTTAGTTGAGCGTTCTGCACACAGGAAATAATAATGTCGATATTTGTTAAGCGCTTACTATGTGCAGAGCACTGTTCTAAGCGCAGGGGGAGATACAGGGGTCAGGTTGTCCCCCGTGAGGCTCACAGTTAATCCCCATTTTACAGATGAGGGAACTGAGGCACAGAGAAGGAAATGAACTCCTCGAGAGTAGGAGCTCCCAAATCCGGCCACGTTGATCAAATAGCAACGGCAGCAAGGACGGAGATTGAAAGAGTTTTGAATTTGATTTTTGGCGGCCATATAAAAATACGGAACTCTGGCTTGAAAGCCCTTGCGGGAAACAGACACTTTGTTTCCTACCTACCTGCCATTATCTTTGCTAAAAAGATAGCCTCTAAAGCTAAATTGGGATGGGAACGTATCCCAGGATAGCAGTAGCACTATATTGCCGTCTCCCAAGCGCTTAGTATAGTGCTCTGCAGACAGTAAGGGCTCAGTAAATATGATCGATTGACTGACGGACTGACGCCCGTAGTCCAAGCGGATGAGCGGCGAAGCCGGGATTAGACCCCAGGACCCCGGGCTCCTGGACCCGGGCCCTTTCCGCTAAGCTGCGCCGTTCGTAACCACCCCGCTCTGGGTGTCCCGAACCCCGCTGCTTGTCCAGGTGAAATGCGTCCTCGATGCCATTCGAGCCAAAAAGAAGAAGTTTAATTTCCTGGGCGAACTGATCCAGCTCATCCCCACGGTGGGACTCTTCATCACCATGAACCCCGGCTACGCCGGGAGAACCGAGCTCCCCGAGAACCTCAAGGCTTTATTCCGGTAGGGGCGCCTCGGGGATGACGTTAACATCGTTGGTATCGATTTCTTTTTTAAATGGAATGTGTTGAGCGCTTATTAAGGGCCAGGAACTGTACAAAGCGCTGGGGTAAATAGCTAATCGGGTTGGACACAGTCCGTGTCCCACTTGGGCTCACAGTCTTTATCTGCATTTTACAGATGAGGGAACTGCGGCCCAGAGAAGTGACTTGACTTACCTAAGGCCACACAGCAGGCAAGGGCCGGAGATGGGATTAGAACCCAGGTCCTTCTGACTCCCAGGCCCCAGGTTCTATTCACTAGGCCACATTGCTTCCCCGCTATTATTATTACCATCATCGCAGTATTTAAGTGTTTACAACCATACAATGGAGAAGGAGTGTGGCCTAGTGGAAAGAAACCAGGCCTGGGAGTCCGAGGACCTGGGTTCTAATTCCAGCTCTGCCACTAGTCTGCTGTGGGACCTTGGGCAAGTCACTTAAACTTCTCGGTGCCTCAGTTCCGTCATCTGCAAAATGGGGATTCAATCAATACCCGTTCCCCATCCTACTTAGACTGTGAGCCCCATGTAGGACAGGGATGAGTCTGACCTGACAAACCTGTGTCTGCCCCAATGCTTAAGACAATGCTTGGCACATAGTAAGTGCTTAACAAGTACCGTGGTGGTTGTTATAATGTGCCAAGCACTGTGTGCAGCGCTGGGCGAGTTACAAGATAATCGAGTCGGATCCAGTTCCCTTCCCACAGTGAAGCTCTAAGAGGGAGGGAGACCAGGTGTCTAACCCCCATTTTCCAGAGAAAACTGAGGCCCGGAGAAGTGAAGGGACGTGGCTAAACAACCTCTGTGGGGGCTGTGCGTGTTTTTAAACAAGGAGACGAGGAAGGGATTGGTAAATTCCAAGTTGCGGCTGCGAGATTTTCCCGGGAGAGAGGAGGATGTAGGCAGAGGCAGGAGGGAAAAGGTGGGATGCGACAAAGGCTAGCTGCCCTCGGGATCTTCCCCGCCTCACCCCACTCCCGCCCCTAGGCCCTGCGCGATGGTGGTCCCGGACTTCGAGCTGATCTGCGAGATAATGCTGGTGGCCGAGGGCTTCCTGGATGCCCGACTGCTGGCCCGGAAGTTCATCACGCTCTACACGCTGTGCAGAGAGCTGCTGTCCAAGCAGGTACTGGGCAGCGCCGCCCCCCCCCCCACCCCCCCGGTGGGCAGGGGGTTCGTTTTGTGTCCGTTACTTTGTTATATTCTACTCTCCCAAGCACTCTGTACAGTGCTCTGCATATAGTAGCGCTCAATAAATAGGATTGATTGATTGACAGAGGTAGCAGGAGGAAGGAGACGGGAGTAATATAATGATGGTATTTAAGCGCTTACTATGTGCCAGGCGCTGTACTAAGCACTGAGATGGATACCAGCAAATTGGGTTGGACCCAGTCCCTGTCTGCGTAGGCTCACAGTCTTAATCCCCATTTTCCAGATGAGGAAACTGAGGCCCAGGGAAGTGAAGTGACTTGCCCAAAGTCACCCAGCAGACAAATGGCAAAGCCGCGATTAAAACCCGTGACCTTCTGACTCCTAAACCCGAGCTCTATATACTAGGCCATGCTCCTTCCCTATGTAGATGTTAGTGCTTCAGCAGGGTTAGGGTGTCTTCGGGGCGGACCCGAAAGCTACAGGTGGTTGTGACTTCACAAGGATTCAGGGCACGCAGAAGGGCTGTGGTGCCGATAGTTGGGAGATCGAGGACGAGACGAAACGGGGAAGACCTCCTGGAGGAGATGGGCTTTCCATCATTCATTAATCAGTGGCATTAACTGAGCACTTAATACGTGTAGGCCGCCGTACTAAGCGTTTGCGAATACGACAGAATTAGCAGACCCGTTCCCTGCCCTTAATTAGCTGAAGAGGAGGGGAGTGACAGTTCACCAGATGTGAAGGGGGACCGAGCAGGAGGGAGGGCGGGAGTCAGGGGTGAGAGCAACGAAGAGCGCAAGCAGGGGTGGGATGAGAGGCGCGCGCTCAGAGAGCCACAGAGACCCTCCGGAGCCGGGGGCGATCTGGTCTAAACCTGAGCAGGGTCCCCAGCTCGGGCCCGGTCCCGAAGCCGTTGGTGTCAAGGTGAGCGGGACTCGGTTGCGGGCCTGTTTCTCATTTGTCTTGGACCAGTCCCAGAACTGACCCGGCTAACCCCGCTCCCCGGCCCCGCCATTTTGTCCAGGACCACTACGACTGGGGCCTGCGGGCCATCAAGTCGGTGCTGGTGGTGGCCGGCTCGCTGAAGCGAGGAGACCCCGGGCGGGCGGAGGACCAGGTGCTCATGAGGGCGCTGCGAGACTTCAACATCCCCAAGATCGTGACGGACGACCTGCCCGTCTTCATGGGGCTCATCGGGGACCTGTTCCCCGCCCTGGACGTCCCCCGGAAGCGGGACCTGCACCTGGAGAAGGTACAGTCACCTTCCCTCCGGGGGGCTTCCATTTCAGTCCCCACCCCGCTGCCGGGGTCACCCCACACCCGCTTCCTGCTGGGGGGGACCTGGGGCGAGTCACTTCACTTCTTTCCTCACCTCATCTGGAAAAATAGGGATTCAAATCCATGTTCCCCCATAGTTTGAGAAGGCCACGTGGGACAGGGATTGTGTATGACCGGTTATCTTGTATCTGCTCCAGTGCTTAGAGCAGGGCTTTGGCACTTAGGTTTAACAGATATTATTATTACTATGCATTCGGCGTCACTTAATGGCTAGAGCATAAGCCTGGGAGTCAGAAGGAACTGGGTTCCAATCCCGGCTCCGTCACGTATCTGCTGGGTGACTCTGGTTAAGATACTTCACTCCAGCGCTTAGTACAGTGCCTATAGAGTCAAGTGCTTAAGGAATACCGCAGTTATTGTTATTCTCTGGGCCTCAGTGATCTCATCTGTAAAATGTGGATAAGAGAGGGAGCCCTATGTGGAACAGGGAGTGTGTCCAACCTGATTAATTTGTATCTACCACAGCACTTAGAGCAGTGCTTAGAATAGTGAGAGCCTAACAAGAACCATAATAATAATTATTATTATCATAATCTTGCCGGTGTCCTGCTGGGGCAGGGACAGGAATCAGGAGTGGAAAGCGGAGTTCGCTGTGACCGCCCTCCCACGTCGATGTGTGTGGGCAAACTTTGGCTCTCGGGGGCTCTAGGCCCTGCCCAATCTGCTTTCCCCATCCCTTCGCCCTCTTGGGGAGGAGTAGGAGGTGCCCGGGGAGGATCAGACAGGGCGCCTCAGAGCTCAGGACCCAGGCGGCGGCCCCTCCCGCCCCACGGTCCGGCCCCCTCTGATCTCCATCCCCCGTGGGCAGCTCATCAAGCAGAGCATCCTGGACCTGAACCTGCAGGCGGAGGACAGCTTCGTCCTGAAGATCGTGCAGCTGGAGGAGCTGCTGCAAGTGCGTCACTCCGTGTTCGTCATCGGCAACGCCGGCAGCGGCAAGTCCCAGGTGAGCGCGGCCCCTTCGGGAACACTGGGAGAGCCCCCTCCGGGCGTGATCCCCCACCGGGAGAGAAGGCAGCACCCCCGGGGCTCAGGGTAGCGGTCTGGAGACGTAGGGGCCCTTGTGTAGTGCCTACTCAGGGCTTGGCTGAAGTGAGTACTTACTCCTCTCTTCCGTTTCTCTGCTGGGTGCTTTCTCTGTGAGATGTTCAACTTCTTTGGGCCTCAGTTTCCTCATCAGACTCTGAGCCCCCTGTGGGACATAGACTATGTCCAATTTGATGAGCTTGTCTGTTCCCCAAAGCTTAGTACAGTGCCCAGCACATAGTAAGCGCTTAACAATTACCATTAAAAAAAAAATGTGAAGAGAACCTCTGTGATGTTGTCCTGGGCCGGCCCGGCTACCAGATGAGAGCACGTCATGGTCCTAGACCTCTTAGTTGGCCCGACTCGGTCCCGCCCACCCTCTCTCCCCTGCCCCCCGGCCCGGTTACGGCCGCGAAGGTCCCTCGTGACCGCCCCCACTCTGGGCCCTCAGGTCCTGAGGTCCCTCAACAAGACTTACCAGAGCATGAAGAAGCGGCCCATGGCCGTGGACCTAGACCCCAAGGCCGTGACCTGCGACGAGCTCTTTGGCATCATCAACCCGGCCACCCGCGAGTGGAAAGACGGTAGTCCGCCCCGCCGCCCCCGGGGAAATGGCCTCTGACCTCCGCCCTCGGGAAACACGCCTGCGTCCGGGCCGGCCGGGGCTGCCTGGGGAGGGAGCCCCCGTGAGCAGAAACCGGACCCCCACGCCCCGACCCCCAACCCCCAGCCCCGCTCTCCACCGCTGTCGGAATAGTAGCAGCAGCGGCGAGGGGATTTACCGGGCCCTGAATAGAGTCCCTGGGAAAGTTGGAAACAAAGGAACCCATTCCCTGCGTTCTGGGAACCTTCCTCGAAGGAGAGGGTCTCCCCTAAAGCTCCACCCAGAAAGAGGTCCCCTGAGCGGCCCCACCTCTTCCCACGCCACCCCCCGTCCCCTCCCAGGCCTGTTCTCCACCATCATGCGGGACCTGGCGAACGTGACGCACGACGGCCCCAAGTGGATTGTCCTGGACGGGGACATAGACCCCATGTGGATCGAGTCCCTGAACACCGTCATGGACGACAATAAGGTCAGCGTGGCCGAGGGGCAGCCGGTCGCCCCTGCCGGGGCGACTGTGGGCCGCCGAAGGCTGCCGGAGCCTGGGTCTCTGGGGCAGTTGGTCACCCTCCACCCTCAGTGCCCCGGGGGGCCGCCTGGGGCCCGGGACTGGAGGAGGAAGTTCAGCCCCCCACCCCTTTGGGTCCTCCAGTGTAGTGGGAGAGACAGGACCCATCCGGGCTGGCCGGAAGCATCCCCCCAAGGTCTCCGAGGGGCTGTCCAGGTTCAGGGCCCTCCCCGGTGGGGACAGGGAAGCCCCACTCTAGCTCCCCCACATCCCAACCCTGGGAAACTGGGGTCTCCCAGTCCCGAAACCCAGGAAGGCTCCTCCCCTGACAGGGATGTTTTGGGTACCGCTGAACTTGGAGGGGAGGAGATGGACTCGTTGACCCCTTGAGATCCCCTTACGTTGGCATACCCACGGGGCCGGGCGATCCTGCCCTGCGGCCCCCCGTCCCGTCCCCTTACCTTGGCCCCCCCCGGCCCCCGCAGGTGCTGACGCTGGCCAGCAACGAGCGCATCCCCCTGAACCCGACGATGAGGCTCGTGTTCGAGATCAGCCACCTGCGGACCGCCACCCCGGCCACGGTCTCCAGGGCCGGGATCCTCTACATCAACCCGGCCGATCTGGGCTGGAACCCGTGAGTACACCACGGGGCGGCAAGGACCCCTGGGGCCCTCGAAACTGGGCCTCCCCGCTCCCGAGGGCGAGGATCCTTTCTGATAATGATCACGATCGCGGGACCTGGTGACCTTTTTTTTAAAATTTTTGTGTTACTGGTTAAGCGCTTACTGTGTGCCGGGCATTGTACTAAGTTCTGGGGTCGGTATAAGTTCATCACATTGGACATAGTCTCTATCCCACATGAGGCACACAGCCTTCATCCCCATTTGACAGATGAGGGAATTGAGGCACAGAGAAGTGACATGACTTGCCTAAGGCCACACAGAAGACAAGAGGCAGAGGCAGAATTAGAACTCGGGGCCTTCTGATTCCCAGGCCCGGGCTCTGTCCACTCGTCCACGACTGCTTCAGCTCTCAGTACGTGACAAGCGCTGTATTGAGCACCAGGGGAGGCAATCAATCAGTCGGTTATCATATTTATTGAGAGCTCTCTGTGAGCAAAGCATTGTACTAAGCACTTGGGCGAGTACACTATAACAGACACATTCCCTACCCATAATCTAACAGCCTAGAGGGAGAAGTCAACCAGGCCGGGCACAGTCCCTTTCCCTCCCGGGGCTTGCGGGTTAAGGGGTGTCCAAGCGCCCGGAATGAGGATTCCTCTGGCTCCCCGTCCCCTCCTCGACCCGGCTCCCCCAGGGTGGTGAACAGCTGGATCGAGAGGCGGAAGGTGCAGTCGGAGAAAGCCAACCTCATGATCCTGTTCGACAAGTACCTGCCCACGTGCATCGACAAGCTCAAGTTCGGCTTCAAGAAGATCACGCCGGTCCCCGAGATCACGGTCATCCAGACCATCCTGTACCTGCTGGAGTGCCTGCTGACACCCAGGAACACACCCCCGGACTCCTCCAAGGAGCTGTACGAGCTCTACTTCGTCTTCGCCTGCTTCTGGGCCTTCGGGGGGGCCATGTTCCAGGATCAGGTGGGCACCCCCCACCCCTACCCAACTCCGGGAGGGCCCTCTTGAGACCTGGCCTGGCCCTTCGCCTCTCTCTGGACCTCGGTTTCCTCCATCTGGGAAATGGGGAGCAGATACCTTGAGCTCCCTCCTCCTCCGGCTGGGAACGTCGGGAGGGCCTGGGACCGTGTCCTCTCTGGCCCTCAGCACGAGGCTCAGCACCGAGTCGCCATTACCGTTACCGACCCCTGCGACACCTGTCATCTACCCAGTGCTCTGGGCCTGGAGCATGTGGGGAGGCAGTGGAGGGGCAGAGGGAGGGAGGGCTTCTGGAGAAGCTTGGATCACCCCCCCCCACCCCCCACCCCAACACACACACACACACCTGGACCGACAACGGCCCCGGGGCCGCCCCCAGCGGTCACCCTGGTGGGGAGGGTGGATCGGACGGGCCCGCGTGTCGCTCTTCCAGCTCGTGGACTACCGGGTGGAGTTCAGCAAGTGGTGGGTGAACGAGTTCAAGACCATCAAGTTCCCGTCCCAAGGCACCATTTTCGACTACTTCATCGATCCGGACACCAAGAAATTCGTGCCGTGGACCGAAAGAGTGCCCGCCTTCGAGCTGGACCCGGACATCCCTTTACAGGTGACCCCGTGCCCCCTTTACCCCGGGGCGAGCTCTGAGTTGCCTCGGTTTCCCCGGGAAATTCCCGGTCACCAGCCCCTGGTCCGTCGCTGCTCCGGTTCAATCCCCAGGCAGTCAGTGCGCGCTAATTATCGAGCGCATCCTCAGTGCAGAGCGCTGTCCTGAGCCACTGGGGGAGTCCAATCCAGTCGGTAGTTCCTACCTATGCCCTGAAGGAGGTCTTTAAAAGCCAAGCTCCTCTATCTCTGGCCTCCCGCAGGCTTCCCTGGTGCACACCACGGAAACCATCCGGATCCGCTATTTCCTGGACCTCCTGATGGCCAAGAAGTGGCCGGTGATGCTGGTGGGCAACGCGGGCACCGGCAAGTCGGTCCTGATGGGGGACAAACTGGAAAGCCTCAACACCGACGAGTACGTGGTCCAGGCCGTGCCCTTCAACTTCTACACCACCTCCGCCATGCTCCAGGGTGAGGCTGAGGACCACCCAGCCGGGAGCTGAGTGCCATGATGGGGGGGCATCGGGGGAGGGGCAAGAGCAGGAGGAGGAAGAGGAGGGAGGAGGATGGTGGTGATGGGGAGGGAGAGGCCCGGATTCGCCACTCGTCAGCTGAGTGAACTGGGGCGAGTCACTTCGATTCTCTGGGCCTCGGTGACCTCATCTGTAAAATGGGGATTAGGACTGTGAGCCCCACGTGGGACAGGGACTGTGTCCAACCGGATTGGCTACAGTGCCTGGCACATAGTAAGAACTTAACAAATACCGTCGTTATTATTATCTAGCGTTTAGAATAATGCCTGGCCCATAGTAAGCGTTCAACAGATACCATTTAAAAAAAAGGAGGAGGAGAGTTCTGATCGGGAGGAGAGGGAAAAGGAGGAGAAGGACAGGTGGGAGGAGGAAAGAAGAGGAGGTGATTTAGGTTTTGCCACGGCTGACAATGCCCCCTTCCCCCTCCCCTGTGGGGGCGGGGCCCGCCCCCGACAGGCGTCTTGGAGAAGCCCCTGGAGAAGAAATCTGGGCGGAACTTTGGCCCGCCGGGCACCAAGAAGCTCATCTATTTCATCGATGACATGAACATGCCCGAGGTGGACAAATACGGGACGGTGGCCCCACACACCCTCATCCGCCAGCACATGGACCATGGACACTGGTAAACCACTGGTAACCCCCGGGGCCGGCCACCCCCTACACCCCGGGTCCAGCTCCCCGACGGTGGCCGCTTGACCCTCCAACACCCTCCGCCGTCCCCCTCCCACAGGTACGACCGGAACAAGCTGACCCTGAAGGACATCCACAACTGCCAGTACGTGGCCTGCATGAACCCCACTTCCGGCTCATTCACCATCGACTCCAGACTCCAGGTGGGTGGCACAGGGAGAGTCAGTGCGGGATGGTCACGGGTAGCCATGCTAACCGCGTGTTCCAACGTGTGTGTGTGTGTGTGTGCACGCACGTGGGTTGGGTCCAACTTCAGACTGCCCTGCAACTAGGAGGAAAAAGGCCTACGCTTTCACAGAAGCCTCTGCTTCAGTGACCGAGCATGAGAAGGTGTTTGCCATTGGCAGTCTCCTCGCCTTAGCTGGGAAGCAGCGGGCACCCCATTCAGTCCATCAATCACTCAGTGGTACTAATTGAGCGCCACGAGGTGCAGAACCCTTTTCTGAGCGCTCGGGAGACCATCTGGGGGGCAGGAGGGAGGTCCAGGTCGGGGGAGGGGGCCCCAGGTCTGGCCCCTAGCTGGAAGGAACTTAGAGGGGGCTCCAGCTCGCCCAAGGTTCATGGGTCGGCCCAGCCTGCTTTTCTAGAGGAGAGGATTCCTCAGACTTGCTCCTTCAGCCCGACCGATCCATCGGGTGTAGTTATTGAGTGCTTATTGTGTGCCGGGCACAGGGATGGGCTCACTTCCCCCTCCAATTATAATAATCATGATAATTTATAATAATTGTGGCATTTGTTCAGTACTTACTAGGTGCTAAGTGCTGGGGTAGATACAAGATCATCAGGTCCGACACAGTCCCCATCCCACACGGGGCTCACATCCTAAAGGAGAAGGGAGAACAGGGATTGGATCCCCATCTGACAGACGAGGAAACTGAGGCCCACCGAAGGGACTCGACCAAAGTCACACAGCGGGGAAGTGGCGGAGGCAGGATCAGAACCCAAGTCCGGGCTCTTTCTGCTGGGCCTCACTGCTTCCCCTGCTTAAAGACTCCGACGGCGGGTGGGGAAGGGGAGGACTGGGTTTACTCCCCTGGGAGGAATTTGGTCCTCTGAGCCCCTCGTAGGGCCGGACCCCCGGCCTGCAGGGATCCGGCCCGCCCCCCTCGCCCCTGGGACCCACCCCCCGTGACCCACCCCCGTGACCCGCTGTGGCCCGCTTGGTTTCAGCGCCACTTCTGCGTGTTTGCGGTGAGTTTCCCGGGCCAGGAAGCCCTGACATCCATTTACAACAGCATCCTAGCGCAGCACCTGGCCCTCCGGGCCGTGCCCATGTCCATCCAGAAGATATGCGGGCAGCTGGTGGCAGCAGCCCTGGGTAAGTTGGACCCGTCGAAACCTCGCCTTGTCCCGGACCCCGCCTCGCCGCCACTGAATAACCGCGGCCTCTGTTATCCGCTTAGTCTGTGCCGCGCGCTCTGCTCCGCACTGGGGTAGGTACGGTGCCATCAGGTCCTCTGATTAACTTGTATCCACCCTAATGCTTAGAACAGTGCTTGGCCCATAGAAAGCGCTTAACAAGTACCTTAATTATCATTATTATCAGGAAAAACCCAGGCCCTGTCCTGCCTGGGACTCTCAGTCTAAAGGGGGAGGGAGAGCAGGTATTGAAGCCCCTTATAACAACGGGGAAACTAAGGCCCAGAGAAGTGAGGTCACAGAGCGGGCGGGGGCAGAGCCGGGAGGAGAACCCCGGTCCCCTGACTCCCAGTCCCGGGAGGTTTCCCGCTGGGCTGTACTTCTTCTTTGGGACTCCGGATGTGGTTTTAAGGGAGGCAGGTCCCTCGGGGGGGATTCGGGAGACCCATCTTGTTCACTGGCAGGGCGGCGGGCAGGGGAGGAGGAAGGTCCATGGCCCGGAGAAGTGGTTCGAGCCTCAGCAAGGCTTGGGCGGCTATCGTGGCCGCTCAGGGTGAGGCCACGGGCTCTGGAAGCCTGGAGCCCTCTTCCCGAAGCCACTGCCAGTCACTATGACAGTGTCTATTTCTCTGTCTCTTCTCAATTCTCTATCTCTCTCCCCTCCTCCCTCTTTCTCTCTTCTCTCTTTCCTCTCTGTCTCTCTCTTGCTCTGTCTCTCTCCTCTCTCCTCTCTCTCATCTCTGTCTCTCCTCTCCCGTCCCCGCTGCTCCCCGGGGACAGCCCTGCATCAGAAAATCTCGGTCACGTTCCTGCCGACGGCCATCAAGTTCCACTACGTCTTCAACCTCCGGGACCTCTCCAACATCTTCCAGGTACCGTCCTTCCTGCACCCCGCCCCCACCCATCGGGCCGGCCTACCCCTGACGGGTAGTGAGGGAGCGGGGTGATAAGGGTGTGGGAGAAGAGGAAAGGAAGGTTTAGTCAGGGAAGGCCTCTGGGCGGAGATGGGCCTTCAGTAAGGCTTGGAAGATGGGGAGAGGCATTGTCAAACAATCAATCAAGACCAGTGATTGATTAATCCTATTTGCCCTCCGGGGTCCCTGTGGCAGAGGGCGGCGGAGGGGAGGGGCAAGACCGCAGCCTAAAGACCGTTTGTCGGGGCCCAGGGGCTGCTGTTCTCCACCGCGGAGATCCTGAAGAGCCCGCTGGACCTGGTGCGCCTGTGGCTGCACGAAGCCGACCGCGTCTATGGCGATAAGCTGATCGACCAGAAGGACAAGGAGATCCTGGAGAGAGTCACCGTGGCGTCCACCAAAAAGTATTTTGACGTAAGCAGCGCCGCCGGGGGCCCCCGCCCGCCCGGGACCACAAGCTGAGAGTCCGGAGTTCTGATCCGAGCTCCGCCAAGTCCCGTAATAATAATAATAATTGTGGTGTATGTTTCTATGTGTCAGGCACGGTACTAAGCACTGGGGTAGATACGTGGGGGCACAGTCTTAATCCTCATTTTACAGCTGAGGGAACTGAGGCACAGAGAAGTGAAGTGACTCACCCAAGGTTACGCAGCAGACAAGTGGCGGAGGTGGGATTAGAACCCAGGCCCTATCTCTTCTCCTCTGTCCGTCCATCGGGCGCAAATTATTAATTATTAAATGGGTGGACGGCCCCATCTGTCACTTTTATTAGCCCAAAATGGCCCGCCTCCCATGGGCTGGCCTCGGTCCCAGTTGGGCTGGGAACCAGGGAGTCAGCGAGCCACAGGCCTGCCCCGGGAAGGGCCACCACGGGGCTCGCTGCCGACGGCGATGCCCAACAGCGGCGAAGCCTAATGGATAGAGCCCGGGCTTGGGAGTCGGGAGGACCCGGTTTCTAATCCCGGCTCCGCCACTTGTCTGCTGTGGGACATCGGGCAAGACGCTCTGCTTCTCTGGGCCTCCGTGACCTCATCTGCAAAATGGGGATTAATACTGGGAGCCCTTTGTGGGGCTTGGACTGTATCCAACCTGATTGGCTCGGATCTACCCCAGTGTAAGCGCTTAACAAATACCATTTAAAAAAAAATAAAGAACAGGTCCGGGCCCAGTCCGGAGGCTGGAGGTCAGAGCGGAGAAGGGAGGGAGGAGGGGTCTGGGAGTCATGCCTGGAAAGAGGGGGACCCCAGGATGGCTGCCCCTGGTGTTCTGCTGTCCCCTACCCACGCTTTCTGTCTCCACAGGATCTTGGCGAGCAGGTCATCTTTGCCAAACCCAACACTTACTGCCACTTCGCCCAGGGGATCGGCGAACCCAAATATAGCCCGGTACCCAGCATGACCAGCCTGAATAAACTTCTGGTGGAGGCCCTGGAGAGCTACAACGAAGTCAACGCCGTCATGAACCTGGTGAGGGGGGACGGAGCCGCCCTCCAGCCCAGGGACGCCGCCGGGGGTTGGGGGGCTGAGGCCTCGTCGGCCGCTAAAGCCTCGGTCACCTGCCCCGGGCCTGACCCCTCCCCCAGGTGCTGTTCGAGGACGCCGTGTCGCACGTGTGCCGGATTAACCGCATCCTGGAGTCCCCCCGGGGGAACGCCCTGCTGGTGGGGGTCGGAGGGAGCGGGAAGCAGAGCCTGTCCCGCCTGGCGGCCTACATCAGCGCCCTGGACGTGTTCCAGATCACGCTCAAGAAGGGCTACACCATCCCGGACCTGAAGGTGAGGGGTGGGAAAGCGGGGAGGGAGCACGGGCGCTGGGGCCGCCCGGGGGAGGGCGTCCCACGGACCCCCACCCGGTCTCTGCCTCAGCTGGACCTGGCGGCCCAGTACATGAAGGCGGCGGTGAAGAACCTGCCCACGGTGTTCCTGATGACGGACTCCCAGGTGGCCGAGGAACAGTTCCTGGTGCTCATCAATGACCTGCTGGCCTCGGGCGAGGTCCCCGGGCTCTTCCAGGACGACGAGGTGGAGACCATCCTGAACTCCATGAGGCCGCAGGTCAAGTCCATGGGCCTGCCCGACACCCACCAGACCTGCTGGCGTTTCTTCATCGACAAAGTGCGGCGCCAGCTCAAGGTGGGCGGAGCATTATACTGAGCACTCGGGGGGAGTAAGATCAGTATCTTTGAAGTCAGTATCTAACTGGGCGCAGAGCACTGTACTGGGGGCTTGGGGGTGTATGCTAGAGGTGGGAGGCACGATCTCTGCCCTCGTGAAGCTGACAGCCAAATGGGAGGGGGAGCAGAGATCGTTACCCCTGCGGTTTACAGATGGGGAAATCGAGGCCCCCCCCCCCCCGAGGTTAATCGACTAGCCCCGGGGGCCGGCCCCGCGCCCCCTCCGCCCGGCCGCGCTGCCCCACCGGTCCGGCCCCCGCGTCCGGTCACCTCCCGAGAGACCCCTGCCCGTGCCTCGGCCCACCGAGCTGAGTGTCCGTGGGGACGGGCAGGTGGTCCTCTGCTTCTCCCCGGTGGGCTCCACGCTGCGGGTGCGTGCCCGGAAGTTCCCCGCCGTCGTCAACTGCACGGCCATCGACTGGTTCCACGAGTGGCCCCAGGACGCCCTGGTGTCTGTCAGCGCCCGCTTCCTGGAGGAGACCGAGGGGATCGAGGTCAGCCACCCTCCCGTACGGCCGGCGGGGAGCGCTGAGCGAACGGGTGGTCCCAGGTGGCCGGGCCGGGGGGGCGGCGGCACTGACCGGTCCGCGCCTTGTCCCCACAGCCGGAAGTCAAGGTGTCCATCAGCCAGTTCATGGCCTACGTGCACACGACGGTGAATGAGATGTCGCGGGTCTACCTGGCCACGGAACGCCGTTACAACTACACGACCCCGAAGACCTTCCTGGAGCAGATCAAGCTCTACCAGAACCTGCTCTCCAAGAAGCGGCGGGAGCTGGCGGCCAAAATCGACCGCCTGGAGAACGGCCTCCTCAAGCTGCAGAGCACGGCCTCGCAGGTGCGGACCCTCCCCGCTTCGCTCGGCTCGGGGCTCCAGGGAGACGGCACCCCCGCTACCCCCCGAGGCGCTGGGAGGGGGTGGTCCCGGAGGGTGGGCACGATCGAGGCCCGCCGTCCCCAGGTGGATGACCTGAAGGCCAAGCTGGCGGTCCAGGAGCTGGAGCTCCTCCAGAAGAACCAGGACGCCGACAAACTCATCCAGGTGGTCGGGGTGGAGACGGAGAAGGTCAGCCGGGAGAAGGCCATCGCCGACGAGGAGGAGGCAAAGGTCGAGGTCATCAACAAGGTACCGGCCGGCCGGGAATCCGCCCGTCGGGACCCGGGGCCGCCCTGTGCGATGAGGGCATCGCTCCTGACTGTATGACTTGAGTGAGCGCGGGTGCACGAAGTGTGCTGGAGCAAGCGTGTGCACAGAAGGGTAGGAGCGGGTATGCGTCTGTGGGCGCGACTGTGTGGTGGGGGTTCCTGGGTGGGAGCGAGTTGTGGGGGTGCTCGGGAGCTGTGTGGGTGGGCACGTGTGGGAACTGGGTGCGTCGTGTGACTTCACGAGTGCCAGTTGGGCGTGGGGGGGGGAATTGTGGGTGCACGGTTCGACAGTTTGAAAGCACAAGGGTGCAAGAGGGTGAGTCTGGGCAAGTGGGTGGATGTTTTCGCAAGTGTGAGGATGTGTGTGTGTGTGTGTTTTTAACGCACACCTGCCACTCTCCAGTTGGCCATGACCTCCGCGTTTGTGAGCACTGACTCTCGGTTTCGGGGGGCTCAGCGGCGAGAGGAAGCGGCCCCGGGTTTGGCGGGCGGAAGGCGGGCCCGGAGCCAGGTTTCTTCTCTCTGCCCTCAGAATGTCACAGAGAAACAAAAGGCTTGCGAGACCGACCTGGCCAAAGCAGAACCGGCCCTGCTGGCCGCCCAAGAAGCTCTGGACACCCTCAACAAGGTAAAACCCAGCCCCCCCCGGAGCACCCCCTTTCGCCTCCCCGCAGCCTTGGCAAGGCAGGGCCGGACAGGACGGAGACCCTGGCCAGAGGCGACCGCTGCCAGAGAGTCAATTGTATTTTTTGAGCGCTTACCGTGTGCAGAGCACTGTACTGAGCATTTAGGAGAGGGCAATAGAACAGTAGACACAATCCTTGCCCACAGCGAGCTCACAGTCTAGGGACAGGTGAGGTGGACCCCCCCCAACACCCATCCATCCACTCATATGTCTGTATATCTGTCCATCTGTCCTCCTACCCATCCGCCCCTCCATCCATCCATACCCCCCCACAGAACAACCTGACGGAGCTGAAGTCCTTCGGGTCTCCCCCCGACGCCGTGGTCAACGTGACGGCTGCCGTGATGATCCTGACGGCCCCGGGGGGCAAGATCCCGAAGGACAAGAGCTGGAAGGCCGCCAAGATCATGATGGGCAAGGTGGACACCTTCCTCGACGCCCTGAAGAAGTTTGACAAGGAGCACATCCCCGAAGCCTGCCTGAAAGCCTTTGCGTAAGCCCCCCGGGACCTCTGGCACCCCAAGGATCCCGGGCAGGAGGGAAGGCCCACGGGACCCTCCCAGACTGCGAGAGGAGGTCCACACTGGGTCCATCCGACCGTAAACGTCACTGAGGGCAGGGAACTGGGGCGGAAATTGGCCTCCTGAGGATGAAGAGGAGGAGGTAGGCATCCAACAGGGCCACTGAGGCTGGCGGGGGAATCTCCGCTCCTCCAAAGGCTTTTGAAACAGGAGAGGTTCATTCTCTGGGCCGGGGCGTCTAAAGGCAGGGGGATGGATGCGATGACCCCCAAAGGCCCCCTTCTAGCCTCAGGAGTCTGGGAAAGAGCAGATGTAGCCTCCACCCAGCGGCCGTGGGCCGCCGTGCCCGTCTTCCCCGCCGCCCTCCCCGCTTCCTCGCTCGCCCTCCTCTGTCCCGGACTGTCTCTGAGAAGAATGGGTCTCTCTATGTGTTCTATTGTCCACTGCCCAGCACTTATCCCAGTGCTCTGCTCACAGTAAGCGCTCAATAGATACCACTGACCGACTTACCGTAGAACCCCCAACCCTCACCCACAGACAGAGCGCGACGGGCCTTTCTCCTCTCGCCGCGGGCCGACTGACCGTCCGACCGGCCTCCGCGCCCGCCCCCATCCCCTCCCTTCTCCCCTAAGGCCGTACCAAGGCAACCCGACCTTTGACCCCGAGTTCATCCGCTCCAAGTCAGCGGCAGCGGCGGGCCTGTGCTCGTGGTGCATCAACATCGTGCGCTTCTACGAGGTCTACTGCAACGTGGCCCCCAAACGGCAGGCCCTGGAGGAGGCCAACGCCGAGCTGGCCGAGGCCCAGGATAAGCTCTCCCGCATCAAGAACAAAATCGCCGTACGTCGGGGGGGGCCGAGGCCGGGCCGGGGGCTGACCCTCTGGGGGACCACCCTCCCCCGTGCCCCACTGCTCGGCCTGTTCAGGTCGATGACCCTCCCGTGTGGTGATGGTCTGAGCGGGGTCTCTGGAGAGGGGAGCCAAGGAGGCACTTTTTGGGGGTGGGGGTCTCCCAGGAGGGAGGGCGTGGAGGCACTCTTGGGGCTTTTTTGGGGGGGGGGGTGTCTCCAGAGAGGGGAGACAGGCGGTTTGTTGGGCATCTTCTGAGAGGGGAGCATGGAGGCGCTCTTGGAGCTTACAGTCTCTGGAGAAAGGAACCAAGAGACACTCTTGTCTTGACTCTGGAGGAGTCTCCCCGGAGAGGAGCATGGGAGCACGGGGAGGAGTCTTTCTGTCTAAGGGCACCTCCCCCCCGGGCCATTTCTCCAGGAGCTGAACGCCAACCTGAGCACGCTCACGACTGAATTCGAGAAGGCGACGGCAGAGAAGATCAAGTGCCAGCAGGAGGCAGACGCCACCAACATGGTCATTTCCTTGGCCAACAGGTGATGCCCGTGGGGTGGGCGGGGGTCCCGGGTGCTCCCGTTCAATCAGTGGTTTTTACTGAGCGCTCAGCGTGGGCGGAGCACTGGGCCCAGCGCTTGGAAGAGTCCGGTAAAACAGAATCGGCAGACACGTTTCTCGCCCCTGAGGGGTTTGGAATCTAGAGAGCTGGGGGCGGGGGGCGTCCAGGAAACAACGCCAACTGACGGAAAGACGCAACGGAAAGACCCTTCCCGAAACCAGCGCCCCACTGACCAGAGCCCCCGGGACTTCCAGGCTGGTGGGGGGCCTGGCCTCCGAGAACGTCCGCTGGGCCGAGTCGGTGGAAAGCTTCAGGGGGCAGGGCGTGACGCTGTGCGGCGATGTGCTGCTCATATCGGCTTTCGTCTCCTACGTCGGCTACTTCACCAAGAAATACCGCAACGAGCTGATGGACAAGTTCTGGGTCCCCTACCTGAACCAACTAAAGGTGACCCCGGGTGGAGGGGTCCCCCCTGCCGCCCCAGGGACCCCCGCCCTCTCTCCCACAACCCCTCTTTGTCCCTACCGTATGGGTAAGTCTTGCATTTGCATCACGCTTCCGAGCTCGTTGTCGGCAGGGAACGGGTCTGTTAGATTGTTCATTCAATCGTATTTAGTGAGCGCTTGTTGTATGCAGAGCACTGTACTAAGCTCCCTGCCCACAACAAGCTCGCAGCCTAGTTGTGTTGTACTCTCCCAGTGCTTAGTAAAGTGCTCTGACACAGTAAGCTTGTACTCTCCCAGTACTTAGTAAAGTGCTCTGACACAGTAAACTCAAATACCATTGATTGATTATTTTTTTTCCATGCATTTTTCAACCCCTTGCCTCCCCGTTTTGCAGGTGAGGAAACTGAGGTCAGTCAATCGTATTTATTGAGCACTTCCTGTGTGCTTAAACCCAGGGTCCTCCGGTTCCCACACTGGCATTCTGCCCGCCATGCCACGTCCTTGGGGGGGGGGGGGGGAGGCGGGTGCCATTGTGTCCATATCACAGATGAGCAAATGGAGGCCCAGAGAGGTGAAGTGACGGGCTTGGGGTAAGCCAGAAGGGCAAGGGCAGAGCAGACTGGGCCTCCTCTCTGGCCCGCTTCATAGAGATGGGTTTTTGGGTCCCGGCGTGCCTTTCGCAGGGGTGTCCGGGCGAGAATGGGCCTCCCACCGCCCCCCACCCCCCCCCAGCTAAAGTGAAATGGGGGCGGTGGGCTCCTTCCCGCCGCAGATCCCCATCCCGATCACCGAGGGCCTGGACCCCCTGAGCCTGCTGACGGACGACGCGGACGTGGCCACGTGGAACAACCAGGGCCTGCCCAGCGACCGCATGTCCACCGAGAACGCCACCATCTTGTGCAGCACGGAGCGCTGGCCCCTCATCGTGGACGCCCAGCTGCAGGGCGTCAAGTGGATCAAAAACAAATACGGCGACAACCTCAAAGCCATTCGCCTCGGGCAGAGAAAGTACGCAGGCCCGCTGGCCCCCTCCCCGGGTCGGGTCGTCCCCACCCCAGGGGAAGATCGGGGGTGCTGTCTGAACCCCTCCAGCTCCTTCTGCCGGCCCTCAAGTCCCTGGCCTCTACCTGCTTAGTGAACATCACCGCCACAGCTTCTGAGCCATTTATCCAGGGCTTGCAAATAAACCCCGAATTTACCAGCCCGGGCGTCCCACAGTTGCCCTGGTAGATGATCAATCAGTCAGTCAATCAGAGGTATTTATCGAGCTGGGTGCTGAGCACTGTACTAAGCACTGGGAAGAGTCCAATACAATGGAGTCGGTAGACGCGATCCCCGCTCTGCTTAGCCCAGACTGTGGAATCCCCCGCCCAGCCCCCTCCTGAGTAACACACCGCCCCTTCCCCCTCCAGCTACCTGGACACCATCGAGCGGGCCATCTCGGACGGCGTCACGTTGCTCATCGAGAACATCGGGGAGACGGTGGAGCCCGTGCTAGACCCCCTGCTCGGCAGAAACACCATTAAAAAGGGGAAGTAAGTTGATTTCTTGGCCACTCTCCCTCCGGGCGGGCTAGTCAATCTTCCCCGGTCTCGGAGGCTTCCTTTGATCCGAATCAGTCAGTCGTATTTATTGAGCGCTTGCAGAGCACTCAGTGTTAAGTGCTTAATACTAATATTAAGTATTAAGCGCGCTTGGGAGAGTACTAAAGAAGGCTAAACGGATATATTCCCTGCCCAAAGCGAATTTACAGGCTAGAGGGTCCAAGGATGCAAGGCGACGAGTGCGGTGGGCGGTTTGATCTGGAGTAGATTACCGCTACTCTCCCAGCTGGGGGCAGACCCCCCCTCACCCCCACCCGAAAACCCACCTCCCAACCCTAATCTTTCCCCCACCGCCACTCCTGAACTGCTGGGCTAAGGGGCTGAAGGGTACTGGGGAAATGGGGAGACTGAGGGCTGGGGTCTCTCGACTATAAGCGCACTGTGGGCAGGGAATGTGTCTACTGTTATATGGTAATCTCCCAAGCACTTAGTACAGTGCTTTGCACACAGTAAGCGCTCAATCAATGCAATTGAATGAATGGGGCCTTTGGTGGGGTGACATCCTCCAGCCGGGGCCCTGAGGAACCTTCCCCTCCCACCGCCTCCCCCCCCACCCCGCCTCAGGTTCATCCGGGTGGGAGACAAGGAGGTGGAGTACCATCCCGACTTCCGCCTGATCCTGCACACCAAGTACTTCAACCCGCACTACAAGCCCGAGATGCAAGCCCAGTGCACCCTCATCAACTTCCTCGTCACCAGGGAC
This sequence comes from Ornithorhynchus anatinus, assembly GCF_004115215.2. Classification (NCBI taxonomy): domain Eukaryota; kingdom Metazoa; phylum Chordata; class Mammalia; order Monotremata; family Ornithorhynchidae; genus Ornithorhynchus; species Ornithorhynchus anatinus. The sequence continues at coordinate 2,013,361 of NW_024396743.1, read as the reverse complement.
GGGCTGGAGGACCAGCTCCTGGCGGCCGTGGTGGCCAAGGAGCGTCCGGACCTGGAGCAGCTCAAGGTGGGGGCGGGAGAGGGGGGCTGGGGAGGGGGTGGGCCAGCCAGGGTCCTGCAAGGGCCAGGCCGGGGGAGGCCCGACATAGAAGCGATCGGGTATTTGTTAACGTGCCAGGCACTGTACTAAGCGCTGGGGTGGAGACGAGCAAATCGGGTTGGACGCGATCCCCGTCCCACCTGGGGCTCAGGGGCTCAGTCATGAGCCTCCCAAGCCCGCCAACCACCTCCGAGACAAGCCCAGTTTGCCATCGACCTCTCGAGCCTCATGGTGGCACTTACCTGAGCCCTTAGTGGGAGCGGAGCACTTGGGAGAGTCCAAAAGAGGTAGTAGACACGATCCCTTCCCTCGAGGAGCTGACAGTCTACTACGTGCAGAGCACTGAACTGAGCACTTGGAAGAGTTGGAGTTCCTAGAATACGATCCCCGCCCTCGAGGAGCTGACTGTCTGAGTGCAGAGGACTGTACCGAGCACTGGGGAGAGGGCAGTAGAGTTCATAGACACGATCCTGGCCGGGGAATGTGCCTGTTTATTGTTGTATTGTACTCTCCCAAGCGCTTAATACAGTGCTCTTCGCACAGTAAACGTTCAATAAATACGATTGAATGACTGAATGAATAATCCCTGCCCTCAAGGAGCTATCAGTCTCCTGGGGCAGGAGGAGCAAACGAAGGAGGTGTCAATTTTTTGGCGGAATGAGGGCTCGCTCCCAGGCTGATTTCTCTTGGGCCGAGCCCGATCTCTCCCTCTTGGGAGAGGTCAGGCAGGCAGCCGACTCCCGGTCTCGATGTCCGCCACCAGGCCAACCTGACCAAGTCCCAGAACGAGTTTAAGATCGTGCTGAAGGAGCTGGAGGACTCGCTCCTGGCCCGCCTCTCCGCCGCCTCGGGCAACTTCCTGGGAGACACGGCCCTGGTGGAGAATCTGGAGATCACCAAGCGGACGGCCAACGAGATCGAGGAGAAGGTGGGGCCGCGGCCGTGGGGGCGGGGGTTGAAGCGGGTGACCCCTCCCCTAAAAGCGGGGGGGTCGGGCCGGTCCCACCTGGGTGATCTCCGCTCTGCCTCGAGGTGAGGGAGGCCAAGATCACCGAGGTGAAGATCAACGAGGCCCGGGAGAACTACCGGCCGGCCGCCGAGAGGGCCTCCATGCTCTACTTCATCCTCAACGACCTCAACAAGATCAACCCCATCTACCAGTTCTCCCTGAAGGTAACAGCCGGGTGGGCGGGCCGAGTGGCCAGAAGCTTTTGGCTCCACAGTTCCTCGGTCCCGTCCCGGTCCACCTACTGCGCCTGGCCCTGGGGGCGTATCGTGGCTCCCTGGACCCTGGCCAGGTCCATCACCCCGCCGTCCCCCCCCCCGCCCCCCGGCCCATGGAATGGCAAATGGACTTGTATCCCGGGGCCCGCTGGCCCACCCCGTTGGACACCGCCAGCCCCGCCACCTTCCCCCCGCCCCGTCAAACCTAAACCGAACGGACCGGAGGGTGACCAGCCCCGCCCCGCACTGGAGGACGGATGCGTGAGAGACCACCCGCCCCTCCCTGCCTCCCGCCAGGCCTTCCACGTGGTCTTCGAGAAGGCCATCCAGAGGACCGCCCCGGCCGCGGAGGTGAAGCTGCGGGTGGTCAACCTGACGGACGAGATCACCTACTCCGTCTTCATGTACACGGCCCGGGGCCTGTTTGAAAGGGACAAGCTCATCTTCCTGGCCCAGGTGGCATTTCAGGTAGCCACCGCCGACCGGCCGGAGCCTGGCCGGGAGGGGGTGTCACAGATTGACCAGGTGGGGAGAGGGTGGTGCTCGCCCGCTGCCTCCCGCCCCTCACCCCTCTGTAGCCAAGATGCCCCAGGGATCCCGGTAATGCCCCAAGCTCCCCCCGACCCCACCTCTACCATCCCCAACCCCTGCTCAGGTCCTGTCCATGAAGAAGGAGCTGAACGCGACCGAGCTGGACTTTCTCCTACGGTTCCCATTCAAGGCCGGACTCGCTTCCCCGGTGGACTTCCTGCTGCCCCAGGGCTGGGGAGGCATTAAGGTTTGCCCACGACCCGGCCTCCCCCATGCCCGGCCCCGGGAAGCAGATAAGATGGCAACGACTTGTTTAACAGGCATCTCGGTGACGGGGACGGGCCAGAGAGATGGGCATGGAAGAAAGAGGGGTTCACTGCAGGCAGAATTCAACCCAAACATGCGGGAGCCAGTCTTACAGAGTCCTCAAGGAGCCCCCCAATGTCGGAGCACTCAAATCTTATAATAATAATTACGGTATCTGTTAAGCGCCGACTATGTGCCAAGCACTGTAATGCGTGCTGGGGTAGATAAAAGATAATCAGGTTGGACACAGTCCCTGTCCTACATGGGCCTCACATTCTTATCCCCATTTTACAGCAGAGGTAACTGAGGCCCAGAGAAGTAAAGTGACTTACCCAAGGTCACAGAGCAGACAAGTGGCAGAGCCGGGATTAGAATCCAGGTCCTTCTGACTCCAAGGCTCACGCTCTCTCCTCTAGGCCACGATTTCAGGGCTAGCAGGGGCTGGGGGAGGTCACTGAATCCATCCTCCTGCCTCCCGGCAGGACCGCCCGCCCCTAACCCACCTGGAGCCAATGAGGCGAGGGCCGGGGGACCCACCCCCGGGGCCGTTCTCTGCGGGAGGAGGGCGCTGAGGTCCCAGGCTGCGGGTCCTCCCCAGGTCCTCTCCGACATGGAGGAGTTCAAGAACTTGGACGGCGACATCGAGGGCTCGGCTAAGCGGTGGAAGAAGTTTGTGGAGTCGGAGGCGCCGGAGAAGGAGGTGTTCCCGAAGGAGTGGAAGAACAAGACGGCGCTGCAGAAGCTCTGCATGATGCGTTGTATGCGGCCCGACCGCATGACCTACGCCATCAAGTACGTCGCGGCCCGGCCCTGGGGAGCGGAACCAACTCCCACTTCCACCTCTGTCGCTCCCATCTCCATCTCACCTGTCCCGGGCCGGGGGGAGTCTCCCCCCTCCCCCAACCCCCTGGCTCCTCAGGAGCCGGGGGAAACCTGCTGGGAGCCCCAGAGGCAATTGGGGACACCAGGTTTCCGAACAGTCCTGGCGTTCCATCAATCCCTGGTCTTTATCAAGCACCTTTAGTTTTGCAATGGCACTTGTTAAGCGCTTACTCTGTGCCAGGCGCTGTACCAAGCGCTGGGTTGATATAAGTTAATCAGTTTGGTCACAGTCCCTGTCCCACACGGGGCTCCACAATCTTAATCCCCATTTTCCAGCTGAGGTAACTGAGGCCCAGAGAAGTGAGTTGCCCAAGGTGACAGACAAGCGGCAGAGCTGGGATTAGAACCCAGGTCCTTTGACTCCCAAAAACCAGGCTCTACCACAAGGCCTCGCTTCTCTCAGAGCCCCGGGGAGACCAGGGGCTCGGTCGGCAGGGGAGAGGGATGGAGATGATGACTCCCATCCCCGTCCCCCACCGCCAGTTGGTCCCGGGTCGACCCTGATGGGCGGGGGGGGGGGGGGGGGGCCCTCATCCTCAGGAACTTTGTGGAGGAGAAGATGGGGAGCAAGTTCGTGGAAGGCCGCAGCGTCGAGTTCTCCAAGTCATACGAGGAAAGCAGCCCCTCCACCCCCATCTTCTTCATCCTGTCCCCAGGGGTCGACCCCCTGAAGGACGTGGAGGCGTTGGGTAAGCGGGGAGAGGGGCGTGAGCACCGACGAGATGCCAATCCCGCACCCTCTCCCCAGGCTCCCCTCGCTCAGCCGCGGCCCCGGGGGTCTCCTGCCCCGGGCTCCCCTTTCCACCCCTCAGGGAAGAAACTGGGCTTCACCATTGACAACGGCAAGATCCACAACGTGTCCCTGGGCCAGGGCCAGGAGGTGGTGGCCGAGAAAGCCCTCGATGTGGCCGCGGAGGAGGGCCACTGGGTCATCCTGCAGGTAACCACTGCGATCGAGATCCCCCGCCCTGGGCAGCACCTGATCTTCCCCAGCTCTGTCACCGCTCCCACCAGAGAGGGGGGGTTATCCTTGCCCTGGCCCGTCTGCCTCGGTCACTGCTGGCCCGGGGGCCGGGTCCCTCCCTAATGCGGGTCCGGGGTCGCCCGGCATGGTCACCGGAGGGAGGAGGAGGGTTGCCAAGGTGAGGAGGAGGAAGCGGGAAGGAGGAGGAGGAGGACGACGACGACGAGGGCCCGTGTCTCGGCCGCAGAACATCCACCTGGTGGCCAAGTGGCTGGGCACGCTGGACAAGAAGGTGGAGCGCTTCAGCACCGGCAGCCACGACAACTACCGGGTGTACATGAGCGCGGAGCCGGCCCCCAGCCCCGAGGGCCACATCATCCCCCAGGGCCTCCTGGAGAACGCCATCAAGATCACCAACGAGCCGCCCACGGGCATGTATGCCAACCTGCACAAGGCCCTGGACCTCTTCACCCAGGTATGCCAAAGATCACTTCCCCCTGCCTCCTGCACACGGGCAAAACTGAGCAGTGGCGTGCAAACGAGTTCTCTGCTTCTCCGAAGGACCCGGGGCTGGCCCATCTCACCCACCCCGGGCCGGAGAGATGCCCGTGCTCCCGGGGAGGCAGGGCAGACCGGCTGGGCCCTGGCATTCTGCCCACCGCTGGTCTTTATCGCGCACCCGCAGCGGGCAGGGCTCTGTACTGAACACTTGGACGAGTACAATAGCGTTTAGCCGATAGGATCCCCGCCCTCAAAGAGCCGATGATCCAGAGGGAGAGGGGTGCGTAATGGATCCTCGCAGGGAGAATTGTGCGCCAAAGTGCAGAAGGGATGGAGATCTGGGAGTGGCCTGGACCGGAGGGAAGGCTGCCTGGAGGAGGTGGTCCCGAGTGTTTTGAGGAAGGGGGGGGGTGGGAGTCCCCGGAAGGTCGTGAACCAGAGAAAGGAGATGGAGGTGGAAGATTTACAGAGGTACAGAGAGGCGAGCTGGGGTGGAGGTGAGAGGGAGAGAGCCTAAAGGAAGGGCTTTAAAACCACCGGCCAGGAGTTTCTGCTGGGTGCAGACAGGAGCGGGTGACCCTGAAGAGAGGGACACCAGGCTTGAAAATCCAAACCCGGAGTCCAGCTGGCCTTTCCATTTCTCGGCCCATCTGGGAATGTCTACTGACATCATAAGCTCATGGGCAGGCAATGCGTCTGTTCAACTCTTATATTGTACTCTCCCAAGTGCTCAGTACAGTGCTCTGCAGACAGTCTGCGCTCAATAATTACGACTGAATTGTTACACCGGATTTTCCCAAGCGCTTAGTACAGTGCTCTGCACGGAATAAGCGCGCAATAAGTACCATGGATTGAGCGAGGTGGGGCGCCGGTCTCTCTGGCCTTGGCTGAGGGGGTCGCCCCAAGCACGCCCAGGGTCAGCGTCCCTCCCACCGTGCCCCGCCGGCCACGGCTCGCCCCCCTCCCGCAGGACACGCTGGAGATGTGCACCAAGGAGATGGAGTTCAAGTGCATCCTGTTCGCCTTGTGCTACTTCCACGCGGTGGTGGCCGAGCGCCGCAAGTTTGGGGCGCAGGGGTGGAACCGCTCCTACCCCTTCAACAACGGGGACCTGACCATCTCCATCAACGTCCTCTTCAACTACCTGGAGGCCAACCCCAAGGTGAGTCCGCGGCCCCGCGACTGGGTTGGCCTCCTCTGTTGGGGGAGGGAAGGGAGAGATGCAGAGGGGCCTGGTGGGCTCCTGGGAGTCGGGAGGGACCTGGGTTCTAATCCAGGCTCCGCCCCTCGGCTGCTGTGGGACCTGGGGGAAGTCTCTTCTCTGGCCCACAGCTGTAAAGTAAGGATTCAAGACCAGTTTGGCCTCCCCCTTGGACTGTGAGGGACTAGATGATCTGGTATCTAGCCCGGCGCTTAGTACAGTGCTGGGCATGTAGTGAGCACTTAACAGAGAGAGTGTGAGTGCGTGTATACCCCGGACTCCAGCTTCGGGCAAACCCGGGTCTCTGATCAAACCCAAAATGGAGACTGCGATGGCCACCCACCTGTCCCCTTCTCTCCCCACGCTCAGGATGGAAGCCCCACAACGTGCCACCTCCCCTCAGCCCCAGTCCCAAGGGAGCGGGGGCGGCGGGGCTAACGGGCTGTGGTGGTCCTTTCCAGGTGCCCTGGGACGACCTGCGCTACCTTTTTGGCGAGATCATGTACGGCGGCCACATCACCGACGACTGGGACCGGCGCCTCTGCCGCACCTACCTGGGCGAGTACATCCGCGCCGAGATGCTCGAGGGGGAGACGGCCCTGGCCCCGGGCTTCCCCTTGCCCCCCAACTCGGACTACAAGGTAGGCGGGCCGCCGAGGGGCGGGGAGGGGGGGAAGGGGGCGGTCCCCGCCGAGGCCTCACGCCGTCCGGCCCCGCGCAGGGCTACCACGAGTACATCGACGAGAACCTGCCCCCCGAGAGCCCGTACCTCTACGGCCTGCACCCCAACGCGGAGATCGGCTTCCTGACGGTCACCTCGGAGAAGCTGTTCCGCACCGTCCTCGAGCTGCAGCCCAAGGAGTCCGACCAGGGCGGGGGCACTGGTGTGTCCCGGGAGGAGAAGGTGAGGCCGGCCGCCACCGCCGGCCTCCCCGCCCCTTGCGGCACGGCCTTTCGGTGGGGGGAGGCGGGAGCCCCCGGCTGCCCGGGCAACGGGAGCCTGCGGCCGCCCGACAGGTCAAGAGCGTCCTGGACGAGATCCTGGAGAAGCTCCCGGAGCCGTTCAACATGGCCGAGATCATGGCCAAAGCGGCGGAGAAGACCCCCTACGTGGTGGTGGCCTTCCAGGAGTGCGAGCGCATGAACATCCTGACCAGCGAGATGCGCCGCTCCCTCAAGGAGCTGAACCTGGGGCTCAAGGTGGGGGCGGCGCGGGCCGGGCCATGGCGGGGAGGGGGGCTGGGGTGGGGATCCTCCCCTCCCCCCCGACTCCATCCCTAACCCGCCGGGCCTCGGGTAGGGGGAGCTGACCATCACGACCGACATGGAGGACCTGTCGAACGCGCTCTACCTGGACAGCGTTCCCGAGGCCTGGGTGAGCCGGGCCTACCCCTCCATGCTGGGCCTGGGCGCCTGGTACGCCGACCTCCTGCTCCGCGTCAGGGTGAGAGCCTGCTTTCCCCCCACCTTCCCCCAATCCCCAACCCGTGCCCTCTGGGGCCCGGCCCTCACCCGCCCTCCCCCCCCCCCCCGCAGGAGCTGGAGGCTTGGACCACGGACTTCGCCCTGCCCACCAGCGTGTGGCTGGCCGGCTTCTTCAACCCCCAGTCCTTCCTGACGGCCATCATGCAGTCCATGGCCCGCAAGAACGAGTGGCCCCTGGACAAGATGTGCCTGGCGGTGGAGGTGACCAAGAAGAACAAGGACGACATGACGGCGCCCCCCCGGGAGGGTGCCTACGTCTACGGCCTCTACATGGAAGGTGAGGCGGCCCCGCCTGGCCCGGCTCCCTCGCCCCGGAGCCGGTGAAGGCCCGGAGCGGGCCGATGACAGACTGAGGTGACCCCTTCCACGTCTGGGAGAGAGGGTCAGGCCGGGAACCCTGCCTCGCCCAACCTATCTCCTATCTACCCTGGCGCTTGGCCCCGGGTGAGCCCCTAACAGATACCCTCATTGCCAGTGGACCCTCCAGGGAGCCTCTCCTCCCTCCGCCGAGCCCCGGCTCCCTGCTTCGCCCCAAGGAACAGGAGCGGACCAGCCAGCTGCCATTCTCAATCTTTATTGTGGGATTTCAGACCGGGCGGCATAGAAACACTGTAGCGGGGCGGAGTGTGGACAGAGCAGTGGTTTGGTTAAAGGCAAATCCCTTTAATAATAATAATAATAATAATAATATATATATCTATTTATATCCATAACTGTGTCAGTGCACACACAGGCAACCGCCCTCCTCCTCGGCCTGTAGGTCAGGATGGGCCGGGGTCCCGGTCTCCCCCAGCCCGATTCCCATGAAGCGTTAGTGTCTGACTGTTCCCCGGGGGGCTGGGGACCACCCCCCTCCACCCCCACCCTCACCTCCTTCCCTCCTTCCCTCCAGGGGCGCGTTGGGACGTCCAGACGGGAGTCATCGCCGAGGCGCGCCTGAAGGAGCTGACGCCGTCCATGCCCGTCCTGTTCATCAAAGCCATCCCTGTGGACCGTATGGACACCAAGAACCTTTACGAGTGCCCCGTCTACAAGACCCGCACCCGCGGCCCCACCTACGTCTGGACCTTCAACCTCAAGACCAAGGAGAAAGCGGCCAAGTGGATCCTGGCGGGCGTGGCCCTGCTCCTCCAGGTCTAGGCCGCGGGGGGCCCATTAAAACGCTCGGTCTGCCGACCCGGCCCTCTGCCTCTGACCCTTCCCCCTCGCGCTCCTAGGAGGTGGGAAGGGGGTGCGCGAGGACAGGCGGGGGCCGCTAGGTGAGCTCGGGCTGCTCCCCCGACCCTCTCCGGGCCAGCCGGAGCCTGGGGTGGACGGGTTTTAAGTCCACCCCACCTGGAACCCGAATTCGAGGCCAGCTGGCAAGGGCCCGGGAAGGAGGCCACGCGCACCCTTCGGCCTGGGAGGAGGCCGGATCAGAGGGAGAGACGGGTGGGGGCCCCCGATGGTAGAAATCAGGAGCGACAAACATTCGGGATCAAAAGGAGCAGTGCCAGACAGGAGAGGGGGAGTAGGGCATGCCCAACCCGGCACGGGGGTGCCCTCCACGATCCTCACCCCCTTGGCCCCGGGCCAACGAACGGTGCCGTCAGTCTGGCCGACGGACCCCTCCCCCAGGGGATGAGTGACTCGCCTTCTGGCCAGGGACAGATGACCGTGGGGGAGAGGGGCAGGAGGGGCCCCACCGGGGCAGGGAACGCTGCATTTGGGCCTTCGCTCTTTTCCCCTCCCTGGGGAAAAGAATGCCCGGCAAGGGGCAGAGACAAAGTCCTGCCGGGACAGAGCTCCGTCGCCCTGCTGCTGACCTGTTGCCTGGGGTCCCTCACCCTCCCCTCGCACAGACGCACAGACACACACGCACTCACCAGGGTGAGCGGCCCCCGGCCGCCTCAGAAGAAGTTCTTGATAAGCGGCGTCAGCAGCTTCACCCACAGCTTCACGCAGCGGCTCGGCTGCTCGAACGTGGCTGCCGTCACAGCCCCCGACAGCCCGTACAGCTGCTCTTGCTCCTGGGGGAGACGACGGGGGACCCGTCAGCCGATCCCACCCCGAAGCCCCCGCTCGACGGATGACGGGAGGAGGAGGCCCCCGCAGCCGCCCGGCTCCACGGAGTGGCCGCCGCTCCCAATCCAGAACGGTAGCGTGAGAGCCGGCAAGTGGGGACAGGACACGGAGGGCGGCAGGCTGGAGGCTGGGGCTAACACAGAAACCGGGCTAGCTCGTGGCCAACCCCGGGCCACCGGGCTGGGTCCAGTCACTCAGCCCCGCGGCCCAGCGGGGAAGGGGTGGGAAGGCCCTGGTGGGGCGGACGAGAAACCGGAAGGCTGGCATAAAGCAGCCGGGTGCCCGTCGTCCTGGGCTGCTGGACCCCAGGACTCCTTGGGCTAGTGGTCAGTCCGGGGTTGCTCCTTGCCCCCCGGGCCGGCACTAAACACGCGGCGTAGACACGCCGTGCGGCCAGCCTGCCTAGCACAGACTCGCACGCCGAAGCCAAGATCCAGTGGCTCCCGAACCCCGAGGGCGGAGAGGATCTTGGGGCGGGGGGCCGGCCCGGAGGGCCACGGGACCGACAGCCCTGGCAGCCGGCTTCGTCTGGGGAAGCCGCTTCCCAGCTGCCTTCTGCTCGGTCCGCCTGTCCCCAGCAGCGAGTGGCCCGGGGGGGGGGGGGGGGGGCGGCCCCGAGGTCCCCCAACGCACCTGGTGGAGCTGCTGCTGGAGGGCGCGGTTCTCGGTCACTATGGCAATCTGCGCCTCCAGGTCCCGGTGAACCGACCTGTACCCAAAATTAGGAGAGCCAATCAGCGTGAGGCAAGGCAGGCTGCTCCCTGCCAGGTAGAGCCACAGGCCTGCGGGGAGAGGAAAGGGGCAGACAGGGGAGGTGGTGAGCGTGGCGGCCGCCGGGCACACTCCCAGCGGCACCTCCCCACCCCCGACGCCTCCCAACCCGACTGGAGGGGGCTCCTGGCTCCTAAACCGGAGCTGCGGTTAAGGGGGGGGGTTCAGCCGGAACCCCCGATCTTCCCAGAAGATCCACCCCCACAATCCCCGTGACCCCCACCGCCCACCCGGCCTCCGGCCGGCCCACATCCTGGCCGGCGGGTCCTGCCCACGCTGCCTGGCGGCGACGGCCGTAACCCCTGACCCCCCCGGCCAGACGGCGAGGGTAGTACCTTCCTAGGAACTGCTAGGGAAAGGAGGAGTCTCGCTGAGCTGGGGCCCCTGTCTGGACCCCTGGGCCTATCTCTCCCCCCTGCCCAGAAGTGAACACCTTGGTCACGGTCCGGGCCAGGACCGAGATCCGGGGAGAGTGGACCGTGGACCTTTGGAGGGCGGGGACCAGGTCCCCTCCAAGCACTCGGCACCTACGGCGCTTTGCACTTAGTGGGTGCTCAATCCCGGTCACTGACCGGTCCGACGACTTGATGGGGGAGCGAGGGAGGGGATTGGTGGGGGGAGGAGGCTTTTGTGGCAGGAGAGGTTCGACTCGCCTCTCTACCGGGAAGCCGGGAGCTCACAGAGCTCAGGGCCCGCTGCCCGCCAGGCCCCGCTGCCCGCCAGGCCCCGCTCTGGGCTCTTGCTCTCCCCTGTGCAGAGGAAAGGTGGCCAGACCCTCTATACTGCAGTCAGAGCGGAAGCGGGCGGTGTGGGCATCCCCGGGGTGGGTACATCGGGGATCTCCTTGTGCCCCCGGCCCCACGTCCTGTTCTCCAGAGCCCTGCGCTCTCACTTCTCAACAACTGCCCCCAGGGATGACCAACAGTGACCTCACCCTCAGCCTCGGACCCCCCTAGGGGCCACTGTGAACACCGGCCGAGGGGTGGGTATCAAAGAACCAGGGTTGCACCAGCCTCTCTCGCCACCAACAGAGCCGGGGGCTCCAGAATTAGTAAAGTCCCGTGGCGGCGGTCCACCAACACCCGTCCCCACCCAGAAAGCCGGGCCCTCCGGCTTTCGGACTCGGAGCAGGTCGGTATCTAACCCGGCCAGCAGCCTCGCCCAGGAAAGAGCAGCCTTCTGCCCGTGGCCGCCACCGTGACCTCCCTGGAGGGATTCTGACACCGTGTCCCAGGGACCCCTGGACATCAAAGCCAGCGATGGGCGGAGGCCGGGGCCTCACGCGCCACGGCAGGAGCGAGGCGGCGGCCGGGAAAGGGCGAGGAGGCACTGGAAAAGCCGGTCGGGCGCTCCTCCGCCGACCGTAAGCGGGGTCCACGCCCGCTTCTCGGGACGGAAACCGCCGCCGGCGCTTGGGAATGCCGGGCAGGAAGCTTCCGGCTGCCGGCCCGGGGGGGGTCCCCGGGCAGAGCCACGGAGAGAGGCGGAACCGGCACGTGGGCTGGCCCCAAACCTGGGATTCACTCGGTGCCCTCGCCACCTGGGGGAGCTCCCACTGTCCTTCCTCCTCCCATCATCCCAAGGGCTGTGAGATCGGCCCGGGTCGGGCAGGCAGGACCACCACCCCGACCCCCAAGGTCCACCAGACGACCGGGGGCCCCCGCCTCACCTTTGGCGTGGAAGGTCCAGCCGCTCCGCCGATACTCCTGCAGGCGGACGCGCTCCTCCTGGCCCAGGTTGCACACCTGCCGGTAGAACTGGCGCTCGATGTAGACGTAGGCGGCGGGGATGGCCCCGGCCACCCCGCGGGCCCCGAAGAAGCCGTTGACCTCGGGGGAGGCCAGCAGGATGCGGTAGTCGGCCCGGGCGCCCAGCACCAGTTCCATGTAGGCCCGCGTCAGGTTGAAGTAGCCGGTGGTGAGGAAGAGGCGGGCCCCGCACTCGGGCTCGGTCAGCAGCGTCTCCGTGACCGCCTCGTCGATGCGGATGCCGAAGGGCTTCATCTGGACCAGCGGGTAGATCCAGGTGTCGGGCGCCGGGGGCCGCTCCCCGGGCCCGTGGGCCGTCTGGGCGTGCAGCCGCAGCTGCCGGGCCCTGGCCCCCTCGATCACGCCCATGACCTTCCTGCGGGCCGCCTCGCAGTACGCCCTCCGGTCACCTGCGGGGGTATCGACACAGAGCTGGAGGCGGGGGGCCTGGGGAAAATCCCGCTGCGCCCGCCCACCCCCCACCGACACCCCTGGGGGAACCTCTTGGCCGCCTGGGGGACCGATCGACCGGATGGGGTGTGCCCACTGGGCGCAGGGTGCTGTCCTAGCCGCCTGCCTGGCTGTGCGCAGGGCACCATACTGGGCGCCTGGATTGTCCCTATGATCCGGAGACAAGAGGCGAGTAGGAGACTTGAGGCAGCGGGGACGACCACTCCTGCCCCAGGTTCCCGGGGCCGTGCTGGAGCAGTCCCAGCAGCCCCCACTCCCTTCCAAATGTCAGTGGTGGGCAGCAACACGGTCGCCCAGCCCCGCTCCCCTCTGGCCAGGGCCTCCCCACACCCCCATCTCTGGTGGGCAGGAATTCCAGGGGTGGTGGGAAGAACCTTTTGGAGAGGGTGAGCTGGGGCCAGGCGGGCCGGAGGGGAGGGAGATGATGGCGACGGGGAGGGGGAGACGGGGGCCTGTCCGAGACAGGCGCGAGCCCCCAGAGCCGCCCCTCCAAACCGCTGATCCCGGCTACGGCCCCAGCCCGGGCCTCTCTCAGGGCCCTCGGGAAGCCGGGGCAGGCAGGCCGCAGGAATCTCTGGAATGCCGATGCCCCGGGGGGCTCCCGGCCACCTAGATTTCCTCATTCCCTGAGCGGAGCACGGGCGGGGCCCGGGGCTCGCCGGGTGGGAGCGGGGGTACGGCAGGGTGCCGGGCCGGGACCCCCACCTCCGACGGGCCGTCCCCACCTACCCTTATAGGGGTGCAGCGCGCCCTCGAGCACGCGTACGCTGTCGTCGCCCTGCAGCTGGAGGGACACGTCTCCCACCGCCTCCACCAGGTCTGTGAAGAAATCGGCCACCTCCGGGCAGTCCTGCAGGAACACGTAGCGGTCCTGGCGGTTGGTGAAGTACGAGTCGCTCAGGTTTGCCCTGCGGGGAGGGGAGAGGAGGGTGAGGCCCCTGGGGTGGAGGGCAGCCCGTCTACCCGATCGCCCCTCATACCCCAGACAGGGGTAGGACCACGCTGTCCGAGGGACTCCCCGCCCGCCCCGAGAACGGAGTGGAAACCCCTGCTGCGGCCCGCTTCCCGGTGCTCGGGACAGTGCTCCGCCCTCCGGGGGCACTCAGGGAACGCCAGGGAGAGCGGAGCCAGGGAGCCAACGGCCCCCCGGGGCTGAACGGGGAGGGCGGCGGGCGGGAGCCCACACTGACCCGCTCAGGATGACGTTGCCGTCGAACAGGTAGACCTTGATGTGCTGCAGGCCGATGGTCTCGTTGAAGCGCTCGGGGACGAGGAGGCGGAGCAGCCCTCGCAGGTGCGGCGTGTGGAACAGGGAGACGCGGACCCGCTCGGGGAAGCGCTGCAGCAGCGGCAGCAGCATCGTGCGGGAGTTCTGCCTGCCTGGGGCCGGGAGCGCCAAGGGGGTTTGGGACGGCCCCCGGCCCCACTGAAACGGTAGTCCGGAAGCGCCTCGGGGGCGGGGATCGGGTCTGCTAACTCTACCGTCCTCTCCCAAGCGCTCAGTACAGTGCCCTGCACCCAGAAGACCGCAAGCTCCTCAAGGGCTGGGATCGTGTCCACTGTCCTCTCCCATGCACTCACTTCAGTGCTCCGCACACAGCAGACTGGAAGCTCCGAGGGCAGGGACCTTGTAAACTCTATTGGACTCTCCCAAGGGCTCAGTACAGTGCTCTGCACATGGTACACCATTAGCCCCTCTAACTACCAACCCTAGTGCATTCTTCCAAGCACTTAATACAGTGATCTGTACCCAGTAAGTGCTCAATAAATACAACTGATTGACCAATGAATAAGAAACACGCGCTTCTCAGGGAAGACACCCCACAATCCTGTACGGCCACCGGGCTTCCGTGCTCCTTCCATCTTGGGAACCACAAGGCACTCTAGGTGCAGCCCCAGGTGTGTGCATGGGGGTAGGGGGGTGGCCTAATGGTGGGGTTGAAAGGAAAGTCTGGAGTGGTCAGCTACGCAGCAAGCGAACTGATTCTTTGGATCGTTGCCTGGGGAAGCGCAGGTAAACCCTCGGGGCGAGCCTGCCCTTCCCGCGCTGGTCGAGTGCTCAGACTACAGGTCCGACAGAGAGTTGGGGATGGAGGCTGGATGGGGCGGGGGGGGGGGAGGTGCTCTCAGCCTGACCTAGGATGGTGTTTCTGAGGAAGGGATGGGAGTTGGGGGGAGTCACAGTAGAAGCAGTTACCTCTTGAGCCCCTGGTAAAGTCCAGCAGGATGGAGACCCTGAGGCTGCAGGGTGAGCTTGCCTGAAGAGCCCTCTCAAGGGCCTTGTCTATGCAGTCCACCTGTGGGCACAGGAAGGCGGGCCAGCTCAGGATCGGGGCCGGGAGAGAGGGGGAGGTCAGCTCAGGAGTGGAGGAGATGTGGCCAGTTTAGGGCTGGGGGAGGGAGAGGAGGAGGCCAACCTGGGGGGAGAGGCGGTGAGGGGGAGGCCAGTTCAGGACCGGGCTAGTGGGGAGAAGGGGAGGCCAGCTCTAGGCCTGGGGGGAGACCATCTCAAGGCTGGGGGAGCACGGCTCAAAGTCAGGGTCACAAGAGGAAATCATTCCCCACTCAATCCCCTCGTGCTCTTGCAGCCGCACAAAGCTGAACATTCTGGCCCCAGATCCTCCAGCGACCCCCAGGACAGCAGGAGGGAGGCGGGGAGAATGCCGGCCATTCAGAAGTGTCTGGAAAAGGCCGACGGGGCTCTCCTGGTCCACAGGAGAGGGGTCTCTCCTCACCTCTTGCCCCTGCAGCCTCTGGGGCACTGACCGTGTGGGCAGGCCGAGAGCCACGTGTGCAGCAGGGGGTGGCGGGTCCCCGCACCCCGGCCCCACCTGCCCCGCCCACTCACCAGCTCCTGCTCCAGGGGGCCGGTGCCCAGGTACAGAGAAGCCATCACCACCCGCCTCTTGGCTGATGTGATCTGCTCCTGTGGGACAGAGAATGTAAAGTCCAGGTGTGGCTGCGGGGGGGGGGGGGGGGGACACGCGAAGGGGTGTGAGGAGGGCCCGGCGGGAGTCCCTCGGCCACCTTGGCTCTCCGTGGCCCCTGTCGACCCTGGGCCCGAGGGGCTCCGGGCCAGCTTGGCGAGAGAAGCCACCAGTCTTGGGGGGGGACCGGCCCCGAGGGTCTGAGGGCCGTGACTACCCTCAGACCTGTACTAAGCACTGGGATAGATACAAGATAGTTGGGTCAAACAGAGTCCCTTTCCCACAAGGGGCTCACAGTCTTAATCCCCATTTTATAGATGAGGGAACTGAGGCTCAGACAAATGAAGTGCCACGACCCAGCCATCAAGCGGCAGAACTGGGATTAGAATCCAGGTCCTTCGGACTCCCGGGCCCGGGTTCTAACCACTGGGCCCTGCTGCTTCTATTGATAAATATCAGTGATTGATCGAATGCCCGCCGTGGTGATTGATGAGAAAAGGTCCGAGTTGATTTTAGGGCTACGGGGGAGTTGGTTCTCGCCGCAAGGGGCTGGCAAGGGCAGTGGGTTAAATGAGATCCTCTCTCCCCCCACCTCTCAAAGAGACCAGAGATGCCTCCTCCAGAGATCTCCCCCGAGCCTGCGCCACATCTCCCAGAGACCCTCCAGGCCCCAGGATCCCCGCACCTTCATGAGCTCGAAGAACTCTGTCGGGGAGGACAACACCTTGACGTGAGAGCTGGAGATGCCAAACTCGGGGACCAGGTTCTGGATCCACTGGAAGCGGTGAGCCCCCTCTGGGCAGAGGCTGCAGGGCGGAGAGGTCCCGTGGGGCATCGTCGGGGAAACCAGGGGAGCCAGGAGCAGCCATGGCGATCTGGGAGACCAGAGACACAGATGAGTGAGGCGCCCTCCGACCCCGAGCGGGAAGAACAAACTAACAAGATTGACGGTTACTGTTCAGCACTTTGGGACCCAGCACTGTGCTGAACCCTGGGGGCGACATAAGAAGAATCGGCTCGGACCCAGGCCCTGTCCCACGGTGGGCGTTTGGGACTGGGGAGGCCCTCAGTCTAAGAGGGAGGGACAGCAGGGATCTCCTCCTCATTCCGACTCTGCCCCTTGTCAGCTGTGTGACTGTGGGCAAGTCACTTTACTTCTCTGTGCCTCAGTTCCCTCATCTGTAAAATGGGGATGAAGACTGTGAGCCTCACGTGGGACAACCTCATTCCCCTGTATCTCCCCCAGCACTTAGAACAGTGCTCTGCACGTAGTAAGCGCTTAACAAATACCGACATTATTATTATTATTTTACAGATGAGCAAACTGAGACCCGGGAGGGAGTTGAGCCATATGAGTATTTATTGAGCACCCATTGGGGGTAGCGTCCTGAACTATGCGCTTGGGAAAGTCAGACACGTGAGACTGGTTCTCTGCTCCTGGGAAGCTTTCACTCCAACAGGGGACAAAGAAAAACCTTTACAGAAAGAATAATCAGGGGTAAAATGACTAAATTTATGATTAAATAATTGAATAGACCGGAGCGCTGAGGATAGGAACAATAAAGCGTGGCCATAATAAGTGCTAGACCTGGGGTAAGGAGATGGAATTTAATCGGGGAAGGCTTGCTGGAGGTGGGATTTTAAAAGTGCTTTTGAAAGTGGTATTTGTTAGGCACTGACTATGTGTTAAGCACTGGGGTAGACACAGGATAATCAGGTCAGACACAGTCCTTGTCCCTCCTGGGGTTCCCAGCATAAGCGGGAAGGAATTTGGGGGGGGTGGGGGGAGTGACTCACCCAGGGTCACCCCACAGGTCCGGCGGCCAAGCCGGGATTCAAACCCGAGTCTCCTCTGACTCCCAGTCCCGTGCTCTTCCTCTCTCCGGTCCCCGGGGGAATGTGACCGCAAGCAGGAGGCGGCGAGGAGGGACGTGAGAGTGGACACCAAGAAGAGGCCGGAGGGGAGAGAGCGGGCCTGACCGGTCACCCTGCCGGAGCCCGTTCGGGCCGGTCCTCAGGGACCCAGCCCGGCCCGGGCAGGAGGAGCCCCGGGGAAGGTGTGGGTCGGCTCGGGCTCCCCACGGGAGAAGCCGGGGGCTCGACAGGCCAGACGGGGTGGGAGGCCCGGGCCAAGGCTGATGGGTCCCACCCTGAGGTCCTGCGGGGTCGTCCTGGGGCAGCGGGTCGGATGCCCCTCCCAAGACCCCAGGTTCCCCGCCCCCTCAAAGGGGCATCCCCACCCCGCCTCCTACATCCAACCCCCAGGGGCAAAGACTGGGCCCAAACAGCTCTAGGTCCAAACAGCTCCGGGGGAGGCGGAGGCCAGGCCTGGAGCAACTGCATCAGGGAGACGGAGAAGAGCCACTGAGTGTCTGCGACCCTTCCTACACAGCGCCCCGAAACTCAGCCCGGGGAGGACTCCGCCACTCCTTTCTGGCCTCCCCCCAAGACCTCACCCTGCCAGGCAGGCTTTGGGAGAGGCCCGGGGCACGGCGCCGGGCTCCTGCCCACCAGTGGGCCTCCTGGACGACTCAGACGCGGAGAGGAGCACCGGGAAAGCAGGGAGGAGGGAAGGGGCTGAGTGGAGGGGAAGTCGTGGAGGACAACTGGGGAGGCCCCCACCGCTGGGATCCAGGAATCGCCTCTTCCCCTTTGCAAACATCCTGTTGGGGTCTGGCGGTGGCAGGCGGGCGGGGGGTCACTTCCTGGCACTTCCGCCGCCTGTCTCGGTCCCACAGTCCCGCTCTGGGGCGGCCTCTGCCCGGAGGCCCGGCCCGAACCCCAGGGGTGACCCGGCCCGGCCCCACCAAGTCGCTTGGCCAACCGCTTCCTTGGGGTGGATGGCAATGGGGGGGAGGGGGCCTTGACCCCGAGCATGGGCTGATGGGACAGCAGAGAGGTTTCTGTGGGCTGGGCTCTGGAGGAACCAGGGGGGTTGGGGGGGGGCATTTGAAATCACCCCCAAGGCCAAAATGACCACAAATTCCAGGAAGATGATTTCACTCGCTTGCTTCACGATAGAGCACTGAATCGTCCTGAGACTCGCCAGCAGTCCCACAGCTGCCCTTCCCAGAAAGCCCCCCGGGCTCAAGGCGGGGGAGGGGGGTACTCAATCGCCATGGCGACCCGAATCAGGGGGCGGAGGGGCCTGGCGCCGGCCCCCCCAAGCCCCAGAGCGTTAGCAGACAGATGTGGGGGACCTTCCAGACGCTCGGGGCCGGGGGTGGAGTGACTTGCGGACCGGGGACGGGGACGGAGGTGGGCCGGCCCATTTCTGAGCATCGCCGCCCGCCAGCCGACCAGGTGGCCTCGGGTAGCCGGAATCCCGGGGGTGACTGGCCGACCCGGGATTGGGGGGAGCTGGGGGGGGGACGGGGAGGTAGAGGGTCTACTGGACAGAGAAACCCAAGCCAATGGGCAGATGGCTCCGGGGAATCCCAGGGTTCAGACCGGCCAAAAAGGAGGGGGCAGGTGGGGGGGCAGCTCTCTCAGAGCAAGGACAGCTGCCCAGAGCTGTTACTGCAGGGGCTGCCTGGTTGCTGCCAGGGGGCACCCCCTGTCCTGACCCCCGTGAGGGGGTTCCGGCAGCCCCTGCTGCTCTCGCTCCCGACCTGCCCCCCAAGCCTAGGGCAGGAGGGAAGCTCCCCCGGGGCTGCTGCTGTTCTGATGTGGCACTGACAAAAATGTTGGTTGGTCAGGCCCCCCGGCTCCACCTGAGCCCTTTCCCTTAATAATGTTAAGTGCTTACTGTGTGCCAAGGCACCGTATTAAACGCTGGGGTGGAAAGAAGCGAATCGGGATGGACACGGTCCCTGGCCCACACGGGGCTCCAGTCTCCATCCCCGTTTTACAGACGAGGGAACTGAGGCTCTGAGAAATGGCTTGCCCCAGGTCACCCAGCAGACAAGGGGCGGAGCCGGGATGAGAACCCAGGTCCTTCTGACCTTCCCAGGCCTCGGCTCTACCCACTAAGCCACACTGCTCCTGCCCCTTTGTCAGCTTCACCTCAGGGACACTGGCAGCAGCTCCAATCGAGGGGATCCCGGTCCCTCCCAGAAATTCCCGACGGGTGGGGGTTCGGACACCCTGCTGGGCTACTCGGTGCTGGCCCCCACGACCAGGCCTGGCTCTCCGTTGCCCCGGTGGAGTCCAGCACACGTACGGCCCGACCATCCCGCGTCTACCCTGCCGCTGAGCACGGTGCTTGGCACTGAGTCAGCACCGAATCCCTGCCCGCTCGGTCCACAGAGACCCCGGGATCGGGGGGCCAGCAGCTTGCAGCCTCATCGGCCGCTCAAGGAGTCCCATTCCTGAGGGGGTCCGGCCCGGCTCGGGCCTCGCCGGTTCCGGAGGCAGGCGGGATCCGGCACCCTTGGGGGGCTGACCGGAGCCGGGGGCTCATTCCCCACCCCCGTGGGGCACCACGACAGAGGCATCTATTGAGGAGGAGGGTGAGGGGGGTTGTAAGCGCTAGACTGTAAGCTCGGTGTGGGCGGGGAATGTGTCTGTTATATTGTTCTATTGGACTCTCCCAAGAGCTTAGTACAGTGCTCTGCACACAGTAAGCGCTCAATGAATACAGTTCACTGAGTCCAACCGGTGTCGCCCAACCCGTTTCCCCGGGTGGCATCTTTGAGGGGCATTTTTAGGCGGCCACAGGCCGCCGCCCTGAAGAACGGGGCACCCCCGTGACCAAGGGGCTGAAGGCCTACTATGGGGGGGCGTGTGGGCCACATCGGAGGGTGACTGGCCCAGGGGCTTCCATTTCAAGGATGCTTTTGGGCCCCCTGTGATCTCCTGCAGCCTGGACCCTGGCAGAATTTGGGTCCTGGCTTCCCGACTCATTTTCGCTCTAGTCCATCTGTCCATCTCGGCCAAGCTACCTCAGTGTTCAGCGGAGTGTGTGACACACGGCCCACGCTCAAATCATCGAACCGTGGCTCGGCCGCTTGTCTTCTGTGTGACCGTGGGTGAGTCCCTTCACTTCCCTGGGCCTCAGCTCCCTCATCTGCAAAATGGGGATTTGAGGCTGTGAGCCCCATGTGGGACATGGACTAGGTCCAACCTGATGATGTTGTATCTATCCCAGCGCTCAGTGCAGTGCCCGGCACATAGTCAGCGCCGAAAAAATACCACAGAAAGACCAAATAACCCTCTGGCTCCTGTTTCGACGGGGAAGGGGAGAAGATGTAAGGGGCACAGCCGACCGATCGCTATCATGTTCTTCTCCGCCAACCAACCCTGGAGGCGGCAGACACGCACACCCGGTTTCCTCTGGAGACCCAAGCTGACCTCACTCACTCATTTCATGGTGGCTCACACCTTGCTCCTGCTCGCTTTCCCAAGGGGGGGGACTCCGCCCCCTCCTCTAGACACCCGCCAGCCCGCAGGGCTTCGGAGGGGGCAGACAAGGGGGCGGGGAGGGACTCACAGTGAAACAAGCCTCTTCACTTCGCTGTAAAAACCTCAGCCTGCACTTCTCAAGGTGAAATGGAAACTGCGTTCCCCAGAAACCGGCCCGGCTGGCATTCACCCCCACACACACAAAAACATACACACAGCCCACGCGTGTGCGCACACACACACGCGCCTTACTCACACACACGCACACACACGAGCACACACACACGAGCACACCCACAGCACCTGCCGCCGCGGCAACAGAAAGCCGTCTCCGACGTCACGGTCCCCTGGCCGCCGGCATCCCCGATCAACTCTTACAGGTCAGCGGCCGCAGTCGGATTCGCGGCTCCGGTGGGGGACCGGGAGGCCCGGGAGCGTCCCCCTGGACTGACGGGATCGTGGAGGCGGAGGCCAAGGCTCCGGCTTCGGGCCTTCAGCTCAGGAGGGGCAAGGCCAGTGGTGGGAGGGGGGAGGAAGGGGAGGAGGAGAAGAGGAGGAAAGGAGGAGAAGGGGCCACCGGGTGACAGCCGAGCCCATCTTTTTTTTTTTTAATAGTATTTCTTAAGCTCTTACTATGCTGTACTAAACGCTGGGGTAGATGCAAGCTAATCAGGCTGGACATGGTCCCTGTCCCACATGATAATAATAATAGCGGTGGTATTTGTTAAGTGCTTATTTACGTGCCGGGCACCGTTCTAAGCACCGGGGTGGATACGAGCAAATCGGGTTGGACACCACCCCTGTTCCAAATGGGGCTCCTGTTCTTAATCCCTATTTTATAAAGGCTGTACCTGAGGGCCAGAGAAGCAAAGTGATCTACCCAAGGTCACACAGCGGACAAGCGGTGGAGCCGGGATGAGAACCCAGGTCCTTCCGACTCCCGGCCACGGATTCAAATTCCCTAGGCCGTGCTGCTCAGAGCCCCGGCAGCTTATGGGAGGTGAGGGGACAGTGGTCCATCTCCATGTCGTCCTCCCCGCAAATCAAGACCCGAAGAAAACCCCAGGGACCGGGCTCCGGGACCCCCGGGGTTCTCATCCGCTGGCCTGCCGTGAGACCTTGGGCAAGTGCCCTACCCTGGCTGGGCACAGGCCTCCGCAACCGGAAGATGGGGAGGGGCCCCTTGCCTCTCGCAGGCTCCGGGACCCTCTCCAAACCCCAGCGCTCAGAAGAGGGCTTAATAAACACCGTCGTTATTGGGAACACCTTCCTCTGGTCAGGGGGCGGAAGGGACCCCAGCCCACCTGGCTGACACCACCGGGGGAGTCCCAAGAACATTGGGACATGAGGACAGAGCAAACACGTGACTCCAGCCGGGCTACCCCCCCGCCTCCCCTCCCCCCTCTCACTTGCTGTCCTTCGGGTCCGAGGGCAAGGAGGTAGGTGACCTGGGAGATCTTTCCATTAGGCGGCTCAAAAAATCCCTCCTGACCCTCCGGGACGAAGTCTGGATTAATCTCTCGCCGCCCGCCCCCTGCCCTAGTCCCCTTTGCCCACTCGACGGTCACTTGAACCCCTCCTGCGTCACCCAAGTGCTTGAAAGCTCCCCCCGCTCGCCTCCCCCCTTAAGTGCATACCTTTATGCTCAATTACTTCCTCCTTTGGGTAATTTATTTTAAGATCTCCTTTTCCTGGCTAGTTTATCAGCTCTTCATATCTATTAACTCGGTTGTCCTCTCTCAAGCACTCAGTACAGTGCTCTGCCCACGGGAGCTGCTCTGTAAATGCTATTCGTTGACCGATTCGATTGGGAGCTCCTCGAGGGCAGGGTGATCAGGTCTACTGGTTGTACCACCCTCTCCCAAGCGTTCTGCACACAGTGAACTATAAGCGCCCCGAAGGCAGCGATTGGGTTGACACCCTCGCTCAGTACAGTGGCCAGGACATGCTCAGATGACTTAAAAAAATTTTTTTTGCAGTATTTGGATTTTTTTTTCCTTTTTACGGTATAAATTAAACGCTATGTGCCAGGCACTCCACTAAGCGCTGGGGGAGATACCAGTTAATCAGGTTGGAAGGAGCCCATGCCCCACAGGGGGCTCACGGTCTTAATCCCCATTTTACAGACGAGGTCACTGGGGCCCAGGGAAGCGAAGTGACTTGCCCTTGATCCCACAGCAGCAAAGTGGTGGCGCCGGGATTAGAACAGTGCTCTGCACAAAGAAAGCGCTCAAAAAATAGTACGGAATGAATGAACGCCGGTCCTCTGACTTCCAGAACCGGGCTCCACCACTAAGCCACTCTGCCTCTATAGCCAAATGCTTCAATATCTGCTTCAAAACCTGAAAGATTAATTGATCGGGTCAGCCCACGGGGGCCCACGAGCTCATCTGAGGCCAATCTGGACACAAGGAGCCGCCTTCGGTTTCCTGAGGTGGTCGGAGGGGTCAGGAGGCCCCAGACTTAATAATGTTGGTATTTGTTGGTATTTGTTAAGCGCTTACTATGTGCCGAGCACTGTTCTAAGCGCTGGGGTAGACATAGGGGAATCAGGTTGTCCCACCTGGGGCTCACAGTCTTAATCCCCATTTTACAGATGAGGGAACTGAGGCACGGAGAAGTTAAGTGACTTGCCCACAGTCACACAGCCGACAAGTGGCAGAGCTGGGATTCGAACTCATGAGCCCTGACTCCAAAGCCCGTGCTCTTTCCACTGAGCCACGCTGCTTCTTTAATAATGTTGGTATTTGTTAAGCGCTTACTATGTGCCGAGCACTGTTCTAAGCGCTGGGGTAGACACAGGGGAATCAGGTTGTCCCACGTGGGGCTCACAGTCTTAATCCCCATTTTACAGATGAGGGAACTGAGGCACGGAGAAGTTAAGTGACTTGCCCACAGTCACACAGCCGACAAGTGGCAGAGCTGGGATTCGAACTCATGAGCCCTGACTCCAAAGCCCGTGCTCTTTCCACTGAGCCACGCTGCTTCTCTAATAATGTTGGTATTTGTTAAGCGCTTACTATGTGCTGAGCACTGTTCTAAGCGCTGGGGTAGACACAGGGGAATCAGCTTGTCCCACGTGGGGCTCACAGTCTTCATCCCCATTTTACAGATGAGGGAACTGAGGCACAGAGAAGTTAAGTGACTTGCCCACAGTCACACAGCTGACAAGTGGCAGAGCTGGGATTTGAACTCCGGCCACCCCCGACCGGCGCTGGCCGCCTGACATCTCGGGTCCGAACTCGTCGGGCTGGCCGGCTTGTGGGGCGGGATGAAGGAGGACGGGGACACGGGGGGGGGGGTTTTCGAGAGAGGCGTGACCCCGGGGCCTGCAATCTTTTCCGATTCTTCTCAGAGAGAAACCTCCCGCCTTCGCCCCGCTGGGCCGAGCGGGCCCGAAAGTGAAGTGCTGAGAAGAAAGCAGTAAGTCATTCATCCCCCTTACTGGGAAAGGGTCGAGAAGCTGGCCGGGCCCCGGGTGTCACACGCTTCCTGCCGCCGCCCCGCCCCCACCGGGACCAGTCAGCCCTTCCTGACTAACGCAAGACCGAAACCCCGAGCGAGGGGAAATGGGCCCCGCTTCCCGGAGGTTACAAAAGACGGCCGGGGCCTGCCTCGTTCCCGATGGGGAGCCCGACGCGGGATCCCGGACTTCCCGGCCTCCGGGCCCAGCGGGGGAAGGGACGCAGGTCCGTGCGGTCGGGGGACGGGGAGGGAAAATCGGGGGAGTCTTTTCTGAAACCGCCGGCGCCCACGCGCCCGTGTCGAAAGAGCCCGGGCCTGGGAGTGGAGGGGGACCTGGGTCCTAATCCCGACTCCGCCACCGGACTGCTGTGTGACCTCGGGCAGGTCGCTTCGTTTTTCTGGGTCTCGGTTTCTTCGGCTGTAAAATGGGGATTCAGACTGGGAGCCCCATGTGGGACAGGGACCGGGTCCAACCTGATAAACTTGTGTCCACTCCAGCGCTTAGTATGGTGCCTGGCACATAATAAGTGCTTAACCAATACCACTATTACTACCTGAAGGGTCTTGGAGGGAAAGGCGGGGAGGGGGAGAGACTAAACGGGAGACTTGAGCCCAGGAGGCCCCGTTCTCACCCCAGACCCCCTGGCCCTCATCAGCTCAGGTCAGCTCAGATTTTCCTCCTTCTCCGTCCGAAAGATCAGATCGGTGGGGGAGGGCGGTGACGGCCAGCGACGCGGCTCTTCCCGTTAAGGGCCCAGGAAGCGAAGAGAGGAACTCATTCTGGAAGTCCCCTTCCCATTGGGGGAGAAACAGGACTGGAGGGTTTCAAGAATGAAGAATCTTCTCAGCATGAGTGGGACACTAATGTCTCAAGAAAGAACTTGGGGAGGAAACATGCCCTTGTATGGAAGAGGGGACTCGGTGGGGGACGGGTGGAGGAGATGGGGGCAATCTGGGAAAGCGTGAAACTGTGGGAGTCTATTCACCCGTTGGAGAACACCAGATCACCTCCCCCAACACCAAATTGGCTGACACCCACCCCGTACACTCCCCTTTTTAAATGAAATTTGTTTAGTGCTTATTATTTGCCAGGCACTGTACTAAGCACCGGGGTAAATACAAGCTAATCAGGTGGAATATAGTCCCTGTCCCACATGGGGCTCCCAGTCCTAATCTCCATTTTACAGGCGAGGGAACTGAGGCCCAGAGCAGTGAAGTGACTTGCCTAAGATTTTACAGCACACAAGTGAAGGAGCCAAGATTAGAACCCCAAGTCCTTCCGACTCCCGGGCCCGAGATCTACACACGGGGTCGACCTGCTTCTTACATGATTACAAATATCATCAATAAAAGTCAGAGTGTATTTATCTTAGTGGAACTTGGGTTTGTTCTTTGAAACACCGGCAACTTTCTTCCTTTAAAACTGATAAAAAAAACATTCTCCCCCATCTCCACATCTCTCTCACACACGTCAGCACAGGGCAAGCAGCAACGTCATGTAACCAACATCACATCACTAACGTGCTGTGACATGACGGGATGCCTCACCGTGCGTCGGGAGGACACACCTAAAGAGGTTCTTTGCAGAGTCTAGAGAGCTGCTCGGCATGTCCCCGGGGGGACACCCTCCAGCCCCCCTAACTTTGCTCCAGAGCCACCACCTCCCCGGGCACACGGGCACTGCTTCCAAGCTACGGCACTCGCCGGCAAGGCCGGGTGCTGACGATGAAGGCGTCCGGTGCCGGGGCCGAACCGGGACCTGAGCCGGAGCCAGGGCCGCAAGCCGACCCCAGGGACCGGGAGCCAACCGGGGATGGGCTTGGGAAGCGATTAACGGGGGAGTTAGTTATCCACAAAGGGCCGGGGACCACTGACTCCGCCTGCCTTCCTGTCCCTCTCGCAACCAGGAAAAAACTGGGTGGGTGATCACGGGACAGGGTGAAAGCTCAGCCTGGTTGGGGCGTCCCCGCCTAGAAGCCGCAGGTCTGGACCGGACGTCGGTGGGGAGGCGGGAGCGTGTGTCCCCCGCAGTCCAAAGGGCCGTCGGGGGGAACGAACCATCGGACATCGGGCCACAAAGAGCTTCCGGGGAGGCGAGACGGCGGCACGGAAAAGCCCGGGCCGGGGGCTCTCGCCAAGAGCAAGACCCCTGCCCTCGCTGGACTCTCTACGTCCCCACTGCCTCCATCCGGGACCACCTGGGCACTCCCATCCCTCCGGCACCTCGGAAAGCCAGAAGGGACCGTGGCCACTCGCCCAACTCCCCGCCCACCCCCGGCTCCCAGAAACCCACAGGGATTTCCCAACCGCTCTCGGCAACTTGGGCAGCCAGAACTGCCAGGAAAAACCCTGACCCATCCCCCATCCTGTCTGGGGGTCCCAAATGCTGGAAGGGCCTGGGCCGGGTCCAACGCGGACCCGATGACCCCCCGCCCCTCCCGTCCTCCAAGGCGAGGGGGCACCCACGCAAGCTTGAAGGCCCGGTGCCGGCCAAAATAAACAAAAGGCATCACTTCCCCACCGGGAAAAGCAGTGTGGCCTACTGGATAGAGATCGGGCTCCGCTCGCTTCTCTGGGCCTCGGTTCCCTCATCTGTAAAACGGGGGTGAAGGCTGTGAGCCCCATGGAGGACAGGGGACTGTATCTGACCCGATCATCTTGTATCTACGCCGGCGCTTAGAACGGTGCCTGGCATAGAGTGAGCGCTTGACGAAGACCACAATCACTATGTCTATTAAGCTATTCCGTTGACTGACCGATCGGTTGATTGAATTATTTTAGGACGATGGGTCTGGATGACCTCAGCGACAACGGGGGGACCGGGGCCCTCAAGAATGGGGCTGTTCCGGCATCACTAGCCTTACCAAGAAGAACACGGGCCCACATTCAAAGTCGGGGTGAGTTGATGCCGGAAAAGTCACGTCCCAGTCCTCGAGCCCCCATAACCTTCCTTAGGAGGGGCCCACGGATGGCAGATTATCACCTCTTCTCATAGGCTAGGACCGTCTCTACTTACCTTGCTCTACTGGATTCTCCCAAGTGCTCAGTCCAGTGCTCTGCACACAGGAAGCACTCAATAAATACCGCTTTTTTACGGTGCCTGTTGAGCGCTTGCTATGAGATTGGTCACAGTCCCTGTCCCACATGGGGCTCCCAGTCTTAATCCCCATTTTCCAGATGAGGGAACTGAGGCCCAGGGAAGCGAAACAACTTAATAATAATGTTGGTATTTGTTAAGCGCTTACTATGTGCAGAGCACTGTTCTAAGCGCTGGGGTAGACACAGGGGAATCAGGTTGTCCCACGTGGGGCTCACAGTCTTAATCCCCATTTTACAGATGAGGGAACTGAGGCACAGAGAAGTTAAGTGACTTGCCCACAGTCACACAGCTGACAAGTGGCAGAGCTGGGATTCGAACTCATGAGCCCTGACTCCAAAGACCGTGCTCTTTCCACTGCGCCACGCTGCTTCCCCTTGATCGAGGGCCCGCAGCAGACAAGTGGCGGAGCGGGGATGAGAACCCAGGTCCTTCCGACTTCCAGGCCCCAGCTCTACCGAATAGGCCGCGCTGCTGCATGTTGATTGATCGACTGGGGGTGGGAGAAACGAGCCGTGTCAGACGCCCTCGGCGGAGCAGGGTGACGACGGAGGTCGAGGGGAGAAATGTCACCGTGGTTCCGATGGGCCTCCTTGGGGGTCGAGACTACGGGCTGTCTTGACGGCTGTCCTCGCCCTGCTTTACAGCATGGACTAGTGAATAAAAGCACGGGCCTGGGAGTCAGAAGGATCTGGGTTCTAATTAAGCGCTTGGGAGAGTCCAATACTACAGCATGAGCAGAGACGTTCTCCGCCCATAACGGCCTGACAGTCTAGAGGGGCAGACGGATACGGATATAAGGTAATCTGTAATATATAACTTAAAAGATACGTTTATAAGTGCTGTGGGCTAGACATCGAGTGCCCAAAAGGTCACAGACTGAAACGCACTGACGACGCGGGAGGGAGAGAGAGTCGGGGAAAAGAGGGCTTAATCGGGGAAGGCCGCTTCGTAAATACATAAATCACTCGATAAATAATAGCTGAGTGATCAAGCTCCGGTTAGCGGGGTTCCACTGAGTCACAGAGGTCGCACCGGAGGGTAGCTGCCTTACATCATCGGAAGTAGGAGAGACGTGTCGACCTTCCCCGGTGACTCCAACCCCCTCACCTTCTGCCCCGCAGCCCTCATCGCATTTTTCTCTCCTTACCCCTGCCAAGGTGCCTTTTATGCCTACTTTCCCATTTCCCTTCCAGCCTCGCCGACACCGCCGTCCCCAGCCCCCTGCGATCGTTCATCTCAATGCTTACAGCCTTACTCGCTCCATGGTAGTAATAACTTCTCTGTGCCTCAGTTACCTCATCTGTAAAATGGGGATTAACTGTGAGCCTCACATGGGACAACCTGATTACCCTATATCTACCCCAGCGCAACAGTGCTCTGCACATAGTAAGCGCTTAACAAATACCATTATTATTATTATTATTATTAATAACCACTGTGGTATTTCGGAAGCGCTTACTATGCGCCAGGCACTGTACTAAGCGCTGGGGTGGGTACCAGCAAAGTGAGTCGGACGCCGTCCCCGTCCCACGTCGGGCTCCCAGTCTCGACCCTCATTTTCCAGATGAGGGAACTGAGGCCCAGAGAAGTGAAGTGACTTGCCCAAGTCAACAGAGCAGATCCATGGCAGAACGGGGAGGAGAACCAAGGTCCTTCTGACTCCCAGGGCTCTATCCATCCCTGCCAGTTTTAATGCCTGTCCTGGGCTCTGGTTTGGACGCTTTCGCTCCTGATCTTCCACCACCCGAACCCTATTTCCCGAAAAAATCATGGGGTCTCGTCTCGTGCCTCCCCGGGAGGCCGGGAATGCCGTCAGGATCCGGGAGGCTAGGCGCAGCCTCGCCGACCCTCTCAAGTACCAATTCAGATGCTCCGGAGCTGGGTAGAGGACTCCGGCAGGAGGGATTTGTTGAAATAAGTGTTTGCTGTTGCCTTGCCTACCGGGCCAGGAATCCAATTATGTACAACAGAACCCCATTTTATCCAAATATACCAAGAATTGAAAGGAGACCCTCGGTTCGGCATGTTCTTGGTGAAGTATTTACCCTCTAATGCCACTACTGGCATACACCTGATTGCTTCAACATCCACTTTTAATGGTATTTGTTAGGCACTGTGTGCCAGGCACTGTACTAAGCGCTGGGGTGCACATTAATTACGGTATCTGTTAAGTGCCTACTATGTGCCGGGCACCATACTAAGCGCTGGGGTGGATACAAGAGAATCGGGGTGGCCACGGCTCACGATATCAATCCCCATTTTATTGATGAGGTGAGGCCCAGAGAAGTGAAGGGACTGGCCTAAGATCACACAGCAGACAGGCAGTGGAGCTGGGATTAGAACCCAGGTCCTCCTGACTCCCAGGCCCGGAGCCCTATCCACCAGGCCACCCTGCTTCCTCATTTCACCAGCTGCCTCCTTACACAACTGAATTCGGTACTTTTCCAAAACATCTGCCCTCTGGATAAAGCGTGACCTAGGCGATGGAGCCCGGGCATCAGGAGACCTGAGTTCTAATCCCGGCTCACCGCCAGCCTGCTGTGTGACCTCGGGCGAACCACCTCGCTTCTCTGGGCCTCCGTGTCCTCTTCCAAGCGGCGATCCAGTACCCCTTCTCCCTTCGGCCCCGCCTGAGGCAGGGGCCGACCCGATCGCCTCGTGTACATCCCAGCCGTTAGCCGAGGGCTTGGCACAGAGTAGACGCCGCGATCCTGGTTCTTTTCCCGAGTGGTTAGCTCGCCAGGGATTGCTTCACAGTTCCACGCAGACAGGATGTGAGAAATGCTGTATGCACAGATCCCAGCAAGGCTGATTCACCGTGGCCCCGCGGGTCACTTCGAAGCGGGGATTACACAAGGCCGGCCCGGCTCCCGGCTCGCACGCTCCGGCCGGGGACACCCGGGGGTCCGTTCCTCCTTTCGGGGTTCAGCTCCGGTTAGTTTGGCCACAGAAGCCTTCCAAGAGGGACGGAGGAAGTTGCGGGGGCGGCTCTCACTCTGTGGGGCCTGGAGGGGCGCGAGGCTCCCCGGGGAACCAGATGAAGCGCTTAATACAGTGTTCTGCACACAATAAGCGCTCGGTAAATACGCCTGAACGATGGATGCCCAGGGCATTGGGGATGGGGAAGCGCCGATCAGAAGCAGTGCTGAAGAGAGAGGGCTGGGGGTCGGAAGGACCCGGGTTCGAATCCCAGGCTCCGCCGCTTGTCTGCTGTGGAGACCTTGGGTCAGTCACTTCCCTCCACGGGGGGGGGGGGGGGCACCTCAGTTTCCTCCTCTGTCAAATGGGGATTTAATAGCTGCTCTCCCTTAGCGTGTGAGCCCTGCGGGGGGTAGGGCGTGGAATACTTTCATTCATTCAATCGTATTTACTGTGCACTTGCTGTGTGCCGAGCACTGTACTAAGCGCTTGGAAAGCGCAATTCGGCAACAAATAGGGACGATCCCTACCCAACAAGGGGCTCACACTCTAAACCCTTTTTTCATTCATTCATTCACATTTATTCCTTCAATAGTATTTACTGAGCGCTTACTATGTGCAGAGCACTGGATGAGGCGCTTACTATGTGCAGAGCATTCATTCATTCAATAGTATTTATTGAGCGCTTACTATGTGCAGAGCACTGTACTAAGCGCTTGGAATGAACAAGTCGGCAACAGATAGAGACGGTCCCTGCCGTTTGACGGGCTTACGGTCTAATCGGGGGAGGCGGACAGACAAGAACAATGGCAATAAATAGAGCACTGTACTGAGCGCCTGGAAAGTCAAATTCGGCAACTGATAGAGACAATCCCTACCCCACAAGGGGCTCGCACTGTAAACCCTTTCTTCATTCATTCATTCACATTTATGAAGCGCTTACTGTGTGTACAGCACTGCACTGAGCGCTTGGAAAGTACAATTCGGCGACAGACGGGGACAACCCCTTCCCCACAAGGGGCTCTCACTGTAAACCCTTTCTTCGTTCATTCATTCACATTTATTCATTCATTAGCATTTATTGAGCGCTACCTACATGCAGAGCACTGTATGAGGCACTTACTGTGTGCAGACCACTGTACTGAGCGCTTGGAAAGTAAAATTCGGCGACCGATTGAGACAATCCCTGCCCAACAAGGGGCTCGCACTGTAAACCTTCTCGTCATTCATTCACATTTATTCATTTAATAGCATTTATTGAGCACTTACTATGTGCAGAGCACTGTTTGAGGCGCTTACTGTGTGGCGCACAGAGAAGCAGCGTGGCTCAGTGATAACAGCCCGGGCTTCAAAGTCAGAGGTCATGGGTTCGACTCCCGGCTCTGCCACTTGTCAGCTGTGTGACTGTGCGCAAGTCACTTCACTTCCCTGGGCCTCAGTTTCCTCATCTGTAAAATGGGGATTAACTGTGAGCCTCACGTGGGACCACCTGATGACCCTGTATCTCCCCCAGCGCTCAGAACAGTGCTCTGCACATAGTAAGCGCTTAACAAATACTAACATTATTATACCCTCGATTCTATTTATTTGCTATTGTTTTAACGAGATGTTCATCCTCTCGATACTATTTATTCGCTATTGTTTTAACAAGACGTTCATCCCCTCGATTCTATTGATTTGCTATTGTTTTAATGAGATGTTCCTCCCCTCGATTCTACTGATTTGCTATTGTTTTAATGAGATGTTCCTCCCCTCGATTCTACTGATTTGCTATTGTTTTAATGAGATGTTCCTCCCCTCGATTCTATTTATTTGCTATTGTTTTAATGAGATGTTCATTCCCTCGATTCTATTTATTTGCTATTGTTTGAATGAGATGTTCCTCCCCTCGATTTTATTGATTTGCTATTGTTTTAACGAGATGTTCCTCCCCTCGATTCTACTGATTTGCTATTGTTTTAACGAGATGTTCCTCCCCTCGCTTCTATTGATTTGCTATTGTTTTAATGAGATGTTCCTCCCCTCGATTCTATTGATTTGCTATTGTTTGAATGAGATGCTCCTCCCCTCGATTCTATTGATTTGCTATTGTTTTAACGAGATGTTCCTCCCCTCGATTCTATTGATTTGCTATTGTTTTAACGAGATGTTCCTCCCCTTGATTCTATTGATTTGCTATTGTTTTAACGAGATGTTCCTCCCCTTGATTCTATTAATTTGCTATTGTTTTAATAAGATGTTCCTCCCCTCGATTCTATTGATGTGCTATTGTTTGAATGAGATGTTCATCCCCTCGATTCTATTTACTGCTATTGTTTTTGGTCTGTCCGTCTCCCCCGATTAGACTGTAAAGGGCAGGGATTTTCTCTATCTGTTATCGATTTGTCCATTCCAAGCGCTTAGCGCAATGCTCTGCACACGGTAAGCGCTCAGTAAATACTATTGAATGAATGAATGAATGATGGAGGGGCGGGGGCGCGCACGCGCGCTACCCTCCCCGCCCCCCCCCGGCGGGCTCGCGCGCTTCCCCCTCCCCCCCCCCCCCGAGCTTACCGGCGGTCCCGGTTTCGGCCCAGTCGGTCGGAGAGGCGGCCCAGGAAGGCGGCCCAGCCCGGCCGGCCGCCCAGGAGGCCCAGCAGCCTCCTCCACAGCGCCGGGCCCGCCGCCGCCGCCGCCATGGAGACAGGCCCACCCCACTTCCGGCGCCACTTCCGCCGCCGCCGGAAAAAAACTTTATTGACAGCCCCCGGGCACGCACGGGCATAGCGCGCATGCGCGCACGGACACCGCGCGCATGCGCGCAAGGCCCCAGCCCGCTGAGGGGTGGGGGGGGGGAGGAAAGGAAGACAGAGGGAGGGAGAAAGGCAGAGACAGGGATGGAGAGGAGAGAGGAAGATGGAGAGGAGGAGGAGGAGGGAGAAAGACAGAGATGGAGAGGAGGAGAGACATCAGGAAAAGAAGACAGGGAGGGAGAAAGGCAGAGACAGAGATGAAGAGGAGAGAGGAAGATGGAGAGGAGGAGGGAGAAAGGCAGAGACAGAGATGGAGAGGAGAAAAGGAGAGGGGAAGATGGAGAGGAGGAGGGAAAAAGGCAGAGACAGGGATGTAGAGGAGAAGAGAGGGGAAGATGGAGAGGAGGAGGGAGAAAGGCAGAGACAGGGATGGAGAGAAGAAAGATGGAGAGGAGGAGAGACAGAGAGACATGGGGGGGAAAAGAGGAGAGAGGAAGATAGAGAGGAGGAGGGAGGAAGGCAGAGACAGGGATGGAGAGGAGGAGGAAAAGAGGAGAGGGGAAGATGGAGAGAGGGAGGGAGAGAGGCTGAGATGGAGAGAAGGAGAGGAGAAAGATTGGAGAGGAGACAGAGAGATGGGGAGGAAAAGAGGAGAGAGGAAGATGGAGAAGGAGAGGGAGGGAGAGAGGCAGAGACACATGGAGAGGAGGAGAGAGATGAGGAAAAGAGAGAGGAAGGTGGAGAGGAGGAGAGAGAGATGAGGAAAAGAGAGAGGAAGGTGGAGAGCAGGAGAGAGGGAGGAAGAGGGAGAAGGAGGAAGAGGAAAAGAGAGGGAGAGATGGAGAGCAGCAGAATTTGTGAAGCGTTCCATATTTTTCTATTTATTGCTAGTGTTTTTGTCTATCTCCCCCGATTAGACTGTAAGCCCATCATTGGGCAGGGACTGTCTCTATCTGTTGCTGACTTGTACATTCCAAGTGCTTAGTACAGTGCTCTGCACATAGCGCGCAATAAATACTATTGAATGAATGAATGAAAGGAGAAAGAGTTGGGGAGGAGGAAAAGGAGAGATGGAGAGAGGAGATAAAGGGAGAAAGTGGGAAAGAAAAGAGGGAGGTGAAGAAGAAGCAAGAGGAAGAGGGTAGCTCCCTTAAAGGGAAGAGGCAAGAGTCAGCAAAATGGTGCCCAGATGTCTGGCCCGATCCTAGTTAAGAATCTCATTTCTGTCCCAACCCTGACCACTACACTTTCCTCTCTGCCTTGGCTTCCCAAGGTATCTTTTTTGTTGTTTGTTTTTTCTTTTTTTTTGTGAGGGGGTAGGGGGACTTGGTATTCTTTAAGTGCTATGTCCCAAGCACCGTACTAAGCACTGGGGTACATACAAGCTAATCATTCATTCATTCAATCACTTATTGAGCACTTACTGTGTGCAAAGCACAGTAGTAATGTAACAACAAACAGACACATTCCTGGCCACAACAAGCTCAGAGTCTAGAGGCGGAGACGGACATTAATAGAAATAAATAAATGGTTAAATAAATATTAATCAAGTTGGACACAGTCCATGTCCGACATAAGCCTCACGGTCTTCATCCCCGTTTTACAGGTGAGGTCACTGAGGCCCAGTGAAGTGATTTGCCCAAGGTCACAAAGCCGGCAAGTGGCAGAGCCACCATTAGAACCCAGGTCCTCTGACTCCCAGGATGTGGGAAGTAATGGAGTCACTGACACCTACAAAGGTTCCCAGGAGCCTTCAAACCAAGCACAAATGGGCCAGCTGTGTTGTCAAAACCTTCCCCAGAATCCCGGTTCATTTCCCCTCACTGAAGAACAGAGCTTCCAGTCAACAGTACAGGAAGGGTTACGGACAGCAAACACCTAGGTTGGTAAAGCTAAGTGGAAACGGATGGACAGAATGCAAACAACTCCGCTCTGTGTCCAGGCCCAGTATTAATTAATGTTATTGCTGTTCGTATATAGGGAGAGTATTGTAAACAGAGTCCCAAACAATACACGTAAACACTTAGAGGAAAAACAGTTAATCCTTGTACAAAGAAAGTACAAAGGACTGTTAAGAAAGTCCGGAAAATTGACTCATCGCAGATGAATAGAGGAAATGAGGGATCCGAAGCACCCTGTGGCCTAATGGAAAGAGCAGGGGCCTGGGAGTCAGAAGCCATGGGTTCTGATCTTGGCTCTGCCACGTGTCTGCTATGTGATCTTGGGTAAGTCACTTCACTTCTCTGTGCCTCAGTTCCCTCATCTGCAAAATGGGGATTCGATACCTGTTCTCCCACCTACTTACTCTGGGAGCTCCACGTGGGACCAGATTATCCTGTATCTACCCCAGCATTTAGTAAAGGACTTGGCCCCTGCTTAAGCATTTAAAGAAATACCACGATTTTATTTTTATTTTATCCAAAATGGGTCAGTTCTGATGGGGAGAACAAGAGACTAGTAGGGCACTGGTGTGGCATTTTGGGAAGAGTAGAAATTCCTACAGGGATCAATCAGTAGTATTTATTGAGTGCATACTGCTTGCTGAGCACTGTACTAAGCACTCAGAAGAATTCAATATATCAAAGCCCCTGCCCACAATGACTTACATTGTAGAGAGAGAATTTTGGTTTGTGGTTCTTTCTTTTTTTTTTTTTAGGTATTGTTAAGCGCTTACTATGTAGCAGGCATTGTTCTGCCAAAAGCTGGGGTAGATACAAGGTCATCAGGTTGGAATGCAGTCCCTGTCCCACCTGGAGCTCACAGTTTTAATCGCCATTTTACAGTTGAGGGAACTGAAGCACAGAGAAGTTAAAAGACTTGCCCAGAGTCACACAGCAGACATGTGGCACAGCCGGAATTAGAACCCAGGTCCTTCTGACCCCCCCACCCCGGGCCCGGGCTCTAGCCACTAGGCCCTGCTGCTTCAGAGCACCATACTAAGCACTTGGGAGAGTACAACGCAACGGAATTGGCAGAACCCTTTCCTGCCTACAACGAGCTCACGGTCTAGAGAGAATCAGTTCCTCTATAGCACATGTTTTCTCGGCATGACTAGGACATCACATGAAGAGAGGAGTAGGGAGCCTTCTTCCCACAACACGGGTCTGTAAAACCACGTGCCAAACACTGTATTAAGCGCAAGATAATCAGTCCCTGTCCCACAAAGGGGACTCCCAGTCTAAGGAGGAAGAGAACGGGCATTGAATCCCCATTTTACCGATGAGGAAAACGAGGCCCAGAGAAGTGGAGCTCATTCAGTCGTATTTATTGAACATTTTCAGTGTACAGAGCACTGTACTAAGCACTTGGGAGGGAACAATATAACAATAAAGGGACACATTCCCTGCCCACAATGAGCTTACCCTGGGACAGGGACTGTGTCCAACCCGACGATCTTGTATCTACCCCAGTGCCTGGCACCTAGTAAACGCTTAACAAATGCCACAGGGGTTATTATCATTCATGCTACCTGGGGCTCTCTGGCGGGTGAAGCCCAGGGCTGCCAACCCACACGCCCACCAGCCCCGTGCCCGTTGCAAAGGCTCTTGTCCAGCCCTTTCTCGTTATACTTCCTCCCCATTTCCCACACGGCGGGCCGCGGGGTGAGAAAGAGAGGGTCAGCGGGTCAGAGGAGAAGCCTCCTCCTTTCCAACGGGAAAGGGAAAGGCCTTCATGACAGTGGCGTCAAGAAGAGGCAGGCTCCCGCCCGTGTTGCCAGGGGCTGCTGCCGTGCTGTCTGTGATTCACCCCGAAGAAAAAAAGAAAACAAATGAAAACAGGAAAGAGCCTTACCACTCTTCCTCCCAGGGCTCGGGCTCTAGGGCTGCCCTGTTCCCCCTTCCAAGCTCTCTCGAATCTCCTTCTCCCCACTCCCCCTCCCGAACCTGGTGGTCTTCTCTCTGGCTCCCGGGGGGCTGGGGCCTACTGAGGCAGAGCTAGGCTGCCCATCCCTCTGGACTGGAAGCTCCTGGCGGGTAGGGAATGTGTCTGTTCTCTTGTTCTAGTGTCCTCTCCCAAGCGCTTAGTACACTGGTCTGCACACAGTTTGCATTCAATACATACGACTGAATGAATAAATAAACGAACGTCTGTTATATTATGTCATACTCTCCAAAGCGCTTAGTACAGTGTTCTGCAGAGAGTAAGCAATCAATAAATATGATCATTGACTGACATCTACCAATCGATCGATCAATCCATCGACAGCCCCCGCGGCTCTGCCGTGACATGAGTTTTGGCTACGTGGCGGTGAGGGGATTGGGGAACTTTCTTCCAACGAGAAAATGGTTTGGGGTTCTATGGAAGCAGGCCCACAGATGAGTTCTATAATATGAATTTTCCATAGCATGGGATTTTGTGACTCCAACCCCAACATTTTAGGAGTCCTGGGGGCCTTATAGAACCCTCAATGGGTGCCGAGCACTGTCCTGGGTGCCTCCTCTGTGCAGAGCACTGTAGAGAGAGTGTCTGGTTTTTCACCAGACAGTTGGTCTGCTCCCTGTCCGGAATGGATAAGACACCAGATCCCCAGGGCTGATGGAGGTCCAAAGACACCAGAACAATTTAGAGGAAGGCCGACAGGAGGCTAGAGGAGGCAGTAGCTCTGAGGTGATGGAGCCACAGCCTTGGGGGAGGCCAGAGCCCAAGACCGATGGAAGTCCGAAGACCCCAGAACAATCAGAGGAAGGCTGGACAGAAGGCTATTGCCCAACCCAAATACCCTCCGCAGAAGAACCGCATCAGTTCCTGCAGGTTTTTAAAAACAATTTTTTACTTTCCTGCCTTTATTTTTAACTTGAAATTGTCTGAAATCCTGACATCCGAAAGCCCGTTGCCCAACGGCCCCCCTGAGTCACCGAGAGGGTCCCGCAGGAGCTGGTTTTCGGTAAACCCGGAGAGCAGGCTCCGGGCAGGGCAAGGCCAGTGTGGGCATCTCCCCGGGGCAGGCCCAGCGACGGAAGCTGGGCCCGGTTTCGGGTGATGGTCAGCCTGCTGGGGGTGTCCGTCCCCCCGCCCCGTGGCAGCCCAAGGAAGCAGAAACCA
Source organism: Ornithorhynchus anatinus (assembly GCF_004115215.2). Lineage (NCBI taxonomy): Eukaryota > Metazoa > Chordata > Mammalia > Monotremata > Ornithorhynchidae > Ornithorhynchus > Ornithorhynchus anatinus. Next base: position 1,975,585 of record NW_024396743.1, on the reverse strand, counting down.
CAGTGGCCTCTTTGACCGGGGAAATCCCAGTTACCCCACCCTTTTTGAGCTGCCCCAAGAGCATTGCCAGGCAAGGGAGGACCCCACCTGTAAGCTCGTCGTGGGCAGGGAATGTGTCTGTTATTGTTCATGCATTCGTTCAGTTCATTCGATCGTATATTGAGCGCTTACTGCGTGCAGAGCACTGTACGAAGACTTCGGGTCTATGGGCCTCAATTACCTCATCTGGAAAATGGCGATTAAGACGGAGCTTCATGAAGGACAGGGACTTTGTCCAATCTGACTACCTTATATTTACCCCAGAGCTTAGAGAGTGCTTGGCGCATAATAACTGCAGAACAAATACCATTAAAAAAAAAAGGCTTACCATCTACTGAGTGCAGTGCACTGGACTGAGCACTTGGGAGAGGACAATGGAGTTAGGAGTCACAACCATCTGTGTGCAGAGAGCCGTACTAAGGTTTGGGAGAGTACAAAAGAGTTAGCAGATGCAATCCCTGCCCTCAAGGCACTTGCAAATCTAATCGGGAAGACAGACACTATAGTATAAATTGCAGGTAGAAGGCAGCAATAGAAAGTAAAGATAGCAATTAAACGCCCGGTAAGTTCTCTAAGTATTAAGTGTTCTCTCCCAAGTACCTAGTACAGTGTTCAGCAGAAAGTAAGCGCTCAATAAATACCATTGATCGATTGAAGGGCAAGGTTAATAATGGTGGCATTTGTTAAGCGCTTACTATGTGCCAAGCACTGTCCCAAGGTTAGGTAGTCATGGCCATTAATTTAGTGCTTACGTCCAGGCTGGCATTCCGGAAACAGGGGGCAGGACAGCCGTGGGTGTCCAAAGTCTGAAAGGGCTGCGACTTGATTGGGGGCGAGGAGGAAGTGGAGGAAAACTTCCTCTTTATGATGTGGGGGGGAGCCTGGATCATCAGCAGCAGTGGGCGTGGGACAAGGAACAGAGAACAAACGAGAAATGCCGTCTTCTGGGAAGTGATAGTTCCTGTGAGAAGTCAGAGGTGAAAGGCATAAGTGCCCGGCCCGTGTGTGTGTCATGCAAATCATTAAGCAAAGGTACCCATGCGTCTCCGAACTGTTTCCCACACTGGACTGTATTATTATGATTATAACTACGATTATTATTAAATGCTTACTCTAAACATTTAATTACTATTACTATCAAGCCCCGTTCTGAGCGCTGGGGTAGATTCTAGTTCATCAGTCCCTGTCCCACATGGGGCTCACAGTCTAAGTATTTCCTTCCGCACTTTAAGCTCCTCATAAGCGGCTTTGCTAAGTACTCTGCTATGCACACCAGTAAGCCGGTAATAAATTCCTTTGATTGACTGGAAAAATCTTCCCAGAAACCAGGAAACTTGGACATTCTGGCCTTGGAACCCGTGGGTTGGTGAACAATGGATTTTTGCTGTGGTCTTGTTGCAGTCCCAGTTAGGTTCATCAGCACCCAATCACTACTGGGTGTTTGAGTGTTTATTATTGAGTGTTTGAGTGTTTTACTGTGGGTTAGAACACTGTACTCAGCACTTGGAGAAAGACAACAGAGTTAGTAGACATAATCCCTGCCCTCGAGGAGCTTGCTCTTTCTGGGAATGATGGATAAATGGCTTTCCTGAGGCTTTGGGAAGAGTTGATTTCATCAAGCAATCAGTGCTATTTATTCAGTGTTAACTGTGTGCAGAGCACTGTACTAAGCGTTGGTAGGCCTGATCCCTACCCACGATGCAGTGGCTTGGCAATGCTCCTCACACTCTCTCGCCCTTGCCCTCCAAGTCCCCATTGAATGCCATGAGTGACTAAACGGGCAGGAGGGGAGCGCTTAATAATCATAATTAATAATAATGGTACTTGTTGAGCGCTTCCTGTGTGCCAAGCACAGTTCTAAGCACTGGGGTAGATACAAGTTAATCAGGTTGGACACAGTTCCTGCCCTACATAGGGCTCACAGAGAAGCAGCCTGGTTCAGTGGAAAGAGCACAGGCTTAAGAGTCAGAGGTTGTGGGTTCTAATCCTGACTCCGCCACTCGTCAGCTGTGTGACTTTGGGCAAGTCACTTAACTTCTCTGTGTCTCAGTCACCTCAACTGTAAAATGGGGATGAAGACTGTGAGCCCCACGAGGGACAACCTGATTACCTTATATCTCCCCCAGCACTTAGAATAGTGCTTGGCACATAGTAAGTGCTTAACAAATACCAGCATTATTATTATTATTATTATTAATCCCTACTTTACAGATGAGGGAACTGAGGCCCAGAAAAGTGAAGTGACTTGCCCAGTGTAGGGCGGGGGAAGGGATTTGGTTTCACCTGCTCACCTCCCCTGCGTGAGGATCCTGCCAGACCCGGCTCTGACATCTGCTGTGTGACCTTGGGAAAATCACTGAACTTCTCTAGGCCTCACTTACCTCATCTTTTTTTTTTATGGTATTTGTTAAGCACTTCCTATGTGCCAGGCACTGTACTGAACACCGGGATAGATCCAAGCTAATCCGGTTGGTCACCGTCCATGTCCCTCTTGGGGCTCACGGTCTCAATCCCCATTTTGCAGATGAGGGAACCGAGGCCCAGAGATGTGGAGTGACTTGCCCCAAGTCACACAACAGACCCGTGGAGGAGCCGGCATTAAAACCCAGGTCCTTCCGACCCCAGGTCCGTGCTCTATCTGCTGGGCCGTGCTGCTTCTCTGTAATGGGGATTAGAATGGGACAGGGACTGTGTCCAACCTGATTTTCCTGTATCTTCCCCAGTGCTTACTTCAGTGCCTGACACCTAGCAAGCCCTTAACAAATACCAGGTTTTTTTTTAAAAGAAAACAAAAAACAGAGCTGCCCTCCACTGCTCCCCCAAAATCCGCCCCCCGGGCCCAGGGGCCCGGCTCCCCCGTCCGTCCTCTGCCCGACTGACTCCCCATTTCCCTTATTTGCAATTGAGCCCAGCTGGCTGACTGTAGCTTCGCTTCCCAGAACTGCTCCGCTCCCCCTTGTGTTTATCCCTGACTGGCAGGAGGCGAACAGAAAGTATTTCCATCCAGCTGGGGACAGAGCGGAGTTTGTCGGGTTCAGGGTCCTAGGCGAGGGCCGGCTTGCCCCCCCTTGCCACCTGACCCCCTTGGGTGGGGCGCCCTGGGAGCCGATCGGCTGGGGTTGGGGGGGGGGAAGGGGTCGGCCGCTCCTCTCTGGGGTCCCCCCGACCCCAGGGAGGGGGCGGATGGAGAGGAGGATTGCTTGAGGGTGGGGAGGTGGGGTGCCCATCCCTTCCAATGCCAGGAATCTATCTCTCACACACACACACAAACCACAAACCCCCCCTTGCTGGGTAGCAGAAACTAGTTAAAGGAGCGGGGGAGGAAGGCCCCCGGAGGAGGAAGGAAGAAGACAGTTTTCGGGGGGTGGGCTTGCCCTAATCATAATAGTAATTGTGGTCTTCGTTAAAACACTTACTATGCGCCAAGCACCATTCTAAGCACTAGGACAGATACAAGGAAATGGGGTTGGACGCAGTCCCTGTCCCACATGGGGCTCACAGTCTTCACCCCCATTTTCCAGATAAGGAAACCGGGGCTCAGAGAAGTGAGGTGACTTGCTCAAGGTCACACAGCAGAGCCCGGAGGAGAAGCCACATCTCCTGACTCCCAGGCCCCGGGCTCTTTCTCACTGGATCATTCAGCCCTACAGACCCACCCGCCATCACCCTCACCCCAAGGCTCCGTCCGATCAGTCTGGGGTTCATCGCTGCTGCTTCCCCCCCAACCCTACCACCTAAACGGGGGAGCCCGAGCCCCCTCTGCCCTCCCTCTCTCCCTCTCCGGGCCTTTGGCCTTGGGTTGTGATGGTTGGGCCCGGCTCCCTCCCCTCTGCAGATTTTCTGGGAAATGCCAGGAGCTTGGAATGTCACAGCCACCAGCCACCACACAGACATCTAAGCCACAAACCTTTTCATTAGCCCAGCGGCGCCCTGCCCCTCCCTCCCGGGGACAAAGACCTGCATTTTTCCCCTTCCGGGGCTGCCATGTGCCATCAAAGACTCCCCCCACCCGCCTCTCCCCACCTTCAGAATTGCTCAGGCAGGATACAGGGTGATAAAAAAAAAAATCCAACCTGGAATGCACTCACTCATTCATTCAGTCATATTTATTGAGCGCTTACAGTGTGCAGAGCACTGTACTAAGAGCCTGGGAGAGTACGCTACAGCAATAAACAGACTCAATCCCTGCTCAAAACAAGTTTACACTCTAGAGTGGGGAAAAGAGATATCAAAACAACTCGATGGAAAAAATAAATGACAGATATGGACATAAGTGCTGCGGTGCTGGGAGGGGGGATAAATAAAGGGAGCAAGTCAGGGTGAAGTGGAAGGGAAGGAGAAAAGGGGAATTGGGGGGCTTAGTCTAGGAAGGCTTCTTGGAAGAGATGGGCTTTCAAAAAGGCTTTTTAGTGAGGTGGAGTCTGAGAGCAATTTGAGGAGGGAAGGTGTTGCAGGTAAGAAGCAGGACATGGGCTAGGGGGTCACTCAAGCCTCCTTGAAGGGGGCCCCTTCAAGCCTCCCTTGAAATTGCACAGTGCTCCCCGTTGGGTGGGGGGTTGGGAGGGATCAAGATTGAGAAGGGGGCTCATTCATTTCACTCAATAGTATTTACTGAGCACTTACTATGTGCAGAGCACTGTACTAAGCACTTAAATGGAAGTATTTGTATTTGTGGTATTTAAGCGCTTACTGTGTGCCAGGCACTGTACTAAGCGGTGGGGTGGATACAAGCAAGTCAGGTTGGACATAGTCCCTGTCCCACATGGAGCTCACAGTCTCAATCCCCATTTTACAGATGAGGCGACTGAGGCACAAAGATGTGAAGTGAGTTTAGACAGGGAGCCTGTCATCGGGCAGGGATTGTCTCTTTCTGTTGCCCAAATATACCTTCCAAGTGCTTAGTACAGTGGTCTGCATATAGTAAGCTCTCAATAAATACTATTGAATGAATGAATGAATGAATGGGCCCAAGGTCAACCAGCAGACAAGTGGTGGAAACGGAACTAGAACCCAGGTCCTCTGATTCCCAGGCCCGTGCTCTATCCACTACACCATGCTAGCAGGAAAAGTGGTAGTGCGATAATAATTATGGTATTTGCTAAGCGCTTAGCAATAATATGTGCCGGCACTGTTCTAAGCACTGGGGTAGATACAAGGAAATCAGGTTGGACACGGGCCCTATCTCACATAGGGCTCACCGTCTTAATCCCCATTTTACAGTTGAGGGAACTGAGGCGCAGAGACGTGAAATGACTTGCCTAAGGTCACAGAACAGACACGTGGCGGAGGCGGGATTAGAATTCATGACCTCCTGACTCCCCATACTAGCGGTAGATGAAGTTTTCGGGGTTTTACTGCCATTAGTAGTAGCGATAGTAATCACAGCAGTAATGGCAGTAGAAAAAGTCGAAGGAATAGTAATAATAATTCATAATTATGGTATTTGTTCAGCGCTTACTATGTGCCAGGCACTGTACTAAGCCCTGAGTAGAAGAAGCAGGAGTAATAGCAGCAGTAGTAATACTAGCACTAACTGTATTTATTGAGTGCCTACTGGGTGCAGTCCACTGTATATTAAATGCTTGAAAAGGTACAACAAAAAGTTCCTGCCAAGAAGCAGTGTGACCTAGTGGAGAGAGCCTGGGGTTGGGAGTCAGAGGATCTGGGTTCTGATCCCAGCTGGTGACCTCAGGCAATCACTTAATTCCTCGGTGCCTCAGTTTCCTCATCTGTAAAATGGGGCTTCACTCTCCCGCTTAGACCGTGAACCCCATGAGGGGCAGGGACTGTGTCCAACCTGATTATCTTTCATCTGGGTCAGAGCTTAATAATCACCACCATCATTATTACCTGTGGGTCTCTTGTTTGCCAATCGATGAATCTCTCCCCTCTCCAACATACTCAGCAGGGGGCTGGTGGAGACTGGACTGGAGGAACAGGAGCCGAGCCTCAGTTTCTCCAATTGTGAAATGGAGATGATGGTCCTCCCCTCCGGGCACTGGGCAGGCTCTGCTTCTTTCCCGGCCTCGGAAGTGGTTGGGGCAAAGGGAACCGGCTTCCACAGCTGCCTGTTTTCCATGATGAATGTCTTTTCCTTATCTTTATTGTTGGGCCCAGCCCACAAACAGGATTCCTCTTCCTAGAAATTCCCCACCTGTGAGGGGAAGAGATTAGGAAAAGGCGGAGGACTGGGAGGAGTCTGAAGAAGCCGATTTGCCCAGCCCGGTCTCCCCACCCGCTCTCCCACGGACTGGGAAATGAGAAGCAGTGTGGCCTACTGGAAAGAGCCCGGGGCTGGGAATCAGAGGACCTGCGTTCTAATCCTGCCTCTACAGTAGCTCCCACAAACAGTCTAGAGGGGGAGCCAGGCCCTGGGAGTCAGAAAGACCTGGATTCTAATCCCGCCACTGCCTCTCCTCTGCTGGGTGACCTGGGGCAAGTCGCTTCACTTCTCTGGGAGCCTCACGTCCCTCATCTGTAAAATGGGGATGGAGACTGTGAGGCCCAGGTGGGACAGGGGCTGGGTCCAACCTGATTATCTTGTACCTACCCCAGCGCTTAGGACAGTGCCTGGCACGTAGTAAGCGCTTAGCAAGAAAAATAAAGAAAATATCCGCGTCTCTGCCCAACCCGATCCCTTGGAGCCCGCGGCGCGCCCTCTAGCGGGCACGGCGGGAAGTCATTCATTCATTCATTCAATAGTATTTATTGAGCGTTTACTCTGCGCGGAGCACTGTACTGAACGCTTGGAAAGTACAATACAGCAATAAAGAGAGATAATCCCTGCCCTCCACCATATAATAATAATGTTGGCCTTTGTTAAGCGCTTACTATGTGCAGAGCACTGTTCTAAACGCTGAGGGAGATACAGGGTCATCAGGTTGTCCCACGTGAGGCTCAGTCTTCATCCCCGTTTCACAGATAAGGGAACTGAGGCCCAGAGAAGTGAAGTGACTTGCCTACAGTCACATAGCTGACAAGCGGCAGAGTCAGAATCTGAACCCATGACCTCCAACTCCCAAGTCCATGCTCTTTCCACTGAGCCACGCTGCTTCCCCCTCCCAGCGAGGCTTAGTGGCATGAACAGGGGCTTGGGGGGGTCAGAGGACGTGGGTTCTAAACCCGCCTCCGCCACTCGTCTGTTGCGTGACCTTGGGCAAGCCGCTTCACTTCTCTGGGCCTCAGTGACCTCGTCTGGAAAATGGGGATGAAGAGTGTGAGCCCCACGTGGGACAACCTCATTACCCTGTATCTACCAGAGGCCTTAGAAGAGTGCTTGGGACCCACTAAGGGCTTAAAAAATACCATCACGATGATGATGACCTGCTCTGACCTCCCCCAGCTAAATGATCCCGCTTGGAAAATCAATTCTACGGGCTGCTAGGCCCCGGTTTTACTCCCCTCTCCCAGGAAACCCTGTGGCCCTTTTTCCCCTTGGCCCTGGCTGAGAGCATGCACGAGGGGGGAGAAAAAATAAATTCCTCTCCGAGGTAAAAACCCAGCAAAAGCCTTCCTAAGGAGCCCGCGCTGAATCAACAGCGCCTCTCACTTCTTCCAGACACTCACCTTCTTAGAAGGAAAAAAAAAAAAGAAAAAGAAAAGTGTGAATGAGAAGTTGCAGGAGGAGGGGGGAGGGGAGCGGCATTCATACCGGGAACAGCCCGGACTCCCCGCACTCTCTATCTCTCTCTCTCTGTCTCCGTCTCTCTTTTTTTCCGTCTCTCCCTCTCTGTGTGTGTCTCTCTCCCTCTCTGTATCTTTCTCTGTGTCTCTGCCTCGCCCCTCCTCCCTTTCTCTCCCTCTGGGTCACCCCCCCGTGTCTCTCTCTCTCCTTATCTCTCAGTATGTCTCTGTCTCCTCTCTCTTTCTCCCCCTCTCCCTGTGTCTCTGTCTCTCCCCCTCCCTCTGTGACTGTCTCTCCTCTCTTTTTTCCCTCCCCCGCGCTTCTCTGTCTCTCAGTGTCTCTTTTTCTGTCTCTCTCCTTTCTCCCCACCCCCCCCGCCTCTCCCCTCCTCCTCTCCCTCTGTGCCACTGTCTCTCCCTTTCTGTCTCCTCTCAGTCTCTCCCTCTTTGTGTCTCCTCTCATTCTCTCCCTCTGTATCCCTGCCTCTCAATCTCTCCCTCTGCGTGTCTCTCCCCTCCTCTTTCTCTCCCTCCGTGTCTCTGCCTCTCCCCCCCTCCCCGGTCTCCCCCCCACCCCTCTCTGTCTCTCTCCTCCTCTGCGTCCTGGGCCTGCCTCTCTCTTCTCCCCCCTCCTTATTTCTCCCAGGCGGGGTGGAGGGGGGGGGTGTGTGTTGTGTGTGTGAGTGTGTGTGTGTGTTTTCCTTCTCCCCCCCTCCCCTGTCTGTCTGTCGGTGGGTCTGTCTGTGCGGGTCTCTGTCTCCTCCCCCCGGGGCCTCCGTCCGTCCGTCCCTCCCTCCCTCCCCGTCCCCCGTCTCCGTTTCACAGTGTGACTAACATTACAAGAAGACGTTCACTCCAGTTCCAGGAATCGGGAGGCGGGGCCGGGCGGGCGGGACGCTATAATAGGCGGCCCGCCGCCTTCCCCCCCCCCACCGGCCTCGGCCTCGCCGCCCGCCCCTCCGCCGGGGCCCGCAGACCCACGCGCCCGCAGACCCCCTCGACCCACCGCCCCACCGGGTCCGCACGCCGCCCCCCGCCCCGCCCCGGCCCGGGGAGGCGGTGGCCGCGGCCGAGGCCTCGTCTTGGGGGGGCGGCCGGCCCGGGGAAGGGGGGTGGTCGCGGCCCTCGGTGGACTCTTCGCACCTTGGCGCCGTCCGGGACGAGGAGCGGGAGGACGAGGACCAGAAGGGGTCCGCGGTGACCGCGGGGGACCCCCGGGATTTCCCGCGCCAACCAGGTGAGGGACCGGGGGCGGAGAGGGTCGAGCCCCCCTCGGCCGGTCCTGGGGGGGGTGTCCCCCGGCCCGCCCACGCCGGTCGCCTTCAGAGACAACCAACTTCCCCGCGTTGCAAAGCGACCCTCCCAAGGGCGCTGGGCCGAGGGGCTGGACGCCCCCCGTCCTGGAGGCCCCGGGTTGGGGAGGGTCCCCCAGTCGGGTTCCCTCTGGCGCTGGCACGACCCGAGCTTAGAACAGTGCTTGGCCCCTGGCGGGCGCTTTGCAAATACCGTAATTATTACCGGGGGCCCGGACGGGGGAGGGGGGATGACACTGCGGGAGGAGGGGGAGTCCTCGGGGTCCGGAGGACCCCCCCTCCAGCCCCCCAAGAGCTCCAGGAGGGTCGCATGGGGGAGTCCGAAGACCCCCCCCCAAAACTCCAAGTGGGGGAAGTCATCAGTCAGGGGTCCCCCGAGCCCCAGGTGGGGGATTGCCGGTCCTCCGGGGTCCCCCCCCAAGAGCTCCAGGTGGGAGAGCGCCATTCCTCGGGGTCCAGGGACCCCTCCCCCCCCCCCCCCCCAGCTCCAGGAGGGCCGCAGACGGGAAAGGGGAGTCCTCGGATTCCTGAGGACCACCCCCTCCTCCCCGCAGAGGTCCGGGCATGGAAGGGGCTGGGCCGGGGGGAGGGGCCGGGGGCGGGGCGTGGGGGGAAGGGGCGGGCCGGGGGCGTCGCAACGATTACAAGCAGCGTGGCTTAGTGGCCAGAGCCCGGGCTTGGGAGTCAGAGGACTTGGGAGCCAGAGGACGCGGGTTCTAATGTCCCTCCACCACTTACCTGCCGCGGGACCCTGGGCGAGTCGCTCGACTTCTCCTCTTCAGTTCCCTCGTCTGTAAAATGGGAATTAAGACCCTGAGCCCCACGTGGGACCACCCGATCGGCCTGCGTCTACCCCGGCGCTTAGAGTGCTCGGCGTCTAGTAAGTGCTTAACAGATAGCATCACTGTCATCCTTCCCGTCCTCCAGCTTCGGGGAATGCGTTCGCGGTGAGCACGCCCGGCGACGGCGGCGGCGTTGGCGGCAGCAGCAGCGGCCTCCTGGTTCACCCCGGCTCCCTACGCCATGGTCACGTACAGCAAATTCCCCGCCATAGGGATGAGCCACCGTCTGGACTCAAGCCTGCGCCTCAAGGCCTTCAGCTCCAAAAGCGAGTACCAGCTGGTGATGAACGCCGTCCACAAGCTCCAACAGTGCGGCTTCTACTGGAGCACGGTGACCGGAGGCGAAGCCAACCTGCTCCTCAGCGCCGAGCCGGCCGGGACCTTCCTTATCCGCGACAGTTCGGACCAGCGGCACTTCTTCACGCTCAGCGTCAAGACCCAAGCTGGAACCAAAAACCTGCGCATCCAGTGCGAGGGGGGCTGCTTCTCCTTGCAGAGCGACCCCCGCAACACGCAGCCCATACCCCGCTTTGACTGTGTCCTCAAACTGGTCCACCACTACATGCCGCCATCCTCCTGCTCCTCCTCCACGTCCTCCTCCTCCTCCAGCCCCCCAAAGACGCCACCCCAGAAACGTACCTACTACATCTACTCGGGCGGGGAGAAGATTCCCCTCGTGCTCAATCGCCCGTTGGCCTCCAATGTGGCCAGTCTCCAGCACCTGTGTCGCAAGACGGTCAACGGTCACTTGGAATCCTACGAGAAGGTGGCCCAGTTGCCGGGGCCCATCAAGGAGTTTTTGGACCAGTACGACGCCCCGCTTTAAAAGATGGGGCGGGAGGGGGCGGGGAGGGGATGTGTGTCCCCCCCCCCGCACAAGGCACAAGCACAAGAATCCAGCCCATCTCTGGTTCTTCTCCGCCTGCCCTGCACAAGGGGGGTCAGGAGACCCCTCCCTCCTCCCCGCACCCAAATCCTCTCCCGCCCCCGCCGTGACGTGGAGCGGTCTGGAAGAAGAAAGGCTCCGTGGTCTCCATCCAACTTCTGGAGGATTGGCCGGGCCTTGTGGGACGAATTTAGAAAACGAGGGTCTCGGAGAAGACGGAGGGGTGGGGAGGGGGCTGTGAACTGTTGGCATTCAGCGCGGGGAGGGGTGCCCCCTCCCCGCACCCCCATCCTAGAGACTCTAAAAGTGTTCAGTTTGAAACTTCTCCGCTCCCCCCACCCCGGGTGGTCCAAGGGGCCGGGGGAAGACAAGCCCCTCTCCCCGTGGGACCCCCCCTTCCAGGCTGGGGGAGGGCAGAACCGATCCATCGGAGGTCGTGGAGTTGTGCAGTTACCTTTGCATCTCCTTCACGTCCCCCCTCTCCCCCGGCCTCTGGCCCTCTCCCCAGGCGGGGGAATCACCAGAAACAAGAAGTTCCCACACAAGCACTAGGATCCAGCTAGTGCCTGAAAGTAAATACAGCTTGTCCCGTTTTAAGGGGGAAGCGAGATTTTTTTTTTTTTTAATGTGGGGATTGGGGGTGGGGGGATGGGGTCATTGTAACCCTCAGCCATCACCTGGAGGGAAATGCAGGGCAGAGATGGGGAGGGGGACATCTGTTCCCCCAAATCTCCTACAGGTGGTTTCCCCCACCTTCTCCATTTGGCCAGAGAATTTGCCTTAAACCCTCCCTGTCCCATGGATAGGGACCGGCACATTTGAGTAACACTTTTTCTAGAATGGTTCCTCCGCTAACTCCAGCAGAGAGCATATTTCTATCTCCAGCTTTCCCACCTGGGGTCCGTAACAGAGCACGCCCTCTCTTCCCACTAGCTTCCTCCGGGCCCGGAGTCGTTCTGGTTCCAGGTCCTCCGGGTGGGGAACGGGGCAGGAGATGGAGCGGGGAGAAGGGATTGCGAAGGAGAACTCTCCCTCTGTACTGCTCTGTGTTTCGCACTGATCGATATTCAAACTACAGGAATGTAGCAACAACGTAATTACCTGGAACTGTTCTTTTTGGGGGGGGGAAAAAAAGAAACACACAAAAGTTTTCTGTGTCAGGTGTTAGGCTGGACCGGCAATTGTGTGTGTGTTTTTTTTTTTTCTGTTTAAAAAAAAAATGTTTACAAACCTGCCTCAATCAACTCTGTCTTTTATAAAGATTTCCACCTCTCCACAGCCTTTGAGGCTGTCAGAAGATGCTTGAAGACCCAACAAAATCCAAATTCAAGAGAAACTTTGCACATATTTATATTTATATTCAGAAAAGAAACATTTCAGTAATTTATAATAAAGAGCACTATTTTTTAATGAAAGAGGTGATCTTTTGTCTGTTTGCACTTTCTCTTTCTCGCTCACACACACGCGCACGCGCACACACACACACAGACGCACATACACACCCCCACATCCTCCACATCAAAAGCAAAACGGAGACCAGCTGGCCCTGTATCCTGCTTCTTCCCAGCAAGCCCCAAGAACGCTGAGGGTTTTGCGTTCTTAGACCGGCTATCGACTTTTGTCTTGACATCAACACATCTGTCGGTGAGGGTAATTCCCTACTGTCTGATTCAGATCTGACTAGAATATGCAAAGTCCCGTGAGAGAGGAAGAGGGGTGGGGGGGGGGGGACGGAAGTGAGGACCTAGCTTTTACGGGGGCCGGGGGGGCCGGGGTCGATTCCCAGAATACCTGGCTCTGGGCCCTGTTGGGAGCTCAAAATCCAGACACCCGTTCGAAGGGGGACACAGTCCTACAGGAACCTGCGACTGAAGGGATTTTCCCATTGGGACTCTGACCTAATTACCAGGAAATTCATGCCACCCTCCCTGCCCTCATCGTGACCCCGGAGGGCACCATTTGGGCAGAATTACTGCCCACAGCAAGTTGCCTCCCGGCTCGGATACGGCTGATAAGGATCAATAAAAGCAAACCAAGCCAGAACTCCATCCTGCCAGGATCTTGGATCTGAAACCCGTGGCCTTTTAGCTCCGGAACATTTTTTTTTTTCTTTTTGGTTTCACATTTTTTTTTTTAATGGGGATGGAGAGGAGCTGAAGAATGAGGGGAAGGGGGAGGGAGGAGACCGGGAAATCAGTACCGTTATCAACCTTGGAAACCCTTGGACCAAGCCAGAGGCTATGAAAGAACTCCTGGACCATCTGCGCTGGGAGAACCAGCCAATCTCCATCCTCCTCCTCTTCCCCTTTCATTCATTCATTCAACAGCGCTTGGCACATAGTAAGCGCTTAACGAATACCATAATCAGTATTATTCATTCAGTCGTACTTACTGAGCCCTTACTGTGTGCAGAGCACTGTACTGAGCTCTTGGGAGAGTCCAGTAGAACAATAAACAGACCCATTCACCGCCTGCAACGAGCTGACAGTATAGAGCGGGAGATGGACATTAATAGAAATAAATAAATTAGAGATATGGACATGGTGCTGTTTCAACCACTCTCTGGTCTCCTATCCTCCCACCCCCTCCCCACCCCAGCTGAGCTGGCTAATTCCTAGCAAGGGGTAAGGGGGCAGGTCAGGGTTCCCCTCCCCCTCCCGCCCCCCCGCCCCCATCTTTGTGTGGAAAAATCCTCCGATGCCCCTCCACCCCCCCTCCACCTCTCCTGGCCTCTTCCAACTCTCCCAGATTCCTAAAATGCCAACGAGGAAAGCATCCCACCCCCAGCAGGGGGTGAGAGGGGGTCGAGGAGGGTGGCGGAGGGGTGGAACGGGACAGATAAATAGCTCCAGGATTCGGTCTCCTAAAGCCAACATGGAAAGCAAACAAACAAAGTCGTTTTTCTTTCTCACTTCCCGGCTCCCGGGGAAAGTGACCTAGAGCGACAAACTGAGGGCCAGGCGGCGTATGGGCTCGCTGAGTGGACAGAGGCGGGCGGTTGCACAACTGGGATCTGGGAATCCCACCCAAATCACTTTAGCGGGACCCCGGGGGGGTAAGAGGTCCTGGACCTTCCCCCGGAGACTGGTCTCCAGCCCCGGTGGTCGGGGGCAGTGGAAGGGAGGGGCTCCCACCCCCCAATCCCGCCTGGCTCTGAAGGTTCGGACCCTCCCACCCCCCGCTTCCCCTGATTGGGCCTAGATGACTTCTTATTTCAAAATTTTCAACTCTAAGCTGGACACGACTTGGAATTCTTTGGGCTCGAAAGACCCCCACCCCCACCCCCTAATAGGCCCAGGAGAGATGCTTTGGGGATCCAGGAGAGGACAGTGGGAAGATTTTATTTTTTGTACCCCTTGGGAGGCCCATGACCCTGAAATATTGGAGTCCCCCCCATACCCTTTCTTCCTCTGGCCTTTCCCTCCTTTTTCTCTCCTCCTCCCCACTCCCACTGGCGGTCGTGGAGAAATCTCCAGGTGGCTGCTCTCTGGTGGGGCTCATCTTACTCCCAAAGTTTTAGAGGAGGGCTCGGGTGACCCCTACCCTCACTCAGGGCTGAGGGGAGGAGGGGAGGGGGTGGGGAGGGAGGCTGGGGGCTACCAGTCCTTCTAGACTGTGAGCCCCTTCTAGACTGCGAGCCCGTTGTCGGGTAGGGATTGTCTCTGTTGCCGAATTGTACTTTCCAAGCGCTTAGTACAGTGCTCTGCACACGGTAAGCACTCAATAAATACAATTGAATGAATGAATACCTCTGCTGAGGAGGAAGGTCGCCCATCACCCTGCTCCTCGACGGCTTAGAAGGAAAATGATGCTCGCTGATAGCACCTTTTGGCTAAAAATCGGGCTGTGTGCCTTTCTTGGCTTTGCTGTGTGACCTCAGGCGAGTCGCTCCACGTCTCTGGGCGTCAGATTCCCCGTCTCTATGATGGGGGTTCGATACCTGATCTCCTTGCTTGGACCGAAAGCCCCAAGCGGGCTGGGGAGTTGGGCCTGATTCCAACGCGTCACCTCGACCCCAGTCCTAAACACATAGGAGAAATGCTTAATAAATACCACAATCATCAGCCAAATGTGAGACGAGAAGGCTGGGAAAGGGAGAAGAGGTGCAGGGAGGAATCCAGAAAGGGAGAAATGCTAAGTACAACGTTCTCCAACCAGCAAGCGCTAGGTAAATATCAGCGATGGAGAGATGGAGCAAAGGAGGGCAAGGTGTGAGGGGCTCAAAAAGAAAGATGAAAAATTGGAGCTGGAGGTGGTGTAATAATAATAATAATAACAGTTATGGCATTTGTTAAGCGCTTTCTAGGGGGCAAGCACTGTTCTAAGCGCTGGGGTAGATACAAGGTAATCAGATTGTCCCACATGGGGCTCACAGTCTTCATCCCCATTTTATTATTATTATTAAGAATAATAATGGTATTTGTTAAGTGCTTACTATGTGCCAAGCACTCTACTAAGCACTGGGGTAGATACAAGGTAATCAGGTTGTCCCACGTGGGGCTCACAGACTTAATCCCCCTTTTACAGATGAGGTGGCTAAGGGCCAGAGAAGTGAAGCCACTCGCCCAAAGCCACCCAGCTGATAAATGGCGGATCCGGGATTAGAACCCAGGACCTCTGATTCCCCAGCCCGTGCTCTTGCCCCTAGCCTCGTGATTTCCAGAAGAAGTAACCGAGGCGCAGAGAGGTGAAGCGTCCAAGGTCACACAGCAGACAAGCTGGGATTAGAACCCACGTCCTCTGACTCCCAAACCCGGGCTCTTTCCACCAAGCCATGCTGCTTCTCTAGGCTGCGAGCTTTCAGAATGACTGCAGCTTGTAGTGAGAAGGCGCCTGCTCCCCCCGGCCCGGCCCTGCCGGCCTTTATTTTGGTATCATTGTGTCGGACACATTGTTAAAGATGATCCGTTCTTCCAGGAAGGCCCGTTTCCCGGACTCCCCAGAAACCGTGACGGCGCTATGTCAAGAATGCCCACACACTATACAGAGGGTGGCACCTTCTCAGTCCTCAGGCGTCACTGCTCATCTGATACGGTCCCCGGTCACACCCCCTTCCCCCCCCCATCCCTCCCTCCATCCCTCCCTCCCTCCCGGCGAGTTATGTCTCCATGGCGACGGGATTAAAGGCGGAATCGCACTGTTTATTCTCAGCCCAGTGCCAGGAAATTCGGCGGAGAGCTTCCAGGCGCACCTCCCGCTGGGCGGGGGGTGGGGGGGGGGCGGGATGACTCTGGGGAGAGGGGGTGGGGAGGAGGAAAAGGGGAGGGGGAGGGCAGGGATGGAGAAGTGGAGTTTTCTTGGACAGGGGCGGACCTTGTTGTCTGGGAAGGAGGTACAGGCTTTTCTCTGTCCCGTTGAGCTGGCAGGGGCCGGAGGGTGTGTGGAGGTGGGGGTGGAGGGGGAGACCCCTCCCCAGGGGTTGGGAGAGCATACCTTGGCCTCGCCGCCTCCTTCCTCCCTCCCTGCCTCCGATCTAGTGAGCCTTCTCTGGTCCAGGTCCGGCCTGCGCCGATGGAGAGATGGCGACCCCCCCCACCCCACCCCCGATGCCATGCTGGGGGTCTTCATGTTCCCGCCCGGCGCGCCTAGGATGGGATGGGGGGTAGGGAGGGGAACAGAGAGGGAACGGAGGTGGCCTAGTGGATGGAGCCCGGACCCGGATCCTCATCCGGACTCTGACGCTTGCCTGCTGTGTGACCTTGGGCAAGGCACTTCACTTCTCTGGGCCTCAGTTCCCTCATCTGCATTATGGGGGTTCTTCCCCTTAGATTGTGAGCCTCTGATGGGACAGGGACTGCATCTGACTTGATTATCTTGCGTCTACCCCAAGCTGTAGTAGGTGTCTTAACAGATACCCCGATTGTTAGTTTTAAGGGAACAAAAGAGAGGTTTAATAATCTGCCCCTCTGAGTAGGGATTCACATTTAGGGCTTCTGATTCCTGAGCTTTTTCACCCCTTGCCAGGTCCCCCTCCCCTTCCCCTGCTGGGATTCCAGTGTCTTCCTACACCCCAGAAATGGCAGCCTAAAATAAACCCGCAGAGCACTACTTTGGAAAACTGTAAGCTTGTTGTGGGCAACTCATCTACCAATTCTGTACTCTCCCAGGTGCTTTATACAGTGGCCTTCACACCGTACACCCTCAGTAAATACCACTGGTTGATGGAAGAGGGAAAGATGGGGTGGGGAGGTCTTGAGTGGCGGGAGTCAGGGTCAGAGGGAGTTGCTGGGAGCTCCTGGAAGGTGGGGGAGAAGGAGGAAAAAGAAGAGGGCCTCCCCAATTCCCATCCCACGCCCATTCATTCAATCGTACTTATTGAGCGCTTACTATGTGCAGAGCACTGTACTAAGCGCTTGGAATGTACAATACGGCAACAGAGACAATCTCTGCCCAACAATGGGCCCATCGCACCCTAACCTGGGCCTCAATTCTGCCCTCTTGCTCACAAGGACTCACCCTGGCCTAGTGGATAGAGCACAGGCCTGGCAGTCAGAAGGACCCAGGTTCTTATCCCAGCTCTATTTATCTGCTGTGTGACCTCGGGCAAATCACTTAATAATGTTGGTATTTGTTAAGCGCTTACTATGTGCAGAGCACTGTTCTAAGCGCTGGGGTAGACACAGGGGAATCAGGTTGTCCCACGTGGGGCTCACAGTCTTAATCCCCATTTTACAGATGAGGGAACTGAGGCACAGAGAAGTTAAGTGACTTGCCCACAGTCACACAGCCGACAAGTGGCACTTAAACTCTCTGTGCCTCAAGTCCCTTACCTGTAAAATGGGGATTAAGATGGTAAACCCCAAGTGAGACATGGACAGTGTCCAACCTGCCAAGCTTGTACCTACCCCAGTGCTTAGTACAGTGCCTGGCACATAATAAGTGCTTAACAAATACATAAAAAAGCCATTCTGATCTCCCACCTTTTTAAATCCCCCCACACACACCCTGCTATGTTTTGAAAAACATAGACCCCTCCCTGCCCCGCCCTCATCCTTGGGGGAAGGGAATCTCAGAGCTGAGGTGTTCCCCGCGCCCTCCCCTCCCACCCCCATTTCGGGATGGGGGCGTTGCTGGGTAGGCATTGACTAAGAGAGCCGGGAAATGGCCGTGCGGTCTGCTGCAGGTCTGGACAAGTCTGGCTCGGCCTCTCTTGCCTCCAGAACTCTCCAACCCTACTCATCCCAGAAGGATGGGGTTGGAAGGGGGTGTTGGAGTGGAAGGAGGCCCCCTCTCCCTCCTGGTGCCCCCCGGGGTGGGGAAAAGGGGACCGAGAGGGAGGCTAGGAAATCCTGTAGCCGGACCAGACCCTCTCCTGTCATTGCCAGTAACAAACTGTGGCCTTCCTGCCCTACTTTGGCTAATCACAGCGCCCCGAGCTTTGGGCAGTAGTGGCTGTGGCCAGTGGAAGTGGGCTAGACTCCTCCTCTAGACTCTAAATTCCATATGGGTAGGGAAACACACACATCCCTGTTGGGTTGGGCTCTTCCAAGCTCTTAGGATGGTGCTCTGCACATGAGGTAGTGGATAGAGCACGGGCCTGGGAATCAGAAGGTCCTAATCCTGGCTCCGCCGCTTGTCTGCCGTGTGACCTGGGGCAAGTCACTTCACTTCTCTAGGCCTCAGTTCCCTCATTTGTAAAATGGGAATTGAGACTGTGAGCCTCACCTGTTTGAGACTGTGTCCAACCTGATTTGCTTGTATACACCCTAGCGCTTAGTACATGGTGAGTGCTAAATAAATGCCATAATTATCATCATTATTACTATTATTAATAAATACTATTGTTCGGGGGAGAGGTGGAAGGGTAGTAGATACAAGTGGGCACCTCTTGGGATCCTCTCTAGGATGCTGCTGCCAGGAGACAGGGGCATGGCCTAGATGACCTCTTATCAGCCTCTTGAAGAGATCCTGAAATCAATCAATCATTCATTTATATTTATAGAGTGCTTACTGTGCGCAGAGCACTGTTCCAGGCGCTTGGGAGAGTCTGATAGAACAGGGTTGGCAGACACATTTCCTGCCCATAGGGAGCTGACAGTCTAGAGGGGAGACTGACATTGATAGAAATAAAGGCTGATGAGGCTGATGAGTCCCGGAGACTTAGAGCCATATGTGGGTCTGGATTATTCTTTATCAATTAATCAGTGCATTGATTGAGCACCTATTGTGTACAGAGCACTGAGCTAAGCACTCATTTCTGACCTGATTAACTTGTATCTACCCCAGCACTTTGAACAGTGCTTGATACATGATAAGCATCTAACAAATTCCATAATAATCAATCAGTTGATCAGTGGTGTTTATTGCGCACTTACTGTATGCAGAACAGTGTATTAAGCGCTCAGAAGAGCCCAGTACAACAGAATTAGTAGACACGATCTCTGCCCTCAAGGAGATTAGAGTCTAATTACACCAGTGCTTAGCACAGTGCTTGGCCCATTTTTAGCCCTCCAGACTGTAAGCTCCTTGTGGGCAGGGATCATGTCTACCAATTCGGTTATATTGAACTCTCCAAAGCGCTTGGTAGAGCTCTCTGCACACAGTAAATGTTCAATACCCTGAGTTGATTTATTGATAGTTAGTGCTTCTCAAAATACTATTATTATTAAGATTCTATGAGATGTGGGAGATGGGGATGGGGGACGAAGGGAGGCAGGGACAGACACAGAGATAATGTTGCCTAAGGCAAGTTCAACAGTCCTGTGACTCCTCCCACTGTCCCTTTTCCACCAATTAGAAGAGGGTATTTTTCGACTGCCCCTTCCCTTGTCCCTTCCCAGATGTGG
The DNA here is from genome assembly GCF_004115215.2 of Ornithorhynchus anatinus. Taxonomy (NCBI): domain Eukaryota; kingdom Metazoa; phylum Chordata; class Mammalia; order Monotremata; family Ornithorhynchidae; genus Ornithorhynchus; species Ornithorhynchus anatinus. The sequence goes on along the minus strand of NW_024396743.1, from coordinate 1,956,096 downwards.
GGACTGATGAAATCAGGGGAAGGGGTAAGAGACAAGGGGGGTAGGGGGAGATGTGTGAGGCAACATTTTTGGGTCATTTTGTCACTCCCCAGGAGACCGGAGGAGCTGGAGTGAGGAGAAGAATGGGGGCTGTTTTATCTCAAACCGCGGAAATTTAGGGGCCTGGGATAAGGGTGGAGTTCTGTCCAGTTTGTATATTCGAGGCCCTCGATTTAGGATGAGAATAAGAATGATGATGAAGGTTGGGCTGGGGGTGCTGATGAAGAAGAAGAGTTGGACCTCTCTCTAGTTATCCACAGATCAGGGCACATTGATCTGTACACCTAGAACAGAACAAATTTATTTCTTTTAATGTCTGTCTTCCCCTCTAGACTGTCAGCTTGCTGTGGGCAGGGAATGTGTCTGCTTATTGTTCTACTACACTCTCCCAAGCGCTTAGTACAGTGCTCTGCACACAGTAAAATGCTCAATAAATAGGATTGAATGAAAGATCAGGGCATGCAGAACAGGGCACACAGATTGGAACCCACATGCAAATCCTTAGGGGGTGTTCAGTATAATCCTGAGTCACGGGAAGCTCCTGGGTCACTGGCCCAGAGTTGGGGACCCCGGGGGTGTCCAGAACATGGCCCAGGCCCGTCCTCCAGCTGCCCGGCTGGTCCTCCAGTCTAAAATGAGCAACTGGGGAGGTCGGCCAAGGGGCACAGCTGCAGAAAGAGACCTTGCTCCAGCCCTGGGGGTGGGGGTGAAGGGGGTGAGGGGATGGAGGGGGGCTGGGGGGACGGGGATCACAGCGGGCAGCTCCAGAAGCAACGTCCTGGGGCCTCTATGTGGGTAAGGGTGTCAGGGGCTTCTGACCACCTAGGGAGTTTATGGGGGTGGGGACTTGTTCTCAGCTTGCAATTGAGGGAGGATCCGTCCAGGGTGGGTGAGGAACCCAAAGAAACAGCTGCAGGCTGAAGAGCTGAAAAATCACTCGAAATAGGTACTGAGTGCCTACTGGGTGCATAGCACTGTACTAAGCCCTTGGGAGAGTCCAGTAGAAGTAATCTACACTCATAGTAGACAGGGAATGTGTTATGTTGTTATATTGTCCCATCTCAAGCGCTTAGTAAGCACTTAGCTCTTTGGAGGAGGGAGAAATCGTTATTCTATCCCCATTTTATACGTGAGGAAACTGAGGCACGGATAATTGAAGCGACTTGCCTAAGCAGGTAAGTGGCAGAGCCAGGATTAGAGCCCAGAGTCAGAGACCTCCCAGACCCGAGCTCTTTCCACTAGCCCATGTTGTTTCTCAAGAAAACATAATCCCTGCCCTCAAAAGGCATAAAATCTATCATAGCTGGGTATTTATTGTTGTTAGATGCTATAAACAGAAGAAAGAAAAGCTTCACTTGAGGAAAGAGGGGTTGATAGATCAATCAATCAATGGTATTTATTGAGCAATTATGTGCAGAGCACTCTACTAAGCACTTGAGAGAGCCCAGTACAACAGAATTAACTGATCCGTCCCCTGCCCAATCAATTTTCTCAATTCATCATGCCCCACTTAGCCTCCATACCCAAACTACCTTCCCTTGATGACCAAATGGATGCTTTCAACACCACCCTCTCTACCAAACTAGACTCACTCGCTCCCCTATCCCTTCGTCGATCTCGTACCACTAATCCACAGCCTTGGATCACCTCCACAGTCCACCTCCTTCGCTCTTGTGCTCGAGCCGCAGAGCACTGCTGGCAGAAATCTAAATATCAGGCCGACTTCATCTGCTTCAAGTTTATCCTTGCGTGCTTTAATTCTGCCCTCTCCTCTGCCTGGTAAAATTATTTCTCCACCTTTATTGGCACCCATGCCCATCACTCTCGCCAGTTGTTCCAGACATTTAGTTCCCTCCTTAGGCCCCCTATCTCCCCCTCCTCCCTCGTCTCTTGCTCCCAGTGACCTGGCCACATACTTTATTAAGAAAATTGACACTATCAGGCGTCATCTCCCTAAAATCTCCCCTGCCCCTCCTCAGTCCCTCCCCCCTCCTGCCCTCTCGTCAACTCTCCCATCTTTCCCAGCAGTATCTCCATAGGAGATCTCTTGCTTCTGCTCAAAATCCACCCCCTCTACCTGTGCAACCAACCCCATTCTTTCACACCTTATCAAAAAACTCGCCCCCTCCCTATTTCCCTCCCTAACAGCCATCTTCAACTGTCTAATGGCTTCTTCCCCACTGCCTTCAAACATGCCCATGTCTCCTCTATCCTAAAAAAAACCCTCCCTTGACCCCATGGCTCCCTCCAGTGATCCCCCCGTCTTCTTACCATTCCTTTCCAAATTGCTTGAGCGAGTTGTCTACACCCACTGTCTCTAATTCCTCTCCTCCTATTCTCTCCTCCAATCTGGCTTCTCGCCCCTTCACTCCACAGAAACCACCCTCTCGAAAGTCCCCAGCGATCTCCTCCTTGCCAAATCCAATGGACTCTGCCCCATACTTGTTCTCCCTGACCTCTCAACTGCCTTGGACACTGTCTACCATCCCCTTCTCCTGGAAACGATATCCAACTCTGGCTTCACAGACACCATCCTCTCCTGGTTCCCCTCTTATCTCTCGGTCCATTTATTCTCAGTCTCCTTCCCGGGCTCCTCCTCTGCCTCTCACCCCATAACAGTAAGGATCCCTCTAGCTTAACGTCTTTGAAAGAGAACTCCTTATCTTCCCACCCAAACCCTGTCCTCCTCCTGACTTTCCCATCACTGTAGGACCACCACCCTTCCTGTCTCCCCAGCCTGTAACCTTGTTGTTATCCTTGACATCTCTCTCTCATTCAACCCACATATTCAATCCATCCCTAAATCCTGTGGGTCCCACCTTCACAACGTCGCTAAGATCGGTCCCTTTCTCTCCTTCCAAACTGCTACCATGTTAATACAATCACTCATCCTATCCCACCTGGATTATTGCATCAGCCTCTTGGCTGACTGGGCAGCCTCCTGCCTCTCCCCACTCCAGTCCATACTTCACTCTGCTGCCAGGATCGTTTTTCTACAAAAACGTTCAGGTCAAGTCCCCCCTCCTCAAAAAACTCCACTGGTTGCCCAGTCACCTCCGCATCAAACAAAAACTCCTCCCCATTGGCTTTAAAGCACTCAATCACCTTGCTCCCTCCTGCCTCCTCTCACTACTCTGCTACTACGACCCAGCCCGCACACTTCGCTCCTCTGATGCTAAACTTCTCACTGTGCCTCCATCTCGACCATCTTGCCACCGACCCCTCACCCATATCCTGCCTCTGGCCTGAAATGCCCTTCCTCTTCAAATCCGACAGACTATGACTCTCCCCCATTTCAAAGCCTTATTGAAAGCCCAACTCCTCCAAGAGGCCTTCCCTGACTAAGCCCCCCTTTCCTCTTCTTCCCCTCCCTTCTGAGTCACCCTGACTTGCTCCCATTGTTCATCCCCCCTCCCAGCCCCACAGCACTTATATACGCAGTAAGCACTCAATAAATACGATTGATTGATTGATTCCCTGTGTCTCCGGGCAACAACAAGACCTTGGGAATACAATAGACTTAGTGGACATGTTTCTTACCCTGGAGAAGCTTACGGCCTACTGTGTGCAGAGCACTGTTCTAAGCTTGGGAGAGGACGAAGAATAAATCCATGTGATTCTTCAGTCAGTCAATCGTATTTATCGAGCATTTACTGTGTGATTTGTACATTCCAAGCGCTTAGTACAGTGCTCTGCACATAGTAAGCGCTCAATAAATACTATTGAATGAATGAATGAATGCAGAGCACCGGACTAAGTGCTTGGGAGAGGACAATATAACAATTAACCAGTCTGCCCTCAAGGAGCCTACAAGCCCAGGGTTGTGGAGCTCCGAGACTGGGTGGGGGCCATAAGAAAGGCAAATCACTTCACTTCTCTGTGCCTCAGTTTCCTCATCTGTAAAATGGGGATTAAGCTTATGGCCCTTATGAGGGACAGGGACTGTATCCACCCCAGTGCTCAGAACCATGCCTGACACATAGTAAGGGCTTAACAAATACCATTATTATTATTATTATTATTAAGGGTCCTGGCTAGGTCCGGGTTCTCTGGAGAGCTAGGGTAAGCCACCCCTCAGTTGTATCTAAACACACTTGACTCCAGAGGATGGGAGGATGGGAGGATGGGAAGAAGCTAGAAAAGGCATCCGTTTCTGGGAAACGAAAAAACTCTCCATTTCAGGGTTTCTGGCAGGGCCGACCGGGATGTGGGCTGTGGGTTTTGCCCCGGGATTTCTGGAGAACGAGGGCAGTGAGTCTCGCCACCCGCGGCCTCGCCCGTCTCCCCCGGCCCTGAACCCTGAGCGGGAACAGGGGGGTAGGGAAGGGGGTCTCGGCTTCTCTGTGGCCAGGGAGGAATCTCTCGGTGGGGTTGGGTGGATGGGAGAGGGTCTCTGGACTTTCAGGCACTTGAAGGTCAAAGGTTAGAAGCCAGGGCCTCTTAATCAATCAATCAGATATACTGAGTGTTTACTGTGTGCAGAGCACTGGTCTAAGTGCTTGGGAGAGTCCAATATAGCAGAGTCGGTAGAAATGTTCCCTGCCCCGCTGCTTCATGCCAAACCCCTCGGGTGCGGGAAGGTTACCGGACACACACAAACAATTTCTGGCAGGGTCAGGCCTCTCTGGACCAGTGAAGGAGGCAGGGAAGCCTAGTGGAAAGAGCACGGGGCCAGAGGGCAGGAGACGGGGGTTCTAGTCCCTGCTCTACCTGATGATCTTGTCACTCCCCCAGTGCTTAGTACAGTGCTTGCCAATTTACATATGAGGAATAGAGGCTCAGAGAGGTGAGGTGACTTTTCCAAGGTCACACAGCAGACAGGTGACAGAGTTCGGAATAGAATTTATGTCTTCTGACTTCCAGTTCTGTGCTTTTTCCACTAGGCCACGCGTTCTGAACAATGTTTGACACATAGAGTTTTACAAATACCACTTTTTTAAAAAAACAAAACATGGTTCTATTACAGGTGGAGCCTGTTAAAATATCACAATGATAGTGATGATTATTATTAACCCAGCCTCGACTATAGGATAAAAATAACACTCACAATTGTGGCATTTGTTAAATGCTTACTATGTGCCAACCATTGCACTAAGCTCTGGGGTAGATACAAGCAAATCAGGTTGGACACAATCCCCATCCCACATGGGGCTTGTAGTCTCAATCCCTATGTCACGGATGAGGTGGCTAAGGTCCAGAGAAGTGAAGTGACTTGCCCTAGGTCACAGAGCAGACAAGTGGCAGAACTAGGATTAGAACCCAAGTCCTTCTGACTCCCAGATCTAGGCTCTATCCACTAGGCCTTGCTGCCTCCTGGATAAGGGTGACCAGGGTTAGGGGAGGCGGGCATATAGACTTCGCCCAGGCTGCAAATTCAGCTGGCCAGAAACCGGAAAGGTCAGTGGCAATTCAAAGGTCAGAATTGACTGGCAAGGGACCACACACTGCCTGTCAGTCAGTCGCTTTCGATATGAACTCCAGCTACCCTGCATTAAGATTACTGTTTTTTTATGGTATTTGTTATGCACTTACTGAGTGCCAGACACTCTACTGATTATTTATGTGAATGCCTGTCTCCGCCTCTAGATTGTAAGTGCGTTGGGGGCAGGGAATGAATCTTTTGTTATATTGTACTCTCCCAAGTGCCCAGTACAGTGCTTTGCACACAGAAGGACTCAATACACTTTCCTCTCCACCCAAACGGCTACCTTACTATTACGGGCTCTCGTTATATCCCAGCTAGACTACTGTGTCAGCCTTCTCTCTGACCTCCCTTCCTCCTCTCTCGCCCCGCTCCGGTCTATTCTTCACTCCGCTGCCCGGCTCATCTTCCTGCAGAAACGATCTGGGCATGTCACTCCCCTTCTTAAACAACTCCAGTGGTTGCCTATCGACCTCCGCTCCAAACAAAAACTCCTCACTCTAGGCTTCAAGGCTCTCCATCACCTTGCCCCTTCCTACCTCTCCTCCCTTCTCTCTTTCTACCGCCCACCCCGCACGCTCCGCTCCTCCGCCGCCCACCTCCTCACCGTCCCTCGGTCTCGCCCATCCCGCTGTCGACCCCCGGGTCACGTCCTCCCGCGGTCCCGGAACGCCCTCCCTCCTCACCTCCGCCAAACTGATTCTCTTTCCCTCTTCAAAACCCTACTTAAAAATCACCTCCTCCAAGAGGCGTTCCCAGACTGAGCTCCTCTTCCCCCCTACTCCCTCTGCCATCCCCCCTTTACGTCTCCGCAGCTAAAGCCTCATTTTCCCCTTTTCCCTCCGCTCCTCCACCTCTCCCTTCCCATCTCCACAGCACTGTACTCGTCCGCTCAACTGTATATATTTTCGTTACCCTATTTATTTTGTTAATGAATTGTACATCGCCTCGATTCTATTTAGTCACCATTGTTTTTACGAGATGTTCTTCCCCTTGACGCTGTTTATTGCCATCGTTCTTGTCTGTCCGTCTCCCCCGATTAGACCGTAAGCCCGTCAAACAGCAGGGACTGTCTCTATCTGTTGCCGACTTGTTCATCCCAAGCGCTTAGTACAGTGCTCTGCACATAGTAAGCGCTCAATAAATACTATTGATTGAATGAATGAATGAATACACACTTGAACGAATGAATGGAGTTCTAATTGGACTAACTGCCAGAGTGGGAATTTTCAAGTTCCGCAGATGGTCTACGTGAACCTCGCCCCCTCAGGGGGGAAGGGGTTGCCCTCAGGTAATCCATACCAGGACGAGATGTCTCTATGAATTTTTCAGTCACCAATAGCCCAACCATCCAGTCCCAAACCCATCCCCACCTGCCGGTGCCCAGACCATTCCAAGATGGCGTCAGGGGTGGCCCCAAAGGATTCTGGGTGTTGTAATTCTGGAAATGTCCCCAAAGACACCAGGGGACCTCAACCGTTCGTCAGGGGGTCCCGCTTGGTCTCAGAGCTGGCCGGGGCTCCTTGGGAGAGCCGTTGAGCCTCAAGACTGGCAGCGGACCCGCCCCTGGCACGGTCCCTGGTCCCAAGCCAGGCTGTGGGTGGTGGTGTTGGCAGCCTCCCTTGGGCGTTGTTGGAGCTCACGCCCTCAGTGAAAATAGGAAAATGGAACCCCGGGTCCCTGCTGGGAAAGGTTATTTGGGCCTGGGTCTGCCTCCCCTCAGCCCAGGCCCCCCGGTTGGGAGGGGCCCTCTGAGGAGGAGAAAAGACCAAGTTGGGCGGTGTCCCCCATTCCTCTCTGAAAAATCCTGGGGTCTCAGGGAAGCAACCCCGAGAGGGACGGGGGTGGAGAGGAAAAAGGGAGCTGAGGTGTGTGAGGGGGAGGGGGGACCAAAGAGCGGGGCGACGGGAAAGGGGTCCTCGCCCCAGGGCCCACCCGCGGGGCCGAGCGTCGGAGGGCCCGGCCCATCCAATCGCGTGGCCACCCGACCCCGCCGGGCTCCCCTCTGGTGGCCTGCTCACCGCAGGACAATCAGCCTTTCCCAGAAGCTCCCAGTCCTGGGCACGGCCTGCTGGGAAGTTACTGTAAATCAGCCCGGTTTTCCTTATATGGGGCTGGTCTGTTCCCAAGCTCGCGTTCTCCGGAGGACCAGAGAGTGGAACCCGCAGACCCCAACCCTTCCCGGTCCCCGGCTGGGAGAGAGCTGCATCCTTCGGGCAGTGGGGACGCCCTCCCCGGGGGGGTGGGGGGTCCGGGCCCCTGGTGGGTTGGGGGTGGGGGGGAGGAGGGGGAGACCGGCCTCCTCTCTTCCCTCTGCCCCTTCCTGTCCTCCCGCCAGCCAACTGGCAGGGCAGGGCAGGGCACTGACAGAAACTAATGTACTGGAGGGAAAGACTGACTCACAGTCAGACCGAGCCCTCTTTAATATTCTTGGACGCTGGCCTGGTTTCCCTGCAGGTCCTGACAACTCGTGCCACGGTCCGTTCCACCGAGGCCCCCCGTGTCCGGCCAAAATCCCAATGCCTCCGGGGGGACCACGGGGGCTCCTTCACTCTGGGTGTTCATGGGGTGGGGTGGGGAGGGGGACCCCGGTCAGTTGCAGGGAGAGGTGGGGAGGGGAGTGAGCGAAAGGCAGTGTGCGAATCAGGGCCGCGTGACCTTGGGCATGTCACTTAACCTGTCTGGCTCATCTGGAGAAGACCCCTGTTGTTCTCTTTCCTTCTTGGATTGTGCACCCCGAGTGGAATAACAATGATAGTAGTAGTAAAACCAGAAGCAGCTTAGCCTAGTGGGTAGAGCTTGGGCCTGGAAGTCAGAAGGACCTGGGCTCTAATCCTGGCTCTGCCACTTGCCTGCTGTGTGATCTTGGGGAAATCATTACATTTCTCTGGGCCTCAGTGACCCCCATCTGTGAAATGGGGATTAAGACTGTGAGCCCCATCTGGGACATGGACTGTGCCCAACCTGAACAACTTGCATCTTCCCCAGCACTTGGTAGAGTGCTTGGCACATTGTGAGTGCTTAACAAAGATCATTAAAAAATAATAATACTGATAATAGGGTGGTATTTGTTAAGGGTTTACCATGTGCTAAGCACCATCCGCAAGGGCTCGTAGTCTAAGTAGGAATGGCAGCAGGTAATGAATCCCCATTTTGCAGCTGAGGAAACTGAGGCACCGAGAAATGAAGTGGCTTGCCTAAGGTCACCCAAGAGACAAGTGGCTGAGCTGGAATTCGAACCCAGGTCCTCTGTCTGCCAGGCCCGTGCTCTATCCACTAGGCCACGTGGCTTCTCAATAGTAATAATAATAGTGGTAGCCATGGTAATAGTAATCATATTTATTAAGTGCTTACTGCGTGCAGAGCACTGTATTAACTGCTGGGAAAGTATACACAAGTGGAAAAAGGACCATGGTCTGATTATCTTCTATCTCTCACGGGACTCGGCACGTGGTAAGCGGTTAATAAATACCGTCATTACTCTCGTGGAGTTTGACAATGAGAAGGGGCTGAGGATAAGGGCCAGTCATAAACTTGGGGAGAAGGCAGGCTGAATTTCACCCCCAAAGTTAGTGCCCCTCAGCCAGAAACCTGGGGTCCGTGTTGGTTGGGATGAGGTGCGGGGGCTGGTGGGGGTGAAGAATCTGAAATCCTCCCCCCCGGGAGCTGGATAAATCTCCAGGCCTTCTATTCTCCCACAGAAAGGACACCCAGCCAGTGAAGGGGGCTTGACTGTCCAGAGGATGTCTGCAGTCTGAGCCACAGACCCCTCCTCAGCCTCCTAAGACCCTCCTAATAATGATGAGAGCAATAATAATAAT